>NW_022170511.1:44379605-44697733 GCF_008802855.1 Photinus pyralis
AATTATAAATTGATCGTGCAAAAAATAGCGTAAGCACCACGGTCAGTAGGTGCTTAACCGATTTCGGATAATATTGCAAACCTCGAGCTGCGCTCTCGGTTTGCAATTATTATCCTCAACCAGTAAAGTACACCTACTGACCTTAATACTTAATATACTATTCTTAAAATGGACGTTAAGCAGTGGTGTAGTTGTAAATGAAAAGGTGCCGGAACGGCGATCAAAGGTACTTTTTAGAGTTGTGCAGTTTAGCAATTTGTTAATACAACACGGTATAATCTGAGTAATCTGAGTGTAAATAAACCTTGGACCTTAGCTTTTCGATCATTTATTTTTTAAAAATGTACCGGAACGGCGTTCCGCTTACAAAAAAAGTGCCGGAACGTCGTTCCGCCCCGCTCCGGCCCCACTACACCACTGGTACCGACGTTCATTTATTGTCAAAAGATATTCACCGACGTTCATTTATTTTCAAAGATATCAAAAAACAATTTTGATTTTGATTTTTTCTCAGCTTTTTGATGGCCGGTTTATGACTTGTGGGTTTTGAGTAAATCACATCAACTTTCTTATTTCCTATGGACGCCATATTTGTTTTTTACGTCACTCGATAGACAAAAAAAATACAAAACCCATGATACTAAGACAATTAGTACCTACTTTATTTGAGAATCAACCTTGAATTTTTGCTTAGAAGTTTAGAATGCATTTTTTGTGGCAATAGTTCCATAGCTTGCTTGAAATTATTTTACATCTTGCATAGGCACCATCAACACGACCATGGATTTATTGCTATAAGAAATACATGTGTAAATTTCAAGGCAAAAATTCTAAATTTAACCAAGCATTTGGTATCGCCGGTTTTGTAATTTTTTTCTGTATCGAGTAAAAATCCAATATGGCGTCCATAAGAAATAATGTGTCTATACGAAACTCACAAGTCATAAATCATAATTAATCAGCATAAAATTCTGAATAATTTTGTCCATTTAAGGAAGGGGCCTTGTATCTCTGACGGTTTACGAGATCTCCATAATAAAAATGAAAAAAAAACTCACCCTGTGTGTATACAATTTCCAAAATACACATTTTTATTTATAAATTATTTATAGATTCGCCTACCTATCGGCCAAGTAAAAAATTGAGTCTGATAGAAAAAGTACGAATTGTTTTGGATTCTACGCACCAAAATTAATAAGAAAAAGTGTTTTCCCGAGAAATTTTGGTGCAGTCGATTTTTGGTAAAAAAGGAAGGTTATACACTGCCTTTTTTTGAGGCCGAAAAAAAAATTGTCTCAGATCGACCCGGAAAAAAATTTTTCTTATAGAATGTGGCCTGTAGAATCCATAATTTCAAACAGTTCCAAGATTGTGCTACTAGTTCAAAAGTTACGGCCCTTTGAATTTTTTCTCGAAATTGGTTTCTAGCCTACAACTTTTGATTGAGAAGTCTGATCGAAAAAGTACGAATTGTTTTGGATTCTACGCACCAAAATTAATAAGAAAAAGTGTTTTCCTGAGAAATTTTGGTGCAGTCGATTTTTGGAAAAAAGGAAGGTTATACACTGCCTTTTTTTGCCACGAAAAAAAAATTGTCTCAGATCGTCCCGGAAAAAAATTTGCTTATAGAACGTGGCCTGTAGAATCCATAATTTCAAACAGTTTCAAGATTGGGCTACTGGTTCAAAAGCTACAGCCCTGGTACCACCCCTATAAAATCATGGGGGTTCAAGAATTGCACCCTAATGGTTTAGTACTAAGATTCAATTTCGCTCATGGAAGGATACTGGAACTTTTATAACAGGATACTGTTCTCCTTGTTCTTCATGTGTCGGGAACAGTTAATAAACAAAACTGGTACTGGTCATCAGAAACCCCACGTGAATTGCATCAGAGGCCGTTACATTCTGATAAAGCGATGGTATGGTGATGTCCATGAACCTAGCAGAGCAAGGTCAGCAGAACACAATCAAACGTATTGTATAATTAGGTACTAATGAAGTGCCCTATTCCTGAATTAAAGAGTTTTTGGAAGACGGAGAATTAGTCTCGTTACGTGCTTGCTTCAGCAGGATTGGGCTACTTGCCATACTTCCCGAATTTCTGAAAAATGCCACACTTCCCTGGCTCACCCTGTACAATGTCTTCTATGCACTTAAGATACTAAACATAGTAAAATTATCGAAAAATGTTGGCAAGATTGTACAATGTCATACTAAGTAATTTCCTAGGTGTAAATGTCATTTGATGATGAGCTCAACTCAAAAGTACACTTCTAAAAACCCCTCGAGCAATAGCAAACGAGTATTATGAACCCCTACAGTTAGGCAAACCATACTACAACTGTTAAAGTAATCTGGTTCGATCCTTGAATGTTAGCACAGATTTGTAATTAATCTGTGATGTTAGACAATATTTTAACAACAATGTATAAATATAAATTCCGTTAGTTGAGATTACAATAAAAAGATGCGTAGACATCATAACAACTGGAGATGGATTTCAAAACAAATTCATGGCAAACTCATTCCTGGTTGACGATCATATTACCAAAAAGAACAAATCGAGCTCTAGTAATGGCTACACCGAATTACACGTATTGTAAATGGTACCATTTCTGTAGATAAGTTAGACTTGTGCTTGTGTCAAAAAATTGAAATTAAATATAGGTAGAGAACTAAGAGTGGTACAATTAGAAAATTGTGTTCTGTAGGACTGTGAGATTAAAGGATATTATTAATCAATTTTTCAGAAAGGCATAAAGCAACCGATGCATCATAAACTCTTGGCCTAATTTAGTAGTCATTTTTCGATGGATTCATAAACATATTCAAAAAATATCTAATTAAGCTTCTAAGATAGGCAAACAGCAACTCGCCTTGTTTATTCGGTTGCATATCGACAAGGGGTTAGTTTTGAAAAACCCTGTATAAGACATTTCGTGTAAGTTGGTAGCCATGACTTTTCAGGGCTATGGAATTCTAACCTCAAAAAAAAACAACAATAATTAATTATTAAACAATGTTAATAATTTAAATAAAATTATCAAAAAATGGCCTACAATTCCAATTCAGTAAACATATCCGTAGAAGCGCCCATTGAAAATCAAATACAAGAAATAACCTACGATGGTCAAGAAATATATCAAGCGTTCGTATTTACATCATTTTTAACATACTCGTAACTTATATTCTTTTAGGCCACTAACTCTGTCGGAAAGCTTAGCGAAGTACGCCCAGAAAATCGATTTCAGTAGAGCTCTAAGCGAAATAAATGTAAAGAAGGAATCGGGGGACAATTCGGATGATTCCAAATCGGATGGCGACAGTAAAGATGCGTTTCAATCGAATCTGTGGCCATGGGATTCAATTCGGAATAAGTTACGCAACGCCTATCAGGAGGTGTGCGTTTTAAGTGATGTTTTAACAATTGCGAAGGAGAAGCGATACATGGTGCTGGATCCCGTCCAACAGGAGCCGATTGAAACTAAACCAATGGTGCAGATTTACGCCCGGAAAAAGGCACTAACAGGGGCTGCCAGTGTGTTACTAACGGGTAGGTGTACTCGTGTAATTATCCCTTGAGCAACGGGTTAAATTACAGGTGCTGAACGGTTGAAAACCTCACAAAATGAGCTGTTACGAAATCGGTCAACTCCCGACTTTCACATTGAATTACTGAGGCTAAGACAAAATTGGAGGCTGAAAAAGGTTTCGAACTCGATTATTGGTGATCTCAGTTATCGTACGGCGGGCTCAAAATACGCACAGAGTGGCATGTTTGAGGTAACAAAAGCCGAGGAGGAAGAGAAAAGCAGTAGCCCTCCCAGCAGTCCTATGCCGGTTCCTGCACCTGCGAAAAGTAATTCTTCGCTACGAGTTACAGTCCCTTCAGAGTTGCAAGGTGTCGCCTATATAGAAGTATTATGTCAGAAAGGTTGTGTCCGTTTGCGAAATTTGCAAATGTTTATTTAAAACTTTTAGATCAAGAGGATCTCTGCAGTGCTAACATTAATTTGTTAAACTCCGCACCGACGACTGCTAATCCCGATGTACACTGGCAGCAGAAATTGGAAGCGGCTCAGAATGTTTTGTTTTGCAAGGAGCTGTTTAATCAGTTGGCGAAGGAAGCTGTACAGCTTCAAGCGCCCATCCCTCACATGGTTGTAGGAAATCAAATTATGGCAACTGTATGACTCCTTAAATTCATGGGGTCTTTCACTGCTCATTATTTATACCACTATTTATTTCCAAAATTTATTTCCTTCGTTAGTCTTCTTTTTAAAAAACATTGGAAACTTTCAAGTGCACAACATCTGACAGAAATGATCGCCTTTTGTTACTGCGGAAAAAAGTCCAATTTTGACCAGCCACCTTTGTTCATTTTTAAAAAATTAATTTAAAGGCTTTAAAAACAAAAGGTGGTCAATTCGATTTTTTCCAAATCACCTCAACTGTTTTGACTGTTTAAAATAGTCATGGCAGGCTAGATTAAAATTTAAATTGTAATTTATTTTTAAATATTTAGATTTAGATTCAAGTCAGAATAAAATGTCAGAAGTTGACTATGAAGGGTGTTTTAAATATTATGATTTATGCAAGAATTTAAATAATTTCCTCTTTTAAGATCAGAAATCACAAAAAACGTTTTCTAATAAGTGTCAATCAATTTAAGAAATTACTTGATTCCAATTAAATACGATGATTTTATAATATAGCAAAATTTTCATAAAAGGAACCTAATTCCTCTGTCTGCAAATTGTCTAGACTTAATAATAATAATAATATTTCCATCCATTTCCTACCATTTGCAAATTGGATACCATCTTCAGCAGTGAAGACCCCTCGCATACATTTTTTTTACCATATTTTTATGTGCAGGTCTTGCCGGGAATCCAGCTGGTGATAGGCTTATGCCACTCGACATCATCAGAGAAGAAGTCGTCACAATTGACACCCCCACCCTCCAAAAGTGACCACGATCACGTCTTAGAGCACTCCTTACACCAACTTTTACGTGAAGTCCACCACAAGAACACTCACCATCCGTTCCCACACCCCTCATCAGCACCGCTGGGACCTTCCAAAAAACGATACCTTGCGGGACCCATGGCAGCAGATCGCTATGAACTACTCGAAATGACGCAATCCGAAACGTTACTCGAGCAAATCATTAAGCAAGCGCAACACTTCTTCATGCGCATGCGTACCGAATATGTTCTCGACACAATCGCAAAAGAAGTAAAAGATCCCCTAATCAGCTCACACTGGAATACTCTCAACAGCCCGACGCAGTCATGCGTTAAAATCAACATATCAACTCACGGGTACGACGCAGTGTGCCGTACACCTTTGGTCATTCACGTCGGCGAGAAGAGCCTCAAGTGCATCTGTCGTGACGGAAAAGTAATGCATATGAGCTATGAGCCGCAAGAACTGAGAGACTTAATTTTCTGCCACATTAACCAACACCAAATATTGGCGGTACAGGCACTCGCGAAAACAATGGGCTGGCAATTTTTGGGTAACTCAAACCATCTGGGATTGGGAGCGGTCGAGCCGTTGGGCAATGCCAGCTCTTGTCTACTCGCATCGCCGATCGGCGACCGGCTGATAGCCGTGAGATGCGAGCCGCAGTCGGGTGTTCAAGTGTCCGTGGTTCACTCGCCTAGAACCGACTTCTTTCCGAGTCGCCTCGTAACCGAAAGGAAGTGGGAACATTTGGGTGGCCAGTTTCGGGAGGTGCGGCTTGAGAAAATGGAGGGGAGGAATTTTTTGCATAAGATGGAGTTGCTCATGGCAAGCCTAACCAGTAATTCTTGAAGTATTGAATTGTGTCTGATTGTAATGTTATTTAATTGTTAGTTTTAATTATGACTAAGTGTAAGGTGTGACATTTGTGCAGCAAATTTTTAAATATTTTTGCGTTTTTCATTAGCCAAATATATTTTCCATGTCCACGAATTGCAATTTTCTAAAAGCTTCTTCTGAACAAACCCCCCTATGATTTGTTTTTGTTATCTAGAACATTCATAATATTCAAGCCCATTTTTGAAACATATTTTGGAGACTCGATTACAGTTTTGAATGGCCCCCTTCAATAAAATTTTGTACAATATGTTTTAATTTAAAATAAAACAATACTACCGACTCCTGTCTTAGTTTTCGAAATGCAATAACGAAATAGCTAAAACAGATTTTCAATTTAATAGATTATAAACACACTGTATATAATAGAATGACAGAATTAACAGAACATTTTCAAAAAACTGGCACGCATATAAATTTGGCTCACTGAGGGTGTTAGCACAGTGACAATAGCACCAATGGAATTTATAGAAAGCTTTTTTATTACATCTAATAAATGGCATTAAACAAAAAAGGAATTTATACGACTCTAAAATTAATTTTGTTTCATGTTATTAATGTGTTACTTTTGGCATACAGAAAGACGTACGTGAGCTCAATATTGAAATAACCAGTCCAGGAGATTTGAATGAGCATTTTTTTTAATTATTTCAACAGCTTTCCTGCAGAAAATGGTTTTTAAAAATGCCCATTTCAGGTTTTTCGGCTGATAATCTCAATCAAGTTTCATATAAATATCAGATCACACTTGGGAATGTTGTCAAAACTTTTTTGAGATGTATGTATTCAAAATTTTTAAGTTTAAAATTAATAGATCATCCCATTAAAAATTAAAGTTTAATTTTTGAAGAGATTAATTTAAAAAGAACTACCTATCTATGTTACCTTTTTTGCAAAAGAATTTATACTTGAACGAAGGTTTCTCACTGCTCTTCAACAGCGAGTCATGGCTGAGTTCCCTTTCACCTACAATCAGCTACAATCTAAACGAATCTGAATCGTAAGCGCATTTTTCAATAATCTCGCGGTTTCATTGATATTGCAGTTTAAACAAAAGTGCGGGCTAAATTACTAGAAACTATAAATTCCCACTAACCACGTAGACGTTATGCACACATTTACGGGTCCTGGTCAATTCTAAATAATCACCCGGTATCTTATGCTACAATGTAAAGTAAACGTGACAACGTTGCATTTAATTTTTAATGGCGTGCTAAAAGGAGCGGCAATTTTAAAGTGAAGGTTACCTTTTCGTAAAGCGAGAGAAATGTAGCTTCAATTTAAAGTAACTAATTGTACTTAGCAAAAACAATAATAAAGGGGAACTAATTAATCGAAATTAGGTGTAAATATTGAAATCGGTTGAAATTTGAGCGGATGTTGAACCGGGAGTCGGCTGTTCTTGGATCGATGGGAACAACGCCACGCGCAGGGAAGGGCACTTCCGTCAACGATCCTGCGTCGAAAACGAACGTTTATTTGTGCTCGTAAAATTTTATCAAACATCTTCGAAAGTCGCCGCTTCTATTTATTGGGTAACTAATTAAACCTAGAAAACCGTCGCTACTGCGTTGATTTTATATTATTTTGAATGTAAACCGCCGTTTTGGGTGCGAATATCGTCACTTTATGTGTCTATTCTGTTGACAAATCGGCGACATTTTGTATGCAATCGCAAATATTGGACAGCGTTTTGGCACAAATTTACGTTTATAACTCCGTTACGTTACGTCTCTCCGTTAAGCTTTTATTTATACACAAAATCTACGTTCAAATATGCAATATTACAGCGTAATGAAAAGTATGTATTTATACGCAATTCGTACAAAACTAATCAAAATGCTTCGCAAAAATCGCATAAAAATACGTATTCGCCCAAACGACCATTTTTTACGAATCTATTCTACGCTTGCAATAATACCTTCCACAGCCAGAAGATGAGCAAGGACGATAGTGATGGTGGAACACGCGTTTATGTGGGAGGTCTTCAAGACAACGTCAAGAAGGAAGACCTCGAGTCTGAGTTTGAGAAGTACGGCAAGCTCAATTCAGTTTGGGTCGCGTTCAATCCGCCCGGTTTCGCTTTCATCGAGTTTTGCAATCAGGTCGATGCCGAGACGGCTTGCGACAATTTGAATGGCACAGACATTTTGGGCTCGAAAATACGCGTCGAAATTGCACGCGGTAAGCGACGTGGCGGTTTTCGGGGGGGCCGCGGCGGCGGAGGTAGCCGCGGAAGCAGCAGTAGTGGCTGGAGACGAGGGAGCTCGTTCGGTGGCGGAAGTAGTTACAGAGGAAGTAGCGGCGGAAGTCGGGGGCCGCCGCGTTACGATAGTTACGGGGGAGGAGGTGGTGGAGGAAGCAGCGGTCGCCGAGGCAGCCGCGATTTCGGACGAGACAGTTACAGAGGAAGTGGCGGTCGCAGTAGCTACGGAAGTAGAGGCAGCAGCGGTCGCGGTAGCAGTGGAGGATCGAGATATCGATCGCGTTCTCCTGTACAAAGACAAAGTTATTAATTATTTTATTCTTTAAGATTTGTACAAAACTTCTTACGTTCTTGTAGTTCGCTTTGTAAGATTAACGATTTTTTTATGTAGTATCTTAAGTTCTCTATTTATATAATTGACCGTTAGGTACCTATTTAATTCAGTTTTGTACTTTTATGTAAGGATGTTCTCTTAGTATTAAGTAAGCATGCATATTAATACTCTTATTTAAGTGTAACGAAATACATTATTTGTGTGTACTGTGTACCTACTTCCTTTTTGATTAAACAAGAGTTAAATGCTGTATATTATCACAATCTAGAAAATGTACTGTGTATTAGTCCTTAAAGGGCTTCAATAAAAACCAAATTGGAAGTAAGCCCATTATATTCTTGATCGACTACTTTAGGATGGACCAAAATTAATTGCCTATGGATTGAATACCAAAAGCCAGGGACATATGTGATATGAATGAGTATGCAATTTGTATCATATGAGATCAATAGAAGGGCCTCTACAATTAAGAGGTGCAGTGAACAAACTAGCACAAAATATAGTATACCTAAACTATAGCCTTGCCTCTAAAATTCATGGAAAGTATCAACTATCAAGCCACGCTGATTCTTTACAAAACGGCCCTCTTTTGTTATAGACATTTTGGCGCGGTTTGAATTCAAAGATGAACTAGTTTAATTTTTTATTATTTACCTAAATCAAGCAGCTTAAGAAGCAGTCAAAGTGAAATCAATGTAATCGGCCAAAAAACAGGATAGTAAAGACAAAGACCTAGGTTAACCATGTATAGACAAATATGTGCAAATAGTATAACAATAAATTAAAATTACTGAAACCTAGAACAATTATAAAACACTTAAAAAGTACCAGCATTGTATATTTGTACCAGTAATGATGAAGTAAACATAAGGAAGGAAATTAGTCGACCATTATAGTGCAAAACATCTACAAAGAATATAAGAAACGAAAGACCTGGAACGACCAGGTTACACAATTATTGAAGAAGAAAGGAGTAGATGTACTTGGACAGAAACAAGTGAAAAAGTAAATAAAACAAATGAACAAACTTTATGCATCAATAAAAATATAATAGGTACACCTTATTATGACCTTATAGGTATACGATCGAAAGATTATGATTATAACAATCTAATGCAAATTAGTCATAAATTCTTTAAAAAAACCACAATGGAAAATCGAAATAGTAAAACTAGGATAGGTCATAAAAAGTTCCTATCACGTGACCTTGTACTAACCACAGCCAAGGTTGAAGGTTAGAAAAATGAATATCACCAGGCAGACATTCCATTTACTTCAAGAAGTTATCAGTGTCAGTCGTAAACGCTTTCTACAGACTTCAACCTGCCTTAAAATGCCGATTAAAGTGGGTTTTAATAAAAATAATCGCTTATATAATTAACTTTGAGGTTACAGGAGGGAGATTCGTTGCCCAACATTGATCTCTTCGAAGAGTCGCCTGCCAATAAAGTTAACCTAAATGAGCTCTCCTCGGGCAAAAAAATTATCATCTTCGCTGTCCCCGGCGCCTTCACTCCGGGCTGCTCAAAGGTAAACCACCGGCTTCATTCAACAATTTCACCACGAATTTTTTGCAGACTCATTTACCCGGTTATGTGAAAAAGGCCGAAGAGTTGAGGTCTCAAGGTATCGCCGAGATCATTTGCGTCTCCGTGAACGATCCGTTCGTGATGTCCGCGTGGGGTAAGGAGCACAACGTGGGCGGTAAAGTGCGTATGCTGGCCGACACTGGGGCGACATTTACAAAGTCGCTCGATCTCGGGCAAGATCTGGCCCCGCTTGGCGGTTATCGTAGCAAACGATATTCGATGGTGGTCGAAAATGGTAAAGTTCAGTCTTTGCAAGTCGAACCTGACGGTACCGGATTATCGTGCTCATTGGTTGAAGCTATCAAATTGTAAAATGTTGTCAAAGTGTAAAATAAATATGTAGAATTAATTTGTTTACTATGAAACTTTGTTTAAATTATTACAGCCAGCTGAGAACTGTAATTTGGTAGTTTATTTTAACTAACAGTCCTAACTTAGTAGCAGTAAGTACTAGCTTTGTTTATTCATTTATAAACAAAGGTACTAGTATACCTTTTACTTGTGGAGTATCTACAATATAATAGTTGGAATCGTTACTGTTGCTAGTGACCGAATGTTTTCAGGTCACTTCCTGTCTTCACCATTTCCTAATCCTAATAGCCCCCTCAGTAAGAAACAAATAAGGCCTTTGCCCTACAAAAAGTGGTGTAGTAGTAATTTTTAGGGCATTTTTGGAAAAAAATACGCTATTAGTTATGGCTGGCTGTCCGGCTGAAATCTCAGCAATTATAATAGCTAGAGACTTTAAATTTTCACTGAAAGCTTTCTGCTATAGTGTAGATATGCAGGCTCTAGTCTATTTTGAGTTAGATTACTTGTGAGATCGCTAATTTAAGAAAATAATTTCGATATGGTTTTCGGAGGTACTATAATTTTTCCGTTAGATAGCGCTACCAGTATAACAACAAGAACAACAATTATTATAGTTCGTTTCACCAATAATTTAACATTTCTCATTAGGACGTTAAGTAGCGGGAATTCCCACTGCGACATTTAAAACAATAGGACAATAGCCCCATTTAACTAAAAGTCAGCGGTTCTCAATAAAATTTTAATGGTTCAAACTCCAAATTGTAATTGGGGAAACTACTTGGAATGTGTCTACCTATTTAATTAATACATTAATATGGTATCAACACGATTATTGTCGTTAATGTCCTATCGACGCATTCCTTAAGGAACTACATTTTAAATATATCGATTATTAAGGAAATGGGCCGATTTATACGAGCACCGCAATTTGGCGTTTGAAACATTAAAATTTTATTGAGAACCGCTGACTTTTAGTTAAATAGGGACTATTGTTTTAAATGCCGCAGTGGGAATTCCCGCTACTTAACGACCTAATGAGAAGTGTTAAATTATTGGTGAAACGAACTATAGCGCATTTTTGAAAAAAAATTATATTCGTTGTTATAGCTGGCTGGCTATCTAGCTGAGATCTCAGCAATTGCAATTGCTAGACACTTTAAATTTTCACTAAAAGCTTTCTGTTATAGTGTACATGTGCAGGCTCTAGTATATTTTGAGTTAGACCACTCGTGAGATCGATAACTTTAAACTTTGCTAATGAATACTGATCTGCATTACCAAAAATACGCTTTCATCATGCATATGCTGATTTACAACTTGTTTAATATGTTGTTAAAGTCTGGGCCTTGGAAAAATAGTTATTTATTATAGAAGACGATAAAGCTATTTAACCATTGAGTGAAAGTGGTTAGTTTCGCTTTATCGTCGTGTATAATACAAAACTTTATTTTATAGCAGAAGCCATATAAATCATTGCAAAGCTTCTGGCAATACTCAATTTAATTTAGAGACGTCAAAAATAAAAAGCTTAGGGGCCAATTGCACCGTTAAAATTAAGTATTCCTTAAAGCAAAAATAATACTACACTAGATAGACACCGTAAATAGGCAAGTTGATAAACCGCTTATTTAGTTCCGTAAAGAAGATATAGGGGGCTTTTGCAATTAAGCCCATCATCGGAAGCCGTAATCGTACGTATTCGACACACGAGCTACATTATATTATCTCTTCCTTGACCTCACAGTTACGAATTCAACAAATTCAATGCATGTTTTTCCGTCTAAGTTGTAAGCAAAGATTTGTAAGTAAGCAACCACCCTTTGTATAATATGTATAATATATACAGGGTGTAACATCCCCCTCGGATCGTATAATGCCTTTACCATAAAAGATGTCGGAAAAAATGGAGGAACAAAAATGTTTCTAAAATATTTCTGGTCACCAGTGGCGTGCTGTATTTCACTAGCGTATCAAACATCCGTTTTTTTTTAATGGAACACCCCATATTTTATTGAGAAATTCAAAAGTACTGTAGAGTACTTTTTTATGTTTAATGTAACATAGTATACCCTTAAGTTAAGGGTATACTATGTTACATTAAAAATAAAAAAGTACTTAACTTTACCCATTTCGCTATTATAACCTTTTCTTCTCAAAATTTGACCGTGTTTCGAATTTATATTTTCCAGAAAAACTAAATCACGCCGGCGCTTAAATTTTGAATTCAGGCACATACCTGGTGAATATTTCAAAACCGAACATAAACAATTAACATTTTAACAAATTAAAATGTTTTTTGTAGATTGTTGCTCCACTGCTCCACATGTAGGTTAATTTCCGACTTCCGAGGGTTTATGATGACCCCATGCAATCGAAAGAAGATTTTTTTTCTCATCTAATGATATGCGAATTCGTTCATTTGTAGGTGTATTTCTCATAATTTCATAAAAAGAAAGTAAAAAATTAGCAATTAGCAAAATCATGTTAAGCCATGACTCAATTGGAAATTTTCTAAAGAATTGAATAACATGTGAATCTGCTTTTTGTCTTAAATCATAGCTTACATGATTTTGGTAATTGCATTTATTTCCAAATTTTTGATGAAATAATGGGAAATGCAACCGAAAATTAACTAATTCGTATGTGATTAGATGAGAAAACAATAATTCTTTCGATTAGGTGTCACGTGTCATTATAAGTCCTTTAAGTTAACATGGGGCATACAATCTACAAAAAAAAATTTTCCCATGTTAATTGCCTATATGTATGTTCGGGTCGAATTTTTAAAATAACGGCATCGAATTTTTTTTTAATAACTTATTTTTGTTAAAGTCTTCCAAAGACCTTCTGACCAAAATGTCACATATGCTATAAAATAATAATATAATATTAAGTGACAAGTGTATAATCAAGTCTTTAATGCACGCGCAACGAGTTTAAAGGCACGACGCGAAGCGGAGTGCAAAGTCATATTTGAAGTATCATTACTTAGCAACTTTAAGGCACGTGTGTTTTAAAGGCCTTATTTCGCACGCATTTGAGTGTTTAAAACGGAGATTGTGATGCAGGTATAATAAAAAAACCTTTTTTTTCGATCTTCGTTTTGAGACGCGCCGCCATCTTGGAGAAAGGTACAGAAAATCGGTTTTTTTGAAAATAACTCCGCAGCGATTGAGCTTACGAAAAATAGTTCAAATAAACTTTTTTTTTTCGAATGATTTTGATCGGGTTGACATTAGTCTTTAATGAGAAGTTAAGTGAGGACGAAGCGCTTATGTTTTTGTATCCTAGAAGAAAGAAGATTCGCCGCTACAATTGTTGGGTAGATCCATCCATAACGAATAGGTAGGAACAGGAACAGCTTTCATTTGTATCCGTGAACATGCCAATCATGAACAAAAATGTAAACTATGTAATGTATGTTCAAAAGTAGTCTATAGCGCATTTTTTTAAGAGTTAAAAAAATGTACTACCTATTGTTTGCGTTCTGTCCGTTAGTCCGTCCGTCCGGACCCACTTCTGCCGTTTTGAACTATAATTCTAGGGGAATGGTCTTGGAATGTTTGCCTTTTGCAATAGGTAGCCTATACTTGCTTATACCTCGAAGGTGTGCCAGGCGGCCATCAAATTTCGCTGTCTGAACGGGGGGGGGGGGGGGGGGGATTAATTATTTCCTTAGATGCTGTTTTTGAATGTGCATAACTTTTACATACGACAACCAATTGGTTTCAGATTTTGTATACGTATGCGTTGAATAGTGCCAAGTAAAACTTCTGAAAATTGAGGAGGGGGGGCAGACTCTCTTTCGACATCAGCGCATGATGAGGCCGGAGAGGAGAGGTGTTAGAAATTAATTGTATCTTTCATGATATTCTAATTATCTCAACGAAAGGAACCGTTTTTTACCAACTACCGCCCTTTTTTCTGATCCCTTATCAAAAGAGGGGGTTGGGGGGAGAAGGGGGTGGACCTGTTTTTATCGTTCATGGTACTCTAATGAAAGATCTGAACAAAAGGAATTAATTTCTACCATCCGTAGTCCTCCTCCTCGGCACCTTATCGTGATCGGATATATTCCCTTATATCTCCAGAACGGATTGCCAAAAGAGGGTATTCACAAGGGCGATTGGGACGTCTGGAAGAAATACATCCATTGGTGGTCAAAACTTTAAGAGCGAATATCTCGAAGGAAAGTTGAATAACGAAATGGTAAATAGGTGTAATGATAAAAAGAAATGTAATTTAACATGGCAAAAGCAACATGACACTAACATTCGAAATGTGATTCGAAATTCTTAAGGGGTGGTTATTTGATTTTTCCATCAACACACAGTAGGGGCCGAACTTTGTTTATCATGGCAACAAATCGTAACTTTGCTTGACACTTGACAGTTTTTAAAAGATTCGATAGAAAGTTGGTATGGAAAAATAGTGAGAAATTCTAAATGTCATACATGTCGCGATGTTTTCATCCCAAAAAGAAACCGTTGAGCATGTGGAAAAATCAGTAAGCAGGGCGGACATGTTTACAAGTCAGTTAATTCTGGAATTTCAGGAACGCCCCTTCCAATACGGAATGCCGGGAACTGTTTCAGAACCTTACAACCATAATCTACCATCTAAAGATGGACGTAAGAAATTAGCCGGAGTTGCGCAGTGCCCAATTTATATCCACGATTTCAAGCAAAATACGCGAGGCGCTTCAAATAGCTACACGGAAAATGACTGGAAGACAGGAAGTGAAATTCATCAAAGCAGATACAGGCACGAATGCAACGATGTTAATACCAAACGATGCATGCATGGACACTCATCGAAAAATTGCACGCACAGACTTGGCAAAGTACACTACGGAGCGAAAGTCGACAAATCATTCCTTTTTAAACTGGAGCACAAAGCCGTAGCTGATAAACTGGAAGAAACTTACTGGGCCCAATGGAAACCGAACAAATCTCCTTCTTCACCCAAAACAAAAGGATTGTACACCGAAAACGAAAAGGTATGCTTCCCTGACGATGATGACGTTAGCGAAAATAAGGAAAGAGGGGATTCCAGCGAGGCCATCGTAGCAACTCCACTTTCCGAAGTGGAAAGCGTCCCGAGCGGAAGCACCATGGAAGTTACCGAGGAAAAACAGAACCCCGAATTGCAAATTGAACCGGTCATCGAAATGGACACGATCTCTTTATCGCCACGTTCAAATTCGGCCACCGAAGTACCGACAATCAAACACACGGACTCCCTAATACTGATCGCCAGAAAGCAAAGCGTCGAGAAACCTCATTATCAGCAGCCGAAGTGCATCAAGCTATTTAAAAATGCCGGCTACGTGTCTACGGCGTCTATCAATTACATTAAAGGAGGAAGTTACCCATTGAAGTCGTGCTTGCGAAAGGAGAGTGCCAGTTTTAAGACGTCGTCCGCGTTGGGGGTTAGAAGCTCGCTTAGTCGCAGGCCACCAGCGGGAAAGGCCGGCAGATTTCTACACTAATTCTATGCCTACGGTTGATTCTTGTCATGAATAAATTTTTCTTGGTCACGTCTCGGTTCTGTTCTGCTCAGTACTGGACTGATTTTGAAATTATACAGGGTGGGCCATTGGTGTGTGGATGGAAGATTGTGGTTTTATTAACGCACATATTTAAAATTCATTGGCGGGGCATGCCTAAAAATATTTTCAACCAAATTGCAATTGTTATACAGGGTGATTTATATCAAAGTATTATTACATATTTTGATTCCTTGGTCAATTTTAGTGTGACTTTATACAGGGTGGTGACTTGCGTAATTATATTAGAGCAAAAATGTATTCAGGTTTTTTGTAGAAAAATTTTTTTTACGTCAATCTACCGTATTAATTTTCAATTTCTTTCATATAAAGACGGAAAATTGGAAAAATAAAGCCCGCATCTTTTTCAATAATCTGCGATGCCATGGAATTTTCTAAAACAAAAAGATATCCATTATCAATTAGCAGCAGTTCGAAATGGATTTTATGATCCACTTGGTTACTGTCTTGCAGTTAATGGTGACTTATTGGCACATTTATTGTAAATTATTATGTTAGGAAACCGTTTTTAGTAATTTGGTCTTTCTTTATGTTGAATTTGTTGTTCTAAATATAATACTTTTTGACAGAATTTGATTTGTTTTATAGCAGACATTCCATGGCATGACGGATATTGGCGTAGTTTTTGTATTATAAACTTCCATGGCATCACAGATTATTGAAAAAGATGGGGGTTTTATTTTTTCAATTTTCCGTCTTTATTATGCAAAAAATTGACAACTAATACGGTTGATTGATGTCAAAAAATTTTTCTACAAAAAACCTATGATGCGTTACGCAAGTCACCACCCTGGATATTAGGTACACATTGATATCTAAAATGAGTCGTTTAGCCACAATTCGTCGATTTTTCAAAAAGTAGATGTTCAGTAAAAATTGAATAGGTATCGCAGTTGTCATTAAACTGAGAAGGCCGTGACTCGGTAGTATTACTAATCATGAAATGTACTAACATACCCCGAACGCCTAAAAGTTAAACTCATTTTGTGTTAAAAGAAATCACTCCGTCAATTTTCAAAGTTTCAATCAAAGAAGTTTTTTTTATTGCATGAAACGTATCTCTTGCCTATTTTTTGTATTTCAGTGATTTAGTTCATTGGCATTTACAATTCTGTTGTTCATTGTTGGTTAGTTAAGTTAATTTGTTATAAAAATGGAATTTGAATAACCTATTTTAAACGGTGCTCTTTACTATAAGTACTCAATTGTTTGCTCTTCTGCAAAATGTTCTGGTACACATCGTAGAAGAAATGTGGTTTCAGCACGACGGTGCCCTACCTCATTTTGCTATAAACGATCAAGAATGGCTGAATCAATCATTTCCTGGGAGGTGGATAGGTCGACGAGGTCCTATAAATTGACCAGACCGTTCTCCTGACCTTACACCACTTGACTTCTTCTGATGGGGATACGTGAAGTCCCAACAACAAAAGAGAATATGAAAATGCGCAATCGTAATGCTTTCTCATCCATAACGCCAGCTGCGTTTCGTCGTGTCAAAGAATGATTTTCTAAATCCATCGACAAATGGTTGGTCTTGAATATTTATTGAAATAATTGTTATTTTTCTCTTTATTTTAATTTTTATTTTGATTTTTATCGTTTTTGTTTTGTTTTATTTGAAGGACGTTTTTTTATAATTTCAATTGTTTATAATTTTTAATGGCCTACTAATTACTGAGAGGCTTTGAAACTCGAAAAACACTGCGAATTATTAGAAATTGTTGAATTACAAAAAATATGTAAAAGATAAATAGGTACCGTCATACCATGCTTATGCTTATATCGTTACCGTTAGAAAGGTAGGTAATAAATTCCTACATTTCATGCAATAAAAAACTTACTACTGTAGTTCCATTTAAAAAAATCAAGTTACCTTTGATTGAAATTTTGAAAATTGACGGAACGATTTCTTTTAACACAATAGAAGTTTAACTTATTATACGTTCGGCGTATGTTAGTACATTATTTCATGATTAGTGCCACTGCAAAGTCACGGCTTTCTAATTTTTATGATAAAAACCTGCGATATTCAATTTTTACTGGACATCTACTTTTTGAAAAAACGGCTAAACGACTCATTTTAGATATCATGTGTAATACATAAAGTCCAACGAAAATTGACCAAGGAATCTAAATAACATAATTGCAATTTCGTTGAAAATATTTTTAGGTTGTAGCCTTAAGGGTCCTTCCACATGCCCGGACAATACATTTTAAATATGGGCGTTAATAAACCCACAATATTCCACGTCCACCCACACACTAATAGCCCACCCTGTATATATTATGGGAACTTTAAAAAAAAATCGATCTCGCTGCTCTAACTTTGGCTGCACTAGTCTGGTAGGGATTCTGTATTGAATCTACAGGTGGAAAATGTCCAACACGGTTGAAATGCCGTAAAACCCCAAAATATGTAGTGATCAAGTAAGAGGAACGTTGTATGGTATATTTCCTTATGGACAAGGATGAAAAAAGTGAGTTGTGCACTCGTTAACTTCTAGCACTATTCTCTTTGTAAACACTTAGTGCTGGTCACGTGGATGTATATAATTCACTATTATTATGTCTCGGGATAGTCATTACACTCTCAAACCTTTGATTAATCAGTTAGTAACTGTCACTGCCATCAAAATTTCTGTCTCTGTCAATCCAAGTTATGCGCAATGAAGTTCCCACTATTTCGACGCCTTTGCAAACCAAATCTAATTGTACGCACCAAATCCAATCCGTCACGATGTCCGCCCGATCCCGCACCGACAGTTGTCACATTAATCGGGGCCAGCTCAAGAGTCGGCCAACTTACCGCCCTCCAACTGAAACAGTGCAACCTACTCGACGAACTGAGGCTGTTCGAATTTGCAAAAAGTGGACTGTCCGGAGTGGCGTTAGATTTGAATCACATTCCGACAAGTGTCAACGTGGTCTCGTATACGGGATTGGACTTGCTTCGAAACGCCGTTGTGGTAGGTTGTTTCTTGGTGGTGTGGCTGCTGTGTCGCCTGAATTGTAGGGTGCCCAAGTTGTCGTGATTTGTGGAGGCGAACCCAAAAAACCGGGGATAAGGGAGTACGATCTGTTTTTGGGAAATGCCGATTATGTTCGTAGCGTGGCCTTGCATACGGCCGAGTTTAATCCTAATGCAATTCTTTGTATTACCACTCCGCCGGTTACTGCCATGGTACCTTTGGTGTCTGAAGTAAGATTGCTTTGTAAAACATTTCGGTTAAGAGTCGGTTTTAGGAGTACAAAAGAGCCGAAGTTTATAATCCTAAAAAGATTTTGGGCGTCACGACGTTAGGGGTCACTAGGGCTAACAGTGTCATTGCAGCTTATTCCGAGCAAGACCCCAGTACTGTGTTGTGTCCTGTGGTGGGTGGAATGGGAGCCACAACGTTGGTGCCAGTGCTGTCGCAAACTGAAACAGGCCCCAAGCTGCCACAAGTAGCTAATGTGGTAATTTTGGGCATTATTTGAGCGATACGTGTTGCAGCCAGCCGTAGAACTTCTTCATAACCAAATTTGTAAATCAGAAGACGAAGTGCTGACCTTAAAATACTTGGAAAATTCGAGTTCGTGTGTACTGTCATCCTCGTTCGCAACAACAAGGTTCGTAACGTCAGTTCTGCAAGGGTTGAAGAATAAGTTTACTGGATACGAATTTGCCTTTGTTAGACAAACGGGACATATTGAACCTTTTCTCAGCTACATGATGTCTGTAATAAAATTAGGTGAGTTGTTGAGTACGCGACAAATACGCGAATAACGACAAACGTTGTAGACAATCAGGGCGTACAGTCCCTTCACATGCCCAACCTCAACGAATTGGAAGCCAAAAAATTGCTAAACGCCGCAGAAGTGATCCGTCAGCAAATCCATTGGGGAGCGAGCTTTGTAACGGGCGCGTCGTTTGAAAAAAGGAAACGCCCGAAAAGGATAGTGCAGGATTGCGCAATTATTAAGATCGATCGGCAGTCTCGGATTGGCGATTTGTGTGCCAAAAGTTGTTAGTGGAAAGTGAAATAAATAATGGCTTTGGGTTATCTGTGTGTTGCTATTTTTTACCACCCGCACGTTAGTAAGTGGGGTAAAAAATGACCCCCCCCCCACATTTTTTACGGAAGTATACATTTTGAAGCACCAGGAATTAGAATTAAACAAAATCTCGATGACACAAATAAGTAATAAAGCTCCCGACCATTTTCACATAGTCTGGAGACTTGTACCGTGTCAGGACCTCAAAACGTTTAATTTTCTAAAGTCACTAAATATTTTTTTTTTCAAATTTCGAAAATTATAAAGTCACTAGATATAGTATATATATTACACGCGTTTTTTTTTTTACGCAGACGAACCTTTAATAATAATAATAATAATTTTTTACAAAATTTAAAAAAAAAATTTTTTTAGATTACATTTTCACATAGTCTAATATATAAATATAATAGTCTGTCAAAAAAAACGCGTGTAATATATATACATACTATATCTAGTGACTTTATAATTCTCAAAATTTGAAGGATTATTAGTTTTCGAGTAATTAAAAAAAATTTTTTTTTTAATTTTGTAAAAAATTATTATTATTATTATTAAAGGTTCGTCTGCGTCAAAAAAAAACGCGTGTAATATATATACTATATCTAGTGACTTTATAATTTTCGAAATTTGAAGGACCCCTAGCTTAGTAGTACACAAAGGTCTTGGTGCTTCACCCTGTTTATCTAACTGAAAAGTTTAAAACAGTTGACAAAAAATTTAATGTTTTGGAATTGAAAACATTGGCAGTCCAGATGTTTTGGATAAAGTCGTCATTTGTTTCTCAAGTCCCTGTTGATTATCTTTCGAAACGGTATTTAATGGAGTTATTTTCTGTCGGTCTGTATACGCTAATTTGCAGATTTAGATAAATCATGAAATGAATACCTCCGAGCATGGTATCGTTGAGTCAAAGATCTTTGGTTGAGTGAAAGAATCACAACGATGGTATAGTATTACTTAATAATTCATGTAAATCGCGCATATCAAAATATAATTTCTATACACGGTGTCCATTTTTTCGAGTGCTACTATCGGGATCTCGCTTATTTTAACAAATAGAAATTTGGTTAAATGAGCGTAAAGTTGTGAATTTTCGGGCTGCATAATAGTCTGAAAAGAAATTTAAAATATCTTCAATAGTTTCGAAAATATCGCAAAAAACGAAAATTTCGGATATTCCTTTTTAATTTGTTCATGGTAAACTAATCGTATTAGCCATTATTCAGACACTTTTTAATGGAGATTTCGAATATGGCATCCCGTTTTTAATAACTTTTAAGATGATGGAGGAACAGGTGGCAACTTTAGTTTTTCTTATGGGCGCCGTTTTGGATTTTGACATTTTGAGATTACGTCTTTTTTTCTCTTTACAACGATATATCACACAGGGTGATTCAGTATCACATTTATCCTAAAAATACAATTTTTATTTTCTGCGAAGAGTGCTTTGCAAAAAAAACGTTCTTTTGTTGTGAACAAAAGGTTGACTTATTTCAAATAGTGTCATTTGCGTTTGTGCTAGTTTTATTGCGAAAATATTATTTATTCTTATGTATTTTATTCTAATTTGAATTATAATTTTCTTGCAAAACAAAGATTCAATTCAATCAATTTTCTGAACACTATAGGTCCTTGCCAACGCTGTAGCTAAACAGATGGATCAAACTGTCAAACTGTTGTTCACAATAAAAGAACGTTTTGTTTTTCCACAGCACTCTTCCCAAAAAATTGTGTATTTTTACGATTAGTTTATCATCGAAAATCCGAAAGTTTCATTTTTTTGCGATATTTTCAAAACGATTGGTGATATTTTAAATTTCTTTTCAGATTGTTATTCAGCACGAAAACTCGCAACTTTGCCCTAATTTAACCAAAAGCGAGATCCCTATAGTGGCACTAGAAAAATGATACACTTCTCCGGAAGGTATTCTGCTTACTCTCCGTTACATTCTTTTGCGCCTGTACGACGCATCCCTTGTGACAACTGTAGCGTTTGTAAAGCATATCTCCAAGGTGTTAAAGCTGAGAAAGCTTTGAATTATTAATAAATCAAATTGCGTTTTGTAATGACTATAAATTCAAAAAGAAAACAATGTGGACTTCTGAATTTAGGAATATTTATTTCACCACTGTTAAAATATTCATCAGTCGTTGAGTAAGATCAAAGAGTAGGTAACTTATAAATATAATCCGTGAATTTCGAAATGAAAAGAAGGCAAAAACCAAAACGACGTCTGTTGTCAGTTTTGGCATTTGTAGATAATTATCACTAGCACTAGCACTAGCAGAGCAAGGTCAGCAGAACACAATCAAAGATATTGCATAATTAGATGCTAATTAGGTACTAATTAAGTGCCCTATTCCCGAATTAAATGCACCTTTTTTTATTTTAAAATTATTACACGTTTTGCCAGGTTCATATGAACTCAGCAGAACACCCTCAAAAAACCAAGAAAATGAAAAGTGAGCTAACTATAATTAGGTGCTAATTAGGTGCTAATTAAGTGCCCTCTCCCCAAATTAAATGCTCCTTTTTTTTAATTATTATCTACATGTTCTTGTCAGGTTCATATGAACTCAGCAGAACACGACCTTTAAAACCCAAGAAAATGAAAAGTGAACCAACTATAATTAGGTGCTAATTAGGTGTTAATTATGTGCCCTATTCCCGAATTAAATGCTCCTTTTTTTTTTAATTATGACATGTTCTGCCAGGTTCATGTGAACGCAGCACAGCACTACCTTAAAAACCCAAAAAAATGAAATGTGAACTAACTACTATTAGGTGCTAATTAGGTGTTCTATTCCCGAATTAAATGCCCCTATTTTTAAATTATGAACCTGGCAGAACATGTAATAATTAAAAAAAAGAGCATTAAATTCGGGAATAGGGCACTTAATTAGCACCTAGTTATGCAATATGTTTGATTGTGTTCTGCTGACCTTGCTCTGCTAGGTTCATGGACATCATTTCAGGGAGGTTGTAGAAAAAATACGTAACAGATATTAAAAACTTTTGCCGTGTTAAATTACGTTACTCATTAACTACAACCGTATACCATTCAATTCTTGCATGACTTCTTTAATTATTTAACCACAGATCTCATCAGGTTATGGGCCCAGTATTACCCAAAGTTATTTTTGTTGGAACTTCGTTGTGAACGAACGTATGAGTAGTTTTAGTAGGAGAACTATCGTCTGGGTTATTTGTCATGGAACTTTCGCGAGTTTCGATAGATAAATTTGAGCGACATTCCAATTGGGTTGAGTGTAAATTCCAAGTCAAAATTCAGATAAATGTAAATGGCCGTATGGACATAGTGGAAGGTTCTGAAGAGCCGACTACAGATGCAACGCCCAAGCGGATCGTATGATAACGAAAAGGAAGCCTTCAAGAAACTTGAACTTATAGCTCAAAATATTGTCTGGAGTGTGTCAACTCGGGTAAGTCAGTTGATAAATATGCCTACGACTGGCAAGGAAATATGAGACAAAATGTATTCAGTTTATGAGCAGAGACCAGAGCAAAGGCAAGATCACCTTTCTAATCAGCTTTTTAGTACAAGAGTCGTCTAATTCGAGAACGAAAAGAAACAGCGATGTCAAACCTTCGCCAATCGATTTCTACGAGTTCAAGGATCAGTGCTATTGAATATGAGCCGGATCAAAAGTCTGCTTTCCGAATACGAACTGACTGGCAAAAAATTCCCCTATTGAAAATCGTATGCGATTCTTCGTATCTTTCTTCGGGAGAACTATTAAATCTTATGATCCTAGATAATTATCAATATCAATAATTCAATTATCAATAATTAGAAAAAGGAAGTCAGCCTATACTCTGCTGTCTTAGAATGTCGGAACGCGGTCGTTTCCGGAATACGAAAAAAAGCTATTGGTTATTTATGACGAAATAACAACATGTACACAGTATTACGCATAAGGTATTGGAAATTTTAATGCAAATGACACACTGCATAGATTTACATTTTCATCTACCCGCGACTTAAATTTATAGATCTCCAGTACAATTTTAACACCTAACAAAACTCATGAATCACGCTTGTTGACTTAGGTACCCCAACAATCACTTATAGACTTTTAAAAACATGTACGCGCGTACATAAAACAACAAAGAAACGCGTTATAAATAGGGTGGAAAAGTTTAGTACAATAGGTACACGTATTCGATTTTAGAAATACACAAAACCCAGCTGCATTACATTGAATGGCGTTAAGGGTGGTTGACTATCAGATGTCAACAATTCGGTAAATAACATTTAATCCGTGTAATTGGACCATCTGTTTGCGCCCCAAACGCGTCGTTTCCGATGTGCGTAAAGGCTATCGCCCTTTCGTTACATTAAGAAAACATCAATCACGTGAAGTAAAACCGAACTGCATCGCCTTGGGTAGTCTTATAATTCCAATAAGTAACTGATTAGGTCAAGTGTTAATGGTAAATGAAATTAAAAGGAAGATTCTTTTCTCTACTCTCAAAACATTCGTTTAGTAGATGTCTAAGGAATATTGATATAAATAACATCATTAATTTAAAACGATTTTAGTGATCATGCCACATTCCGTTATGTAGGTACTGAAAATGTGAACCAGAACCAAAACGCAATTTTCAGTGCAGAGATTTACCAGTTTGCAAAAATTGCAAGTTTCCGCTATCCAATATGGAAATTAAAGTGGGATTTTCCTAAGTTTTTTATTGATTTCATGTTATCTGTCAATCGAAAACTACCGTTTTCATTATTTTCTCGCGTTTTGATACATTAGCCGATAAAAAATCCGCTAGTTATAAAAACATAGCTTCCGTAGGTCTCACTCCGATATTCCGCGAAAAAAATTGTATAACCCAAACATGCCATCGCGTTTACCAAGAAAAAGTATTTTTTATTTTGAACTTTTACCACTTTTACCAATCGCAATAGTAAGGGAGATGAGTTGTTACTTTAGTAATATAAGAATTCATATAAGTAAAAGTATCTGCTTGAATTCGGTATGAAAGTTTCTTTTATTTTCCAACCTAATATGCAATACAGTTTAGCCCAAAAGTAATTTTTGAACGTATTTTTGAATTCATTTTGTTAAAAAACCATATTATATGTAGACGTGTTACACTAGTTTTTAAGTGAAAAGCCCAATATTAAGATATTTTTGACCGCCATCTTGGAAAATCGCGATCTACAAATTTTATAGTGATTGATCATGCTTGAAAACGTATACTGGTGGTGTTTCTGTCACTGAAAGCACCCTGTAGCGTTCAATTAGGAAAAAAATCTTTAACATATCACTCCCGGTCCCGGTCACGCAATGAACCTTCCACAATTAATTCTAACTATAAACGGACACAAAACAACAAACAAATGAACAATGAACCATAAATATAAATGAATAATGCAAAAAAATGGTTTAAATAAGAACAATAATTAACGGAAAGGATAATAAGTTGAATATTAGCTACTAGCTAGCTAAATTTTTAATAAGGTGTCGAAATTGAAGGCAGTACGGATGACGGTGGCGGTAATTTAGCCACTACTGTAAATGTAATTAAAATTAATTAATTAAATAAGTCTAAATTCATATTTCCCTCCTCCTCCTCCTCCTTATTATCCTTGTCGTTGTATATTAGCTACAGTGACGGTATGTCACGTTTTGGTATCCATGACTTTTTACTTACATTACATTGTTATAATTAAATTTTTGAATGCCATACTTTCTGAAAGACTAGAACGGAAAAGAATCGTTATGGACCGAAAAAAATACGCAGAACGGAACCGTTATTATTTTTTTAGAACCAAAAAAACCGGACCCGAACCGTTATAAATATTTTCACGTAAATATAAACAGAACCGGACAGATATTTCATTTGGGCCCGGGTCCCTGGCTAGTGGTCATGATATAATCCCATAAAATTCTTTCTATATTCATTTCTGAGGTATTTGCCACTCGCCCTCATTATAATTTGCTCTCCTAAAGCATTTGTTTCCAAGAGGACGAGAAAATTCGTTCACGAATCACTGGATATCAAATGCTATATTTTCTTTGAGAGAGAGTTAGTTAACTCCAGGAAAGGATTTTCTGGAGGCGAACGTGTGTTTTTCTGTACTAAAACTTTTAATGCATGGAAAACATATGACGATACTTTAGAAATTATGGATCGAAAAATCAAAATATCTGCCAATAAATGTGTATTTGACCTTATTGGATTATTATACCTTAGTGTAACGGGCGATCAAAAATGAGTTGCTGTCGAGTCGCCTTTGGAAGTTCAAATTAAGTACGATTTCCCATGGAAACAAAAATTTCAAAGGTGACTCGACAGAAACTCATTTTTGATCGCATAGTACTAAGACTAACCATGCACAGCTAGGTTGATTCCTCTATGTTGCTAATCATTTATTCAATGCTAGTGGTGTATCGTCATGTATTCCGGACCAAGTAGGTACATGTACAGGGTGTCCTATTAACAAAGGCGACACAAGCCCTATCTTTGGAACCGTTAATTGCACAGCTCGGGGAAAAAGATTGTGTTAACAAAAGAAGCTAAAAGAAATCGTTGGAGATTATTTTAAAGTTTCTAGGTTTGCCTCTAGAGGGCGTACGACATGATTAAGTGGAACAATGATTTTTTTCCTAAATATACCCAAAAACATGCATAAAAAATGCATGCATCGCAATCTTGTATGAATTTTGCATGCAGCACTAGCTCATAAAATATGAGGAGTGGAGGAAAGGGAACACTTTAAGGACTTGAATGTCACTTCGGTTCGGATTATATTAACCGATTTCACATTATGGGTCTTATTAATATTATTAATAGCTCTCTTCATGTAATCAGATTTTACATTAATAGAGTATTTGTAGTAAATGTGATGAGTGGTAGAGGGCTAGATTTTACATTAACAAATTTCCAATGAAACGATGTAATTATTATAAATGATATAAGATGAAAAAGTGGAAATATCAGTGAAAACCGCATTTTGATATATCATTCCTAAGGGGAGGTATGGCGAAAATACACACATTCGTAAATTTAAACTGCGATATTCATCTATGTTGGTTTTGAAACACAAAAAAAAACAAATAACAAGCGATACTTAAGATAATAATATTAATATAAGTTTTTAAATTATGAGCCAGAAATAAATGATTCAAATTGTAAATCAAATAACTATAAATTAAATAATAGAACAAACAATCATTATGACTAAAATAAATGTTCATACTGTCTGCCATCATTTTCGATACAAAGATGAAGTCTCTGACGAGTAGTTTTTTTATGTGACATTGTATTTCTTTTGTTTCAAAGCCAACTTGGATGAATATGGCAATTTGGGTGAATGTGCATATTTTCGCCATATCTTTGTTTAAACAACATATATCAAAATGCGGTTTTCACTGATATTTTCACTTTTGCATCTTATGTAATCCATAATAATTATATTGACCCATTTGAAATTTTCAAGAAAACCTGCAAAGTTTATGTTAATGTCAATCCGTGCCCTCTACCACTCATCACATTTACTAAAAACACTATTCATGTAAAATCTGATCACACGAAGACCAAATCCGTGAACCTGAACCGAAGTTACATTTATAACTCTTTAAAGAGATGTTCCCCTTCCCCATCTTTCATATTTCATGAGCTAGAGCAATATGTGCTGCATAAAAATGATGCAAAATTTATACCAGATTGCGATGCATATATGTTTCTCTCTCATGGTCTCTTTTTTTCACAACATCTTTTTTCTCAAAGCTGTGCAATTAACGACTCCACAGATATGACGTGACCTTTATTAATAGGACACCCTGTACAATCAACGTTAGTGAAATATTGAGTTAATCACTTAGACCATATAGTACATGGACTGCTATTCGCCCTATGCTTTCAATACAAAATGGATGGTCACGGATAGAGGGCACTGTAGTCGTGGGTATGTGAATCTCAGGGTAAACTAAAGTCGTGTAAACACCACTAGGATCGCTTAAAGAGCAGCTTTATAGTACCCGCGTAGTACGGGAAGCTTTAAATGCTCTTCATTATTTGCTATACGTCCACAAATAAGAATAAGTTTGCTTTTTTTGGGATATCTAGGCGATTAATTAATTGACGTTTGTTAATTTATAGGTTGACAATCTCAAATCGTGTCTCATCGGACAACTTCGGACAGACTCGTTTACCCTGAAACTCACATACCCAGGCGATGTCCTTGACCATATTTTAGTTACAATTAGCAGTCCATGTACTATATGGTCTAAGGTTAATCACAAAAGTTACGGAAAAACAAATGCCACACAAAAAATTAACGGCGGCACTTTCTTAATTGTAAGAAACCTGAAAAATTTAATACTACCAACCCAATGGTGATAAAAGCACTGGTATTGTGGGACTGTGAACTTTTTGTGTGGCTCTATAATAACGGAAACCATAAAAATTGCTTCTATAATAATCACTATTAGTTTTTTGCATGTATCTCTCAAAATCAATATTCAATCAATTAAAATAGGTTGCTGGACCATTAAAGTATTAGTGTAGTAATGAAGGTGGCGGGGGGGGGGGGGGGGAGCTCTGCGGTGCACCACAAAAACATTGTTTTGCTTCATTTTAGTACTCCTTTTTCGGATATCAATTACAATACAGTTTTTTTTTTAAATTGCAGCTGATAATTAAAACTTTTGATTGAGACGTCCGATCGAAAAATTAATAAGAAAAAGTGTTTTCCCGAGAAATTTTGGTGCAGTCGATTTTTGGTAAAAAAGGAACTGCCTTTTTTTGAGCCCCGAAAAAAAATTGTCTCAGATCGACCCGGAAAAAAATTTTCTTATAGAATGTGGCCTGTAGAATCCATAATTTCAAACAGTTCCAAAATTGGGCTACTAGTTCAAAAGTTACAGCCCTTTGAATTTTCTTTCGAAATTGGTTTCTAGTCTATAACTTTTGATTGAGAAGTCTGATCGAAAAAGTACGAATTGTTTTAGGATTCTACGCACCAAAATTAATAAGAAAAAGTGTTTTCCCGAGAAATTTTGGTGCAGTCGATTTTTGGTAAAAAAGGAACTGCCTTTTTTGAGCCCCGAAAAAACAATTGTCTCAGATCGACCCGGAAAAAAATTTTGTTATAGAATGTGGCCTGTAGAATCCATAATTTCCAACAGTTCCAAGATTGGGCTTCTAGTTCAAAAGTTACAGCCCTTTGAATTTTCTTTCGAAATTGGTTTCTAGTCAGGGGCGGGCCAGGTGGAATTGCATAGGTTACGGGCCATTAAAGTATTAGTGTAGTAATGAAGGTGGCGGGGGGTAGCTCTGCGGTGCACCATAAAAACATTTTTTGCTTCATTTTAAAGTACTCCTTTTTCGGAAATCAATTACAACACAGATTTTTTTTAAATTGCAGCTGATAATTAAAAGTAACAAAATATACAATCCAAACGAGGCGCGTCGCCTATCATTGTATTTCATCACTTTCATGCTACGACAAAAAATGATAAATTCATGATTCATGATAAAACACTTCAATTAAAACAGAATTTTTTAATTTTTTAACAACCTAACATCAACCCCAATTAGAGAAACGTGTTAATAACTTATTGAAGAAGAAAGAAACTAAATACAGCACATCATACTTATAAATTTCCAACGGGCCATTATGACGTACAGGCCAGGTGGCAATCGCCATCCGCCCCCCCCGGGCCAGTCCGCCCCTGAGACTATTATTGCACTGTAAGAGATCTTTTTTCGTATCTTTTTCAAACACCCTTTTGTTACGGAAAAGTGCATAGATAAACCTGTCCAAATTCTTTAGGTGG
Source organism: Photinus pyralis (assembly GCF_008802855.1). Taxonomy (NCBI): domain Eukaryota; kingdom Metazoa; phylum Arthropoda; class Insecta; order Coleoptera; family Lampyridae; genus Photinus; species Photinus pyralis. Next base: position 44,409,340 of record NW_022170511.1, read on the forward strand.
ATTGAATTCCTTCCATGGATTAATTCATGGGCACCTCTGATATGGAAATTGAAGCAAAACTTCAAGGAGTACACATTGCCAACTAAATTTGGGAAGCCATATCTTATACCCAAACACAACTGGTGGGCCAAATTACTTGGGGTTTTACACCTTTGTTACAGTAGAAGAAGAATGAATCTTCCAAGAAGCGATCTACTATGGACCAAAGTCTGCATCTTGCTACTTTCTTGCAATTCAAGAAAAGCTGTAGATATGTGTCTTTTCCACCACAACCTCTTACCCCTTATTAGGTAATAGGTAGATAATATCGAAACATAATTGAGTAATTGGCAATTTTACTCTTTCCAAAAAAAGACACAGATCTGTTCGTTTGGAAGACAAGAAGAAAGGTTGGTTACAAATGAAACTGTTTCCGAATGAACAAAATTACTTACAAGCGAATAGACTCGCTAAAAATAAGTTCAAGCCGAAAACGTGAGATAAAATTAACGATTAACGTAACTATTTAGTCTCCAGTTGACAATCTGTTTACTGTATTAATAAACCTCTTCGCTTTACTGTTCGAAATTAATTAATGTCGTCGACAGATCGATCTGGGAAAAAATTTAAAACTCCCCTCGACGGCGATTTTCACGCGCAGTTAAAGCGCCAAATAAACACATGCGACGAGCGGCGAGTACTCGGTAGTAAAATAACAGAATGCAAGGAGGCGGTTGAATGGACCAGCAGAGAACGTGATGATTTGATCTCGTCTGGATAAATGCAACAAACCGAGTCCAAAGGCAACTTGATCACAGTTTACCGCGCGCTTTGAAACTCGCTGGGTGCTTGGCGGCGCTTTTAAAATCCCGTTTGAAACACGCGCCGGGTTTCACTCAAAGGAAATTGTGATTTATTTTTTCTGGTGATTTACAATAATTAATGTGCGCGCTGTGTATGTGCTTTAATTGTGTCACACGATGCTAACAATAAAAGCCTAAGGTAATTTTCTTCACTTTGCTCAGAACTTTTAAAAATGAGGACTTGCAAAGGTAAGAAACGTGGATTTTAAATACACGTTTCCATGTGCAATTTTTTGGCATTCTTGCAACATTTCAAATTTATTCCTTTACGAGTGCCAAAAGGCATTTGTTTATTGCCTGCTGAAAATAGCGTGCAAAACTTGCCGATTTTTTGGAATTCCTACTAAATATCAAAATTTGTAAAGTTCCCCTACTCAGAAACGATTAAACTATGCACTCTAATTATCAGCGATAGTTTATTATAAAGAGTTATTGCCTTTTTTAATAAGCTACTTGTTTGCTTCCAATTAATTTTAGCCAAAATCACTAACTGCTCCTGGATTCAAGTTATTACAATTTTTCAGATGACCCTGTCCAGGTACTAACTAACATATTACAATTATTCCGATTTTATGCTCAATGTAAAGTGTTACCATGAACTTTGCATACCTACCTACATAATTTTTTCTAGAATCATCATTCAGTTTTTCGTGTCGCTCAATCGAGCGCTCAATATTTGCGGATTGCAAAACGGTGCACTAGCCCATAATAACTACACTATCAATATCTTTATCGGAGGAGAATGAACTATTTCCTGCCTTACGTTGCGAAAAATTGTACCAAGACAGCATTAATAGAAGAAAGATTCAATCATCGATATTCAAATTTTAACGTAGATACGAATGACATAACTAAAGGGTTAGTGCTTCGACAACATTACACGGTAAAAAGTGCCCTACTTTCACACATACATCGCTATTACAGGAAGCTACGTTCAATTACGCTTCGCACAAAATAGAACAATATACCACTCGTAAAAAACGTATTTTTTTCTGCAAGTTTCAGTAAAATAGTACTGGCAATGCTGATGCGTAAATCATAATTCCAGCAATAGATGCGCATACTTAAGTGGTTGGCAATAAATATGCAAAAATATGCCAACCATACACCTACCAGTATATGGAGAGATACAATTTAGACAAACGTATTATAATTCCCTACCGGCAAAAATTGGTATTACATTTATCAACGTTTCGAAAAACGAAAACCTAAAATAGAGGGTGGGGTAAATTAACTTTTATAATTATTTGAATCACTACTTCAAGGGAATGGACACGGATCGGTATAGAATGCTTTTTATGGCAGATTCGGGGGTTGTAGATCTAAATTTAAATTTTAGTATTCGATAGGCAAGACCAATTATAAAACAAATAAGAAAATTGGAATGCACAGGCAGTGAGATTTTTCCAGTTTTCTAAGGGAATTTTTCGGAGAAATTTGGTTTTGTCCGTCCGTCTGTTTGTCGTAGCTCGAGAACCAAAAGAGACCACATTTTTTTGTCCTTTAACTAATTCCACAAAAATCCAACATGACCTCCGTAAGAAATAAGAAAGTACTAGCTTGTAGTTTCTACATCTAGCGTGCTATGGAAAGGTGCCAACGGGGCTTCTAGGGAAAATGAAAACGACATTTTCAGTTTTTCTGTATCTCAGTTATAAGATAAGATTTTTCAAAAATTTCAAATGCGTTTTTTAGTTCCAAAAACGAGTAACTGTGCCCCTATTTATTTTCTATATTGTATCTTTCACCGTTACGGAAATCGTAATGGTGAGCCACGAATTTTAACCACCCTGTAAGTATATGAGCCGCAACAAAAAAATCTACAGAAAAACAAAAATACGTTGATACCGTATTTAAGGGGGACATTTTATAGGATGTAACACGAAAATGAATCAACCCTCTAATGGGAGTAGAAGCAACCCCTAAAATTTATATAGGGAAGAAAGGTTGAGCGACACCTCATTTTAAAGGTCATTCAAATGTTTTTTCAAAAATATTACATTTTCGAGTGTTCTTTATTTTTAGTGCTTAAAGTAGAATCAATCAAAAACCGTAAATAATCTTAATATACCAAACAAAGTCGTGTATGTTGCACCACTTATAACTCAAGAGCGGCTGGACCGATTTTCATGATCTTTGTTGGATTCGTCTCCGACCCGAATAGCGGAATAACTATTAAAATATAACAAAAATAAATAAATAAGAAAACTAATAACAGCAACCGTCAAATCAACTGTTTTCAATCGTACCAACCGACAAATTAAAAACTATGATATTAAAAAGTGATAGGTATAGGTTTTTCGCGATTTCGATTAACGGTAAATCGCGATTGCCGATTAAAAATACGCAATATTTCAAAAGATTTAAAATGTATACATTGCAATTGTCCAACAAATCTTCAACATGTTCCGCAGCGACATCTCTTATCACACAAGTCACAACGGATTTAAAATGTGCACAGTGTGATTATGCAACGAACCACAAATCAAATTTAAATATGAACTATTCTTATTCTGCACCACAAAAGTGGCGTCTGTGTCTGTTGCAGATTGTTGTCATAAATATTCGAATGTTACATAAATGAGGTCAAAAGCATGCAAAATCCAATCAAAAACTTACCCATAATATGTAATATCAACGTTATATTCGGAAATATCACCAACAGCAACTGCAGCTGAAACAAAAGCATAGTTAGTCTTTCAAATATGGATAGCTTGGGCTACAAAGACAGTGTGCCCATAATACTCCATGTGGGCCATATTTTTTCTAATTTATCATTGAGCTGATTGGTTTAACCAAACGGGTAGATTTTGCTATGGTTACAATAATTCTGTCACAACTGTGTCCAGCAAGATAAATTCATCAGCATCACCTTGGTTTCCAGGTTAATTTCTACCAATCCCAAAACATGGAGGATTTCCCAACTACCAATAGAAAATAACACCACCATATGACCACATTCATATTTAAATTTGTACGAATTTGTTTGACCAGCTTTCTCTCTGTTTTCTGAATCCCATATCCGAATCTAGTTTGAAAAAATAACTGTACAAATAAAAGAGCTTTTTGTATTGTTTGTTTTATGCGCTGAAAGATAAAGGTACCTAACGGTTGGTTAATTTCCCAACTAACTAACAACTTTTATTGAACAGGAAACCTTGTATTCTCCATTTAATATTACTATCACCGATTGTGATTTTCAATAATAATAATAATAATAATATAGTTCCTCTGCTTTTGAATACAGGTACCATTTCAATAACATCTTTAACCCTGCATAAAAATATCATTCGGTTTTTTCCAAAAAATGGCCCTCAACATTTTCTATAAGTTCCCTTAATTTTGTCCCCCTCGGGTTGGAATAATACTCTCCCGTTACCGTACTACCCTTATTCATATACCTAATCAATCATCAAAACTCCCCGAGAGTCCCAAAAATGGTTGCCATTATTTTTCCTACAGAAGGGGCGACTTTAAACGTCTTGCCACCATTTCCCTTAATTTCTAGCATTGTATTAAAATTTCCCCAAATTTATACAAAATTTCTTCGAATTAACGTGAAAATCAGTAACGTTACTTCATTATAGAAACTTATTTCCTTAAAATTTCCTCCAGATTTCCTCAGAATTTCCGCTTTCCGTAAAATTTCCTAATATTTACGTAGAATTTCCTCATTCCTTTGACAATTCCTCCTGTTTCCCCACAGAATTTTCTCTAATTTCTTTCATATTCTACATATTTTCCAGCTATTTCCTCTATGAGAGACAAGAATTGCGCTCCGAGTTGATCACGACTTGTTTTAGGGGACAAAGATTTCCTGTATTGCCTAAAAATTGCCAACATTTCCCTTAGTTTTCCCAACAGTTCTGAATTGCATTAAAATTTCCCCAAATTTACACAAATGAGTAACGACTTCCTTATAGAAATCATTTATTTCCTTAAAACATCCTCTAGGTATCCTCACAATTGCCTTTAGATTTTCTCAGAACTTCCTTCGGAATTACCTCTAGATTCCCTTTTATTTGCTTAAAATTTCTTAATATTTACCTAGAACCTTTTAAATTTCCTATTTCCCCAACATTTCCTTAAATTTCGCGAGAATTTCCTCTAATTTCGTCCAAGTCCTGAGTGTCTTAGCTATTTCCTATATGAGGGACAAGAATTTCCCTCATGATCAATCCCTCGATTTTGCCCACTCGCAAATAGTTGACGTGATAATTGAATGTCAATATTTAAGGGGTCGATTTTTGGGTCCATTTTAAAAAGAAAACTTCATATGGTAAAGTTTTCAAAAATAAATCATTTATTATTAATATACCATTATACCACTTTAGACATTTTAATGAAATTTGACATGTATGTACTTGTATCCAGAGGCAATTTTTAAAGTACCACATTTTTTTAATTTCCACCAGTGGCGTTCGTATGGAATTTCATATTGTCATATTAACGATATTGTCATGATCATGCAGAGAAACGGTTTTTATTTTTTTAAGCGAAAACCGTGCATCGGATTGAAACATACAAGGGGATCAAATTTGCTTAGAAATGATTGGGGATTTCAAGAATAATTTTTATTTTCAGAGAAAGCAGTGGCGTACCATCAATGTCTGCCAAAATTGGCATGTGAAATTCCGTACGAACGCCACTGGTGGACATTAAAAAAAATGCCTCTGGATACATAGTACATACATGCCAAATTTCATTAAAATATCTAAAGTGGTAAAACAGATATAAATAATAAAGGATTTATGAAAACTTTACCACCCTGTATCTCAAAAGCTAAGAAGTTTAGGACATAGGTTCATATGAAGTTTTCTTTTTAAAATAGGCCCAAAAATCGCCCCCTTAAATATTGACATTCAAGTATGAAACACCCTGTACATGTGATTAAAAAACAGCGTAATGAAAAATTTCACGAAAATTCAAAACGGCCCAGTTAGGGAATTTAAAAAGACCCCTTGTGAAGGTGACCACTAGACCACTATAAAGGGTGAATCTATCTCCCATGAACCGTTAATAAATCAAATATAAAAATAAGCGACAATGAACTTATTAAAAGCCGAGAGTAGGCCGTTTATGAGGGTTCTAAGCGATAGTGGTTGATCACATAATTTTCTCAGGAGATTCCATTGCACAAATGCACATTCATAAAAACGGTATGTCAAAGAAGTTTATTTTATTCTTATATGCAGAATCGTTTATACTGTTTATAGTATGTATAGAAGAAAATTCAACGTCCATCTTTTTAAGGGAATTGTTTCCTCGTTACATAGACGTATACCATATTAAGATTGTGAAGGATCTTCTCAAACCATTAAATTTAGGTTTGTTACTAGTTGTATCGTGTCAATGGTTTTAAAAAAGTTGGAAAATCGTTTAGTATTGGACTTTTGATTTGTATTACTTATAAAAAAGAGAAACCTTTCAGAAAAACTAGTTCTTGTCATAAAATATTTTACTTACGTATGAATAGTAATCGCATGGTAAGAGTAAAGACACTATGGTATGAGGTTTCATTGTATAAAGTTCACTTTTTTACTTGAAATCATTACTTTTCCTTTCGGTGATATGTTGTAGCTATACTTAGTCTCATTATATTCTAGGAAATTTAAGTGATGATGTAGAAGTTTTATATCTGATATGAAACATCAAAGACAGTTATCTTTTATACAGTATACAAGCACAGATTAAATAGCATTTTGTCTGTGGTACAGGTAGCTTCTATATTTACACATTCATTCGTAGCACTTTTCGATAACTATAAATGTGTTAATGTGGGCGACGCAAATATAAAAATTCTTTACGGTGGAAACACAATAAAAATCAAAATAAAGAAAATTATTACTTACATTATACCGTTATTGCAGGTTTTAGTTTGAAGAATTTACATAAAATACAATCGATGCGTACTTAAAATATTTATTTATTAGCTTGAACTTCATAATAATTATAAATTTATAGGGAAAGATGAACGGGATTTGATGTCGCTAAAATGGAGGCCACTCCAAATTACGACCTATTCTTTTGCTGAAGATGCAGTTTCATGAACGTGTAATCACTTTTATAGGGATATTTCTCAGACTACCTAGATTTGTTTGGTAACTAGCTACACTCTACAGAAACAGTTGAAATAAACCGATACCAGTTTAGATAACGATAACACATAGTTTTGCAGTGCAGGGTGCAATTAAACCCAAAAAAAACTGTAAGAAGAGTTAGCATTTCCACAAGCCAAAAAAGGATGTAGTGTCATTTTACTGACAGATTTTGTGTTACATCGTAAACGAGGTGATATTCCAACAAGACGGGGCTCCTCCTCATTTTGCACGGAAAGTTTTTGGACCTTAAGTTTCCTGGTAGATGAGTTGGATGTAGATTTTAGATTTAGATTACAATTATGAAACGTATCGTATACGAATGCAGATTTCCCCAGAAATGTTATAAAACGTACGACGCCATTTTGAATTACATCTTTATTATTGTATGCAAGTTGGTAGTGGTCATTTCGAAGTGATAACTACATTTTATTTTGCAATTTCGAATAATTGTTACTGTGACGAAGTAGGCTTTGCAAATCCATTTAAATCGAGTTTTTTCTGGCACTCGTGATCGGATTTGAAAAATGAACAGTCCTGGAAACAGGATGATCATGCGTATCGAACTATCTCTTTCCATTTAATTGGGGGTGACATTCACCCCCTTTTCAGGGTTGAAGTTATCTAAATAGTATTATTTAAAATTAAAATTGACGTGTTAATCGAGCATTTCTGGCAAAACAGTCGTTAAGCAACCAATATTGGCATTGACTGTGTTCAGTGAGCCACCCTGTATACTATACGGTGTATAGTATAGTGTGGTATGGAATACCCCCCAGAACAGGAAGATCACTAACCCTTTCACGAATACAACTAAAATTGTAGGTGTTAGGAAAAGGTAATCGATTCTTCCGGTGTGCTGGTGGGGGTATTTTTCCCTATATCACGCACCATTTTTTTTTAAATTACCATTTTCCTTGCCTCACTACTTAAGACATGAGGGAAAGTAATTCTTCCTAATCACACGTGAAGCAGGTTCCTGAAGTGAAACCTTGACACCCTTTTTTTGGGAATTCGTTGTTTGGACTACTTCCGCAAGGTTCACCACATTTTTTAGAACGAAATGCCACTTTTCCTTTGCGACAGACTGTCGGTAAAATATCCATTCATTCCATATGAAACTTTCTTACTTTCAAAATATGAAAGATCAAGAAACTTTCTGCATCTCAATGGGTAGGCTGTGATGCAACACACGTTGAGTGCACCTTCACATAATTTATAAAAATTCGAAGATGCCGCAACTCAAATTTGAAACAGAGTGCTGACGAAATAAAATTAAATCAAAGCTCGTCGACGTAATTAAAATTCATAGATGTAACGGTGTTAGATAAGTTTTAATAAGAGGACCACCAAGACTGTATCTCTCGCGGTACGATTTTCCCGTACCTTTTGTAAATTACGTACTCTCATATACGAGAAATATGCAAATCGTGTTGGTTACTTCCTACAGGTGTTCATCAACATGCAGAAACGCCTGTCACTTGAGGAATTGCAACACGACAATGCTGTCAGCGGTAGGAAAAAAAACGCATTCCTTTCGAGCCACCGCCTGATAATCTCCTTAAACAGAAAGGACGAGATAAGGCGGTGTCTTACCCCGATAACCTTTTCATATTGAAACAATTGACGGGCTCTCTGGAGACGTTTAATCCAAACGCTAACCGAAGATTATACAGATTGAAGGGCGCAGATAAAGTCGCTGGGCGTAAACTGAGACGCTGCAGAAATAACAATGCATCGGGCGTGGAAGTTTCGATTTCACTTTAAAAATAATCACTTACCACCCAACTAGAGAGTCCAAGAATAAATTTAATTCCATTGACGATTTGACAACTTAAATCCAGTTTATTTTGGGCTTTATGAATGCTTAGGATTCCTCCCTCTTGTAATTGAAGAACGTTCAACGCTCCACACAACATCCAATACGTTTTTTGTTTTATTGTGTTTATAATCTGACAAATCCGATTGCCTTTTTGTATGACATTTAAGTAGATGAGATCCTTGATGGCGTTAAAAGCCCTTATATTATTGGAATGGGTCGTCCTTGTGCACTTTGGGTGACTCTTCGTAGTTGCAAACAGTATACTGGGTAGGTGGAGTGTGAGTGTGAATTGTTCAAATTTTTCAGACACTTTATGAAGAAAAAAAGCAATAAGGATGTAAAAATATGCCCGCCATACAAGAACAGTTTAGAATACTACATGTTTAATTTAATCACGTGCAAATATACCGATGTGTAGTCTGGGAGATTAGGAAAATTAGCACAGATGCTCTTTAAACATTCCTCTTCAAGTTCTGACGTCCAACGTCAAAGAATCAACAATGTCACCATATAACAAAACAATACATGGCCTACTAGATTGATTTATTGTTAATTTTAATATTGCCCAAAACTATTAATTATATAATAAATTAACCCCCATTGTCAGTGGGCGCGAATTTCGTAACACCCTGCATACGAGGCTGCCTTTTTTTGTTGGTGATAATGTTGATACAAATTGGAACTGGGGGATGACCTTTTTGCGACCTTTTCAGGACATAACCACACAAAACGCGAATTAGACACCGATAATGCTACGCGAACTATGGAAGAAGTTTGTTATTCCTTGCATATATCAAAGCCGGCACTGTAGGGGCACAAACTCGCGTTTTTTATGTCCTAATTTTTCATAAGTTTTCCATCGTGCTGGTTTATGCTGTATTTTAAACACTTGTAATGTTGTAGATTTACCTACAACGAAATTTCGAGAAAATTTAAAAATTACATCTGAAATTACAGCTACCGTTACACTCTTGTACCGTCTTGAAGACCAAATTTTAAGTTTTTGATTACCAATTGAAATGTGAAATTTCATTTTTTTTGTCCAGCTTTCAACTTTTGTATTTTAACATCAGTTTGAAAATACGTACTTTGTATAGTAAAAATTAAAGGTATCAAGCGAAAATTTAATAACCTAATAAAAGCTCCGAGATTTAAACCTACATACGAATCGCGACTTATACGTATACTTTTAATGTGTCTGTCAATTCCAAAATGTTGAAACTTTTTAACTTCAAGCTAAAATTTTCCCTTCATCTTTTATTGAAATTTGAAGCATTCTAATTTCACAATTGAAATTTCCTTAAAACTACGGATGTTCTCCAAACATCATCGCTGAAAATCGTCAGACTTGTCAGTTGTTTGTACCTGCATTTTCAAAATGCTTCAAAATGTATAATGAAGGGTTTGAAATTTAAAATGCCATTTAACGTCCAAATTCGGAAGCTTTTGACTTTCAAGTCAATTTACAAGAAACATTTCAAAATCAAATTCATCTACGGGTCACTAGATTAGATGTTAAAATTTTTCTTGTAAATTTATGTAAAAGTCGTTATTTTTCTTTTTTTGTCCTTTATCTCATTCTGTAAAAAAACAATATGGCGTCCATAAGAAATAAAAAAGCCTGTAGCTTCTACATCTAGCATGCCATGAAATTTCTGATAAGATTCAGATTCTCTGAAAAAAAGTGCCCATAGAAGGTGTTAAAACCGTCCATTTCCGACCGTTCAAAACGAAATTTGACGTTTTCCGTTTTCCGGTTTCAACAATTTCTCAAAAATTTCAAATGCGTTTCTTTTATTCATAAAAAGGGGAAACTTATCCCCCGAATTTAACCTACACCGCATCTCTCACCGTTACGGAGATTCCAATGGTTAGCCACGATTTTGAACGACCCTGTATAATAGAGGAATTTCAAAGGAAGTATTTCAAAAATATTCCTGGTAGTATATAGAAGAGTGTTTTAAGAACATATTAAGTATTTTCTAAATTTTAATAGCATAGGGTATTTAAGTGCCCCCTTGGTTATGCTGTTAGGAGTAGGGAAGTATTCTCAGTTGTCAGGTAAAATCAAATAAGGGATTAAATATTCGCGTCTTTTCCACATTTTTGATGAATAAATATACAAGGTGTTTTTTGGGAACTTTTTGGAAAAGTGAAATAGTTAGGTTTTTGAAAATTTGTACTTAGGCCAAATCGATGTAAAATCGTCGACTATGATTTTATGACAATCGAATTTTAATCCAATCTAGTGACACTAATCCGTCACCTGTTATAGGTTAACAGAAGTTTTTCAATAATCGGAAAATTACTCGCAGTGGTTTCACGCAAGAACACTGGAACGAAATTGTTTAAATTTTGGAAGCTTTGTACCCTTACCTAGAGCAAAACTTATTGTTGAAAATAATAATATTATAATGTTAGGGATCAGGAAGATGATAATTTTTTTGGGAACATTATTTGGTCAGATTTAATAAAAACGACATGTTTAATCGCCATAACTCACATTATTGGTGCGATAAATCCTTTTTTGAATCGAGAAGTACACTTCCAAGAGTGCTGGAGTTTTAATGTGTTTTGTGCGTTGAAAAAGAACACGGTTTTGTGTTTACATGTGTAAATTTGAATGCAAAACGTTACCTATTTGGAAAATTTATGTAATATTGTTGATCCTGCAACAGAAGATCTGCCTCTGCAGGAATATGTTGCTATGTATTACCAACAAGATGGTGCCCCTGCACATAACGCATTTCCAAGTTTTTAGATGCCACTTTTCCAGAGAACTGGATCGGAAACCGCGAGTCATGTGTTTATGCTAGGCCTCCCACAACAAGAAAAGACATGATCTTAAGAGTAAGAAATGTACTGCAAGCCATTGAATCGCAAGTGATACAAAACTCTACAAGAGACCATTTAAGAAAAAGAATTGAAGTGTGTTTGAAACACGAAGGCGCTCATTTTAAGCATATGTTGAAGAAAAGGGGGCTCGAAAATAATTTGCTCATATTTTCATATAAGTTTATGTCAGTTTGTTTTCCAATTAGCTGATCACTTTGTTGTCTTTTTTATTAATTAATTATTTAGATTAAAATCAATGATATTAAAGAATCCTTTCTCTGATTTCTTTAAAATTCGATTGTCATAAAAGCATGGCCGACTAAAAAATCCGAAAAAAATTGTATCCATTCAATGAAACCGCAGTGGTTCCAGAATCTGTTAAAGATAACATCAAAATTTTGATTCTCTATCAAATGCAACAATATGAAAATGGTCATTTGATTTAAAAAAATAAAGTTTTAGTCTTAAAATTTCTTAAATTTGAATTTACACTTAACTTTTTTAAGTACTTAGACTAAAAGAAAGCCCTATTCTGTCTCTATGCACTAGTAGAATAGCGTTGCCATAAATACGACAGTTTTCAAGTAATCAAGGAACCGTGTGCATGCTCCATTTTTTAAAAATCAAAATAACTTAAAAACGATAAATTGTAGATATGGACATACTGGTTTGAAATGAACTGAAATTTCACGTAGAATCCAAAAATGCAATAAAAATAGGGGTTGCCATGTAAAATAATGAAGTGACTAGCTACTTCCGGTATTTCCGGAAGTGCCACCATATTGAAAATATTTTACACCGATTCGGCCGTCAGATTAACTCCTGAGTGAACATTTTCAAAAACCTACTATTTCACTTGGCCAGAAAAGTTTAACTAAAACTCCCAAAAAAACAACCTATTGCTAACTTCATACGTGCGGATATTATACAGCATCAAAATATTGATACAGACAGATTTAATGCGAATTGTTTTGTTATGTAAATGTTGCAGCAAAAAATCTGAGACTTCTTTTATGTAATGAAAACGCGGGGAACTTTATTTATCGCTCTTCATTTCCGAGTATACCTCGCAAATTATGGCGCAATGTTTTCAAAAGTTAATCGAAAATGTTTATTTGTTGATTTCTTTTGCACTCTGTTTTTCATGAAAAAGAGTTCAAGTTTTCTAAGTAAACTTCACTTAATATCGAACAGTTTTTGTTGTATAAAATATTTCAGATTAATTAATACTGTCGATTCTCAAGTTTATCTTCCCAAGATTTCTTAATGATCGCCTTATCTACGAAATTGGGAGATTCTGTTTGTGTGTGCGTTAAAGAACCGTGCCATTACCTACTTTCCATTTCCTCGTTTGATTTCACTTGATGTATTTCGATAATGCGCCCAGACTTCATTCTTTCACCTTTTTAGTCCAAGAAATTAACTTTTCGATTTTTTAATTGCAGATCCTCAGCAAGATGCAGGCGACGGGAGTCCCGCGACTACTACGGCCGGCCGACCAAATAACACAGAGTGACCAAAATACGAGTTAAATGGACGAAAGGAGGGCCTAGAGATTAAAAATGCGTGTGATTGTATTTAAATTATTTATTTGGCTACACGTCGCCATGACAGTTAACAGTATTGGGGATCAAAATGCGAACATTGAGTCAAAAAATGCATATATAGAGTCGGAATTAAAACTTAGAGGTGGCAAGAGCCATCAAAATCGTTACGCGTCGGTTTTGATGGCGAATAGTAGAAATAGTAAGAGTAGTTCGTCGACAACCCAAAGAATGCCTTGGTTGCATCAACCTTCAAATAGTAAATACAGTTACAATAATTTAAATTCGGTCCATTTGAGACATGCAAGATATCCAACCCTTAACTCCGTATGGACGAGGTTGGAAGAACTCCAAACGAGGCACGTCGTCGCGACCACGACGTCGACGACGACGACACCTTCACCAAAATACCAATACCAAAAATATTATAGGATGAGTGATAATTTATTGACTGAAAACTACGGTAGTGACGAACTGGATAGTAATGACGTCGACAACGACGATAACCTGCCAGATTACGATAGCTGGGTAAGTTTATGTTATAATCATTATTGAATGACGTCCTAATTAAAGCTAACTGACGGAACTAATTACTGTAGTTATCGAAAGGATTTATCCTTTTTCACGCAACGAAAATTTTAATGAGTGATTCGGTAAATTAGCACGCCAACAAGCAACTGATTAGTAAAAAATGTCAACATTGCCTTTCACTGTATTGATTATACTTTTTTTTATCTTTTAATGCTATTTTTTTTACAAACCACCCACGTGGTTATTGATTACAATATATTATGTCCAATTCTATCATCACTTAAAGCGATGCAAAGTTACTGTTTCGACATGGTTTCCAACACTGCTAGGAATTTCATAAAATGAGAACCGTGTAGATGTGTCTTTAAGACCATTGAAGTAATGAAATCAGGCAACTGTACGGTCATACGTGCGATGAATTGTAGGAAATGATTAAATGCCACTACAGATTACACAATAACTTTGTATTTTATTGATATTAGATGATGTTCTTCTAAAAAACGACATAAGGGGCTCCAAAATTTGAGCCTCTATCCTAAGCGAACAAACGTCTCCAACAGGCAAATTTTTAGGAGCGCCAAAAACCAAATTTGGAAATAATTCTACAGTACTATCGTGGAAAAATTAAATAACCTCTTCGAATTGAAGTTGGAATGTTACGCACAGTTTTACCAACTTAAAAGTAATCATGAAATATGGTGTAACATATAACCTCACATTTCGACGAAATCATGTGAACTTTGCATTAAGATTGTGGAGGCTTCTCCCGCAAATTTTGTTGTTGAAAACGCTTAATTAAGGTGCCCTCTAGCCATTTTTATCAATTTCATGATCGTACCTGGGGGGATTAACGCCACGTAACCGTTAGATTCTCTGAAACACGATTCAGTGGTTTTTAGATGTTTGTATATTGAATTTCATTGTTTAAACTGTAAAATAAACTAAACGTTATTTGAAATTGATGTCATTTACTATTTAAAAAAAGGACTACATTTTTCTAAAAATTAAACAGATAGGTATTTGTTTGTAATTCAAACTAAAGATATTATACTTTGTTTCAATAACACTTTATAAATCTCATAATTGATATATTAGATTTTTGCTCGGATTTTTGTGTAATTTTATTTTGACGATTGTATGTAACTTTTTTCGGTTACTTATACATAATAAAAGTTATTATTATTATTATTATAAAACATATTTTACTACTAATTAAATTAATTTGAGCAAATTAGGAAAAAGAAAATCGAATCGCATTAACACAATGCGTAAAAATATTGCATATTTCCAGAAATAAATTTTGGTTGGTGTATAAAATGCTTTTAATTGGTTGTAGTGGGAGGGGAGGGGGGAGGCGGCGATTTCGAGGGGTCCATAGGCACAAAATATGTAGATCTGCCCCTACTTGCCCCATCATTGTGTACTTATATACTGTAAGCAACAAATTTTGTACCATTACATTTAACCGCCACTATCAAATCAATTTTGGAGTTGCAATTTAACCACAGTATACAAATTTTCATGCCATAATTTTGTACTCTCTTTGTACTACTTTGTATACTGTAAGAAACTACTGTTGTATCAATACTTTTTAACCGCTAGGATCAAATCTTAATCAACTTAACGTTCCAACTCCGTGCATAAAAGAACATTTATAAAACTCTAGTGCCATGATTTTGTACCTACTTATTTTGTACTAATTTGTATCGTAAATTCGTAAGCATCAAATTTTGTGGCAATACGTTTCAACCGCTATACGATATTGAGGACACAACTTAGTTAAAACCGTATTATATAAATTCACCCAAAATTTGTACCATAATTATGCACTAATTTGTATCGTTATAAGCAAATTTATGTACCCACGTAATTTTCCCTTTTTTCAATTTTTCTTTTTATTTATTTACTAGCAGTCCCCGCGAACTTCGTACCGCTTTTGGGTATTTACCCCATTTTTCCGTTTTTTTTCCGTGCCGAGGTGCTGATGTGTTGCAAAATCACACTGTGCACATTTTAAATATTTAAAAGTATTGTGAGTTAACACTACTTACTAATTATATGAATAGAGAGGGTTGCGTGATCTTTCGTATGGTACAGTAGTACACTGTGCACATTTTAAATCCTTTGAGGACTTGTGCCTTACGAAATGTTACTTCAGAATATGTTGATGATTTGTTGCAAAATTACAATGTGTACATTTTAAATATTTTGAAGTGTTACATATTTTTAAGTGCCACACTGTACACTCGTTAAGTATTTAGAAGTGTTGTGAGTTAACATGTGATTTCTCATCAGTTGCGCAATCACACTGTGCACATTTTAAATCTATTGAGGACGTGTTAGGAGATGTTTCCACGTGAGCTTTGTTTCAAGGTATACCTAAATACTGAACGCGCTCCTCGTTGGCTTGCTATTAAATGATGTGACCGTTAAAATTGTGATTTATAATAATAATAAAGTTTATTTGAGCTTTAAAAATAAAACAAAACAAAAATACAACAACGAAAAAGAAAAAGTAGCTCAAAAAAGGAATGAATTCGGCAATGCCGTTTTTCAATTCACCCTTTAAAACCAAAAAAATCACCTCACAAAACTAAAAATTATTGCTTAGATAAAGTTCTTTAGTCGATTTTGCGAACTGTATATAATTCTTGTTAAGTTTATCCAACATACAATTTAACAGGGACGGTGTATATTTCTGGTGGAATTCGTATTAATGCGAATCAGGGCCGTATCAAGGCTGTGGCGAGATGCGCAAAATTGACCATGAAAAATATTTATGTAGATTAGTGTATTTTTTAGGGACAAAAATGTCACGAGATTATTAAAAGTTACTATACTTACTGTGACTGTGGAAAGTCTGGTTCTAGTTCTAGTAATAGAGTGTCTCCAAGATAAGAAGGAACAGCGTGGGAAAATTGAAAACCATAGGAGATACACAGGTTAAATAAGAAAAAGTTGCGTATTTTAGAGCTTTCAGGGTGTTTGAAAATTTCGGAAATTCCGATCATTTCCGAAGATATTTGAAAAAAAGGGAAATTAATCATATTTGTATTCATTTTTTTCTGGCCCTGTTTGAACAGCTGTAAAGAAACAAATACACTTCCTAATGGGAACTTTTTAAACTATACAAGATGGCGCCCACAGATTTTCACTGCGACGTTTCGTCTTTGAGAAACTATCATCAACTTAATATTTTTGTACGTACCGGAAAAAAAGTACTGTATTGAGTAGCATTTTTTTATTACGAATACAACGATGTATGACACAATATGATTCTCTATTGTCATTTAAAGGACCATTTTGTTAATGCCTGCTACACCAAAATGTTAACAATTGTTTATTATTGAAGTCAGAATTTAACATTTTGGTTTAGTAGGCGTTGACAACATGTCAAAATAATTATTAATAATTTCTGTAAATAACCTACCTAATAAAGAGTCATTTATTGTGCCATACGTCACTGTATTCGTAATAAAAAATACCATTTAATACTACTCAAAATCTGGAGGCACCATCTTGTAGAACTGAAAAAGTTCCTGCGAAGAAGTGCTATTTGTTTTTTGTAATCTTTTCAAACAAGGACAGAAAAAAATAAAAACGAATATGGTTAATTTCCGTTTTTTTCGAGTATCTTCGGAACTGATCGGAATTTCCGAATTTTAAAAACATAATTTCTCTATGCTGTTCATTCTTATCTTGGACACACTGCGTTTTGTCTTTCCTCCATGTTTTAAAGAAGCGAAATTCTCGCATCAAAAAAATTTAAACCTTCAATTTTGTAAAATTTTCGCCAAGGTCGCGGCCATATCTAGAGACGGCCCTGATGTGAATAGTAATTGTTGTAATTAATCATAGATTCAATTTCTTGAACCATCTACTGAGATTAGTGCTGGCGTCTTGTAGTTCAGCAATAGCAATTTCCAAGACTGTGTTGCTGCATAAATTGCAAGGTCTGGCTTGACGATAGGGAAGTCCCGCATTAAGATATTGAAAAGGATTGGGCCTAGGATACTACCCTGAGAGACCCCTGCATGTTTATTTTAGATAGATGATGGGAATGCATGAATTTTCACTGCGAAGCTGCGATTTTCTAGGAAGGAGAATAGTATGGATTTGAAGTAGTGAGATTTCAAAGACTTGAGATGTCAATAAACAGGATTGCTGTAAATTGTTTGAGTTCGTGATCTCCTCCAATGGCCTCAACGGCACGTTGCAGTTGTTGAATGGTGAAGTAACCGAATTGAATGTAATTTTGCACTTCTTCAATAAGTCGAGAATGAATTACTCATTTCTAGGAGCTTCGAAAGAGTTGATAGTAAGTCGTTGATATATTTTTTTTCGGATTCTGGTTGTTATGTAAGTAAATTTGAGTACAAAATGGAGGTATAAAAATTGGCATTAGGGATTGTGGTGTTGGGTCGCAACCACAACATACGAGTATACAGGGTGGTGACTTGCGTAGCGCATCATAGGGATTTCAATGTAAAATTCATAACATGCGATTATTGGCTCCCCAAATTATTTTAGAGCAAAAATGTATTAAAGTTTTTTGTAGAAAAAAATTTTGTACGCCAATCAACCGTATTACTTTTCAATTCTTTGCGTAATAAAGACGGAAAATTGGAAAAATAAAACCCCCATCTTTTTCAATAATCTGTGATGCCATGGAATTTTATAATACAAAAACTACGCCAATATCCGTCATGCCATGGAATGTCTGCTATAAAACAAATCAAATTCTATCAAAAAGTATTATATTTAGAACAGCGAATTCAACATAAAGAAATACCAAATTACTAAAAACGGTTTCCTAATATAACAATTTACAATAAACGTTCGAATAAGTCACCACTAACTGCAAGACAGTAACCAAGTCGATCATAAAATCCATTTCGAACTGCTGCTAATTGATATCTGGATATCTTTTTGTTTTAGAAAATTCCATGGCATCGCAGGATTATTAAAAAAGATGCGGGTTTTATTTTTCCAATTTTCCGTCTTTATATGAAAAAAATTGAAAACTAATACGGTGGTTTAGCGTAAAAAATTTTTTTCTACAAAAAGCTTCTATACATTTTTGCTCTAAAATGCATGTTATGAATTTTACATTGAAATCCCTATGATGCGCTACGCAAGTCGCCACCCTGTATAGGTTGGATCTTAGCGATTAAAAGGCAGTGGTACAAAACTAATTGCTTCCGGTCCAAATTAGTACAAAATGAGTACAAAATTGGGGCACAAAAGTTTTTTAAGAAGCATTAAATTTCAAATCAATTAGTCTTAACGATTCAAAGATAGTGGTACAAAATTTGGTATCCGTAGTACAAAATTACGGGGCGAACTCCCTTAAGCATAAAATTGACCACTTAAATGGTAAGTGGCAAGTTTTTTAAAGAAAAATGTGAAATAATTTCAATATTCATGTCCACTAATTAAGTCTAAGATTGAATTTGGTATCAAAATAATTTTCACTTCATTTTCTTTCCTTATTTTTCCTATCATTATACGCAAGAGAAAAAAAAACATTTGCAGGATGCATTGAACCAAGGCTTTACATAAGATGAATTGATGTCAATGCACAAGCCTAGTGATTAAATGCGTTTTCCTGTTGTTTTGTAGAGTACATCTTTCACTATTCATTGTGGAGAAAGTTGGTTTCTAACAATAGGGGGCGGATAGATCTCTTACAGGCAAATATGAACGATACAAATTATTGTTGGTTTCATGCATTCAAATTCCCTGCATTTTATGGCAACAAGAAACTCTATGCAAATCCCAGGATTTTCTCGCTACGACTGCACTCCGTTCAAAATTTGAATTTAGGGCGAGTATGTGAAGGTTGCGATAAGCAATTTCGGTATCACTGCCGGAGATTTTGGAGGTGGTTTCGTTTGCTAATTGAATTTTGCCAGAGTTCAGTAAAAAATGTACTGCCAGAAGCAAAATTCCCAAAGTTTCGGTATAAACGCAAAGCTCTTTAATAATAGAAGTTGGTATAAAAATAGCACAGATGGACGTCTAAAAACCGCAAAAAGGGAAAACACACGTACAAAGTGACAAGGCACTTTTGGAAAAATGATACCCTTACAAAATATCTGCATGATTTAAGAACCGCCAACCTGTAATACGAATTGACTCATGCTAACAAATATGTCGGTCCATTAAACAAAATTGATGTGTAGAAAACCGCGGTTTTATGAGTAATAAAGTTGCTTTGTGCAAATCGTCATGCTGTCTGGAAGGCAACTGGTTTTCCCCCGATACTAAGTGTGAATCTTCTTCTCGGAACTGATTAAGTCATTATTGATCGATTTAATCAAACTGCTTTGTAAAAACTCATTGATAACTGAAAATGTGTCATGTAATATTAGATTCTTTTCTGTATCATAGTTCAAAACGGTTCATCTATTCCCATATTTTCGCAATTTTAATCACGATTTTTTTAATTTCGTAGTACAGAGCTACACGCGTTTGCACTTCTTCTATTTATAAACGAACATCTCGAAAACGCAATGCGTAAATTGCTACTTATCTGGCCGCGATGGAGATAAAGCTTTTTTTTTATTGAAAATGCATTAGACACGCGTTCTCTTTTACAACCGTTATACTTTCGCCTCCCATTCCTATGTTTATTTATATTACGAAAAGCCCACTTAAATTTTTTTCGGTGCTTAAATTGATGATGTTTCGGATGGACGGCTACTTGTCTATGTTTATTTATGCAATTTCTAGATAAGTTGCGAAAAGAAATAAACTGCTACTTATCGTGCCTTATACAGAGATAGGCGTTTGTGTGGGAGGGTGTCAATGGAACTATCGAAATCTGTGCATTCCTACGAAAATTCTACTACTACCTACAAATAACCAAAAAAACGTTCTTTTGTCGATTGATATACCTACTGTCAAGCACTAACCAATTCAGCAAATTAAATTGATCAATTGTAGTTCAAATCTCAAAATAAGGGTTGCAATGAATGAAAAAAAAGACTAAACAACGACGCCTACTTACTTTATAAGTTTTATGTTAAAAACTTGTGTGGAGGGTATTATTTCTACGCCGTGGCCCTACAGTTATTTCGTGTGTTTCATGAAAATTGTTAGAAAATTCTGCCAGGAAACATTTGGGAAATCAAAATGGTTAAAAATTCTCGAAAGCTCTCTTAGCGCTGTAGGTAATCAGAACCCCTTAAGCCTTGGAGAAAGTGAGATAGCGTCTAAAAGATGTTCCATCAATTACTTTTTCTCAAATTTTTTTTAAATTTTTTTAAACAAAAGCGCAACAGATAACAAAATAATTTTGACAGCTGACTAAATAACTAATTATTAATGGCGGTCACATCATTTGTTTTGTTATGGCAACTACGATTTGGTAAAACAGTTTGATGATAATTTTAAATGCAAATATTTCAAAAACGGGAGCAAATGTCCTTACATTTTTGAAAACAAAACGAAACGGTGTATTCAATTTTTAAAAAATATACAGGGCATTCGATTAAAAATTTACCAAATTTGCATTTTTTACTAACTTTGCGATCTTCGTTTGTCTTTGTACTTTACATTTTCTGGCGATTTATGATAAATACAATTTATCGCCTAAGCTCAGCCATTCTACTAAATAAAGATTTTTCTCTACAAATCATAAAACCATTTTTTCGGTGATACACCTGAGAATTTTTGGTATTAACGGAGATATGCATATGTATTAGATCGGGGGTATTGACTGCAGTTTTGCTTATGTTTTTGATGTAACTTATGGTATTAGGCAAACAGGATTTTATTATATTTCTTTAATATTTGCAGACTGTGAAAAAAATATGTAAGCAGGGGCGGACTGGCACGGGGGGGCGAGTGGCGATTGCCACCTGGCCTGTAGATCATAATGGCCCGTTGGAAATTTATAAGTGTGTGCTGTATTTAGTTTCTTGCACTATTAATAAATTATTAACACGTTTCTCTAATTGGGGTTGATGCTAGGTTGTTAAAAAATTCTGTTTTAATTGAAGTGTTTTACAATGAATTTATCATTTCTTGTCGTAGCATGAAAGTGATGAAATACAATGGTAGGCGACGCACCTCGCTCGTGTGGATTGTATATTTTGTTACTTTTAATTATCAGCTGCAATTAAAAAAAACTGTATGGTAATTGATTTTCGAGTAAGGAGTACTTTAAAATGTTTTTGTGGTGCACTTCAGATTCTATTCCGGGGCGATCTGAGACAATGTTTTTTTCGGGGGCTCAAAAAAAGGCAGTGTATAACCAGGGACGCACTGGCCCGAGGGGGCGGGTGGCGATTGCCACCTGGTCTGTAGATCATAATGGCCCGTTGGAAATTTATAAGTAGATATGTGCTGTATTTAGTTTCTTACACTATTAATAAATTATTAACACGTTTCTCTAATTGGGGTTGATGTTAGGTTGTTAAAAAATTCAGCCGCAATTTAAAAAAAAACTGTATGGTAATTTATTTTCGAGAAAGGAGTACTTTGAAATGTTTTTGTGGTGCACCTCAGAGCTTTTATTGTACCGTGTGTCCTATTTTAGTTGAAACTGCAGTGTGTATCTCAGCTGGTTTTAACCCTCTGTACCACTTTTTTTTGTGAAATGTTTAATACCATAAATACGTTTGTTTCTGAGGTACAGGATGAAACCCCTGGTGAAACCAAACAGACAGTCTGCCTTTTTGGGATATTATCATATCTTACTACCTATGTAAGATAGAAAAAAGGTAAAAACCACTCATTTCCTTTAGCCCAGTGGCGTAGTAAAAAAATTCGGATCCGTTTCCTGAGATTTGACCCAACGCTGGCATTTTTTAAATACATCACTCTGTATATCTTAACGTCAATTGTTTACATTCTTTTTCCTGATTACATTGATGTATCACAACCTATGTTTTTTGAAATTTTTAGTCAAGAAAACCTAATTTTTTTAATTGTTTTTAAGTAGTAGGTCATGGAGATTTTGTTTTGTTTGTTGTATTCATTTATTGTATCCATGGTAACTATAAGGCCGTCGATACAAATGAATAAAAATTGCTGACGGGCATTTCAAAAATGTTGAAATGATATAGTATACACCCTGTATACTATATCATTTCAACATTCACCACCCTGGTGACTTGCGTAATTATTTTAGAGCAAAAATGTATTCAGGTTTTTTGTAGAAAAAATTTATGTATTAATTTTCAATTTCTTTCATATAAAGACGGAAAATTGGAAAATAAAACCCGCATCTTTTTCAATAATCTGCGATGCCATGGAATTCTCTAAAACAAAAAGAAATCCAGTTATCAATTAGCAGCAGTTTGAAATAGATTTTATGATCGACTACTGCTGTTAATGGTGACTTATTCGAACATTTATTGTAAATTGTTATATTAGGAAACGGTTTTTAGCAATTTGGTCTTTCTTTATGTTGAATTCGCTGTTCTAAATATTATACTTTTTGATAGAATTTGATTTGTTTTATAGCAGACATTCCATGGCATGACGGATATTGGCCTAGTTTTTGTATTATCAAATTCCATGGCATCACAGATTATTGAAAAAGATTGAAGCAAGATACTCCAACATGTCGAAGCGAACTAACCATAGAATTGCCCTATGTATGCAATTATTTACGCTTAAGAAATTTAACACACTCAATCATAACACCCGACAAGCAACTTTTAATGAGATATCAGCAGTAAATATTGTGCATTTGTGTAATTACTGTAGTTCTATTTCAACAAAACAAGCTTTTCCATTCAATTTCGGGTTGTGCTTCTTTGTCGAATAAAAATTTTCAGATGCCTCCTTCCTATCTTAAAGCTCAAAGCAGGAAAAGCTCAACCTTGCCATTTCTCTGCTTTTCCGTTCCTTTTATTAGTTACTTGAAACCCGGAAAAGGACATTTTGCAATAGATTTTACCGGAATTGAACGATTTGTAAACCAACGATGTCTTTGGCCTAATCATCATCATTAAAAAAGTAGCACACCTTCTCTTCGACATGCCTGAAATAGAAGGGGGTGAAGCAGGGATGTAAAGCGAACGAGAGAACAAATGATAATTTTCAGTCAGAAATTTGCCTAGTCTATATCAAAAGATTGATATTTAGACAATTGATGTTGAGGTTGATGCCTGAATTTATCCCCGTCCCAAGAAGTAACAAGTTCATGGATCTACATTTATTCAGGTATACTATGTAAGTCGACTTTCATTGAGGATGGCAAAAAAAAGAATGGGACATTACGTAATCAATGTAACCGATTCACGCCCAATTATTTACATGAATTAAGTAATCGTAGATTGGCACTTTTTAATTGATAAAAGGTTGGTGACCGTTGGGCCTTTCAATGAGTTTTATCGTAAGTCTATCAAGGAAGCTGATCTTTGTCCCCCATCACATTTTTTTAACATATTTACATACATATTAAGCCTAGATCTTCCACCTAAAAGAAGAGTTCTCAATTAAATCGAACGCTCGACCAATGGACATGTAATATAAACCTCTTTGATAACAATTTACATGTTTTTATTCAAGTAGGTCGTACTTATCAACTGCGAGTGGCTTCTGTATAAGGGCATGATGTAGTAGTAAGTGAAACTAATGGCTTAATTAATGTCAGTACTTGTACTATCCTTCTTAAAGGACAGTTAGCATTGTCACCTATCAGGATTTATAAATTTAATTACCTACCGCGTTACGAAATTGGCGATGGAGAGATGTGCGGGCGTGCGAAGCAAATAAATTTGATACTGTTTCAATTTGCATATTTGAAAAGGTAAATAGAAGTATTTTATGTAAATACTTAATAAATCACGACAGGTTGCCAACTAGCATTTCGGGCTACGCCTAATTATGTATCTGGGTTCTCTATTACATAAAGCTTCCTCCCGTTTATTACAGGATGGTATTTATTTTCGCGGCGCTAAATTTGTTTCATTTACATTTATAGTCGAGTCGGGACAAAAAGAGTTTGCAAAATAGTCGCGTGTCAATCTTACCGAAATTATTATGGCATGGATCCGCCTTTTTGTGTTACTAACGCTGGGCGCATTCAACCGGAAAAAAATCGCCGAAAGTCGCGACTTTAATCCTTAACAGGAATTAGGATCGCGAGACTACTTTGCAATTCATCAATGGCGGCATTAACATACAAAAACACACTGCGCCTTATTTAAATTTCTTTTAATTATAGTTTTTTCTTTAATTTGACTTAATATGGACGAAACTAGTCACTCTTATCTTACAATCGTCGCCAACGCGGAACCCCGAACCTATTTTGTTTTGGATTTGTGTAATGAAATGGGCATGATTTGGGGAATAAATGAATATGGTACCGCACCGTATCTTTTGTCTGGAACCATATCCAATGCTGGAACTTAGGCATATGGGCCAGATTCGTTGAAGTATTTGCAGAAAATTACGGTTGTAGCTACCCAAGGACATAAAAATCTTAAAATTCGTAAAATATGTTTTCTACAACTCGAATTTATTCAATAAGGGGTTGAATTGCTTAAGTATACTCGCGATTTTTTTTAACAAAATCATTATATAACCAACGGCTAGCTCTATGTGAAATTTATCTTTAGGTAATTTACTGACTTATTGAACTCTCCTTTTCCCAGTTTCCGAAAATTTGACTTCATATTTGATTTTTTGACAACACAAAATTACCACAACGGCACAACATTTTGAATATATTAATAGAATTATCAAAAGAATTTCGATTTACGTGACTCTTTACATGTTTTGCTATTGAAAATATAAATTCAAATCTACAAAATAACATCTTGATCTTAATATCGAATACCAAATTAATAATATACATAAAATATTATAGAGAATATTCCAGAAATCCCGATAGACATCGAGGCGCCATGAAAGATTAGTCATCGGCGATAAAGCACCAAGGCGGATTTGACGAAATCAAAATATGAAGTATTCATCATAGGGATTTCGATGTAAAATTCATAACATGCCATTATTGGCCCCCCAAATTATTTTAGAGCAAAGATGTATTAAGGTTTTTTGTAGAAAACATTTTTTTACATCAATCAACCGTATTAGTTTTCAATTTTTTGCATAATAAAGACGGAAAATTGGAAAAATAAAACCCCTGTCTTTTTCAATAATCTGTGATGCCATGGAATTTTATAATACAAACACTACGCCAATATCAGTCATGCCATGGAATGTCCGCTATAAAACAAATCAAATTCTATCAAAAAGTATTATATTTAGAACATCGAATTCAATATAAAGAAAGACCAAATTACTAAAAACGGTTTCCTAATATAACAATTTATAATAAATGTTCGAATAAGTTACCATTAATTTCAATACAGTAGTCGATCATAAAATCCATTTCGAACTGCTGCTAATTGATAACTGGATACCTTTTGTTTTAGAAAATGTGCTAGTGCTAGTGCTATTACATTATAATTTTTGACAAGGAACCATAGAATGTAACACTAGAAGCCTGTAGTTTATGAAATATTTGTCATTTATTTATTTATTATCCCTCTCTTGTTCTGGGCCCTCAACAGGCTTGCAAAAAAAGGATAGGATACTTCTTTATGAAAATCTATCACGAGAGTGTTTAGGGTAGGGAGGATCTTCGTGTACTGGGAGGTATTCAATACCCTCCACACCACCCGCTTCTACACCCTTTCCCAATTTATGGGTAATTGGGATTACCATAATTACCAGATTATTCAAGAACTAATTATGTTGGTGCTGTATGAAACAGACGAAATTCTCATAATACAGGGTGGGCATTTCGTCTGGAACGCGGAAGATATCTTCAAGACAACATTTTTTTAAAGAAACTTTTTATTATATATCCAAAATTATATTTTTGATTGCATATTATTTAAGTGTACACCTTTTTCAATGTAGAAACGTAAAAAATTTAGTAAATTTAAATAATAATAATAACCAATGGAGAAGAACACTTGATTGGTTAACAGTTTTTTTATTTAGTGTTTCTTTGTATCAAGTAGTGTTTTTCTTTAGCAGCTGAATTAAATGCGGACGAACGTCACTGTTCATAGTTTTGAATCTTTTAAAGAGGCGACCACCAGAGATGAAATGTATGGATTGAAAATGAGGTTAGGTGGTGGAATGTTAGTTGGAACTACCCGTATACATAAATTTCGAAAAAAATAGTTCAGCTTTTGGATATGATGATGATGCATCAAACTTAAGACTAATTTAATGCAGATTTAACAACATTAATAAAAAATAGGACTTTCCACTTGAGGATTGTGAAACCGGTAGTCATCCAAACGGGTTCTATGATACCGTTTATACAAATTACAGAAAAACCACCGCACGCGCTTATATCTATTATTAATTCAAGAATAAACGCATCGTTCTTTCTAGTTCCAAAATTATACTGTTCTTTTGAACAAAAAAAAAATGCGCACTCAACATTGTATTGGCACATATTCAAGCACAAAAAAATGTGCGAATTACGTACTTCGTTTCGTTAGCTCGTAAATGTCTCCCAGATACTTACAATAATGAGTAATGTAAGGGGTAAGTGTGGAACGGCGAAAGTAAAGACACCGCAATTGCAAAAAAACAACTTTAATCGTTTTTAATATGTGCCCGACACACTTTTGTGCATGAACGTAACGCGTTTTAAAGCAGTGGCATTTTTTTTACTAATGTTTTAATAAGTTTTAACGAGAAAACTGGCAGTAAAAATTATTAAGTGTAATTACCGCTCGTAATATTCGCAATTGCGGCTACTTTCATATTCCGTTTTGGAATTTTATCCATGCGGAATTGAACGGAAACAGCGAACCAGCCCTCGATGGGAGTTTATGTATTTTCCAATTTTAGTTTGAACTTTGATCCATTATTTTATACCGCTGAAATTAGTAGCAGACACAAACAAAGCGAAGACGTAAGAGGAAAAAATGGGGGAAAATACAGTCTATTTTCAACTGGTCACTCTTAAAAATTAAAGGTCTAATGTATACAGGGTGGTGACTTGCGTAACGCATCATAGGGATTTCAATGTAAAATTCATAACATGCGATTATTAGCTTCCCAAATTTTTTGTAGAAACATTTTTTTTACGCCAATCAACCGTATCAGTTTTCAATTTTTTGCATAATAAAGACGGAAAATTGGAAAAATAAAACCAGCATCTTTTTCAATAATCTGCGATGCCATGGAATTTTCTAAAACAAAAGATATCCAGTTGTCAATTAGCAGCAGTTCGAAATGGATTTTATGATCGACTTGGTTACTGTCTTGCAGTTAATGGTGACTTATTCGAACATTTATTGTAAATTGTTATATTAGGAAACCGTTTTTAGTAATTTGGTTTCTGTTGAATTCGCTGTTCTAAATATAATACTTTTCGATAGAATTTCATTTGTTTTATAGCAGACATTCCATGGCATGACTGATATTGGCGTAGTTTTTGTATTATAAAATTCCATGGCATCACAGATTATTGAAAAAGATGGGGGTTTCATTTTTCCAATTTTCCGTCTTTATTATGCAAAAAATTGAAAACTAATACGGTTGATTGAGGTAAAAAAATATTTCTACAAAAAAACTTAGTACATTTTTGCTCTAAAATAATTTGGGGAGCGAATAATCGCATGTTATGAATTTTACATTGAAATCCCTATGATGCGTTACGCAAGTCACCACCCTGTATACAAGATGATTGCAAATAAGATTCTAAAATGGGTGTTGTGAAGTTGGGTCTAATCGTATAACATTTCGATTTTCCTTTTTCCCATGTAATAGAAACAAATAGAGATAAGAATGCAATGAGGATGGACCCCGTTTGCCATTTCCTCACACTCTTGAAAACAAAAAGATTCTCCACTATTTAGGGAACTCAGGACTTAAAATATCGAAACTCATGAAAGAGGCAATAACCAATTTATGTAGTTCTGCTCAATGAAAAAACGCAATATACTTCCCTATTAAACCATGGTTGTAATAGCACACTTTCCAGTAATTTTTTGAATGTGCACACTATTTCCTGAACTATATGAAAAATTATCTCTTTGACGCACTAAAAATAATTTGTCTTATTATACAGTGCTATTTATTAAGAAGTAGACATAGGCATTTACCGTGCGTATATTATTTTTCCCTATGACGACTTTTAAATGACAAAATCCCTTCCGAAGGGCGCCTAATTTTATGCATCCAAAATAACTTCTTAAAGCAAATAAAAATTTGGCTGTCATATTAATTAATTTGAATATTGTTGCTTTAGTAAATCCCTATGTCTACTTCTTAATAAATATTCTCGGAACCAAACTAAGCTCTGCTTCTTCCGCTTTTTCACTAATTTCGTCTTTTGTGGAAAAGTTGAATTGTTTGGCAAAAACGTCATAGCAACTAGCGCACTTTGCCATTTTGTGTTGTTCGTAGTTTTGTTAAGGTAAAGATAAAAGTAAAATATAACTGGGGTTCCATTGCGTCTACTCGACCAGTGGCGTATTTTCGGGGGGGATGAAGGGGATATATCCCCCCTCAGAAGAATTGAGTTATCATCATAGCTATTAGGTATTTAGGTAATACTCCGCTACCCGCTCCGCCCACTTTAAAATAAAGGCAATAATATATAGGTATATATAGAGAGCAATTTTGGTTTTGGTTAAAGTCTAAAGTCACTAAACTCTAAATATTCTGTAGTATTCAGTATTCACTATTCAGTGAGTGATCAGTGTTGGCAGTCAACGATTTGGCTATTCGGCATCGATCGGCAATTCGCTACATTGATGCCCAAAATAACAAATAGGTATCAGGTACTTAGTACTGCTACTGAGGTGAGGTACCTGCGTCCTGCCTTTCACGAAATGACGAAAATAAGAATTTTAAATTTTAAAAACAGGAATTTTTTGCCCATAACTTTTGATTGAGACGTCTAATCGAAAAAGTACGAATCGTTTTGGATTCTACGCACCGAAATTAATCAGAAAAAGTTTTTTCCCGAGAAATTTTGGTGCAGTCGTTTTTTCGTAAAAAAGGAAGGTAAATAACTGCCTTTTTTTGCCCAGAAAAAAAGATTGTCTCAGATCGACCGGAAAAAAATATTTTCTTATAGAATGTGGCCTGTAGAATCCATAATTTCAAACAGTTCCAAGATCGGACTACTAGATCAAAAGTTACAGCCCTTTGAATTTTTTGTCGAAATTGGTTTTTTGCCCATAAAATATACCTATTATTCAAAGTTGTCGTTGACTAATTAAAGCAAAAGCAATAAAGGGGCCTGTCAGCAGTAAGAAATAAAATACCGTTCTAATCTAATCTTTTTCGCCTGTACAATAATAAATAGATAAATGACTACCAGCATCAGCAACCTGCAACCCAATTTCTATTTCTTACCCCCCTCCCCCTTCTAGTACGCACTGGGTGACTGTGTATGCCACGTACTTGTTTAATCCCCCCCCCCCCCCCCCGAATAAATTTCTACGTACGCCACTGTACTCGACTACAAAATACCGTATATTATAATTACATAATTACACATAATTACATTATAAACTAATGTTTTTATATTATTTAATATTGTATGATTTATGCAACAAGAAAAATGTAGATTTAAACCGATCCGATGAGTAATTGTTTACCATCAAAATGTGTACTTAAAATAAACTTGAACTTTTAGATCATCTATGAGTAAAAACACAATGGCGAAACTCAAATAAACACTTTGGTAACCTGGTTTGTACGTTTGGCACATATAAAACCAGCGGTTTATTTTTATTTAAGCGAATCCTCGTCGCGAGGAAAGGTATTTACATCCCATCTCCTCATTACGTCTACAGCCAAAGATCTTTTTTATCCGACACGTATCAGGTAAAGAGGTGTAGGTCAGTGTTAAAGATAAATATTAGCGCTTCTGTTCCAAAAGAGATGTTTGGGTTTCGTCTGCGAACTCACGATGATGCGTCAACTTTTGTTAACATAAAAAATTCCGTACGTTCCTCATGAATGAGATGGTACCAGGGGAACGTTTACACGTTTCTCCGGTAATAAATCAAAATGACTTATTGGAGCGGACGCACAAAGAGGACCTAATTACAAGGTGGTTGTGGGGTGCGTGTAAACTTGGTCTAATGTCGTCTTAAAGATGAAGACGAAAGCCTAATAATGCGGTATAGTGCACGCGCCCGTCCGCGTTTTACTGGGTGTTCCATTCATCATCGCCATCCCGCTCTTGTGGTGGCATGACAGAGACCGTTGGGGAATGTTCGTGAGATCACGTATTTATGACTTTAAAATTTCAGGTAAAATACTGTATTGCGAGTGGACCATGAATAAGAATAATATGCCCATTTGCATAATTGTCTCCCAGACATGTCCGGTCGTACAGGTTTCATACTCGTGCATAAATATTTGTTACATCGCACTGCACTCTCGTGTTTTACAACTGTACATCTTTTTGTTATCTTATTTCCATTTGACTTGAATTGAATTGCCAAGTTGTTTTTGTGCCAACATTCCGCCTGGGTTTGCTTCTTACAGAAACACCAAAATTTAAGGCACTACTTGGCCCTACTGTCAGTAGCCCTAAACCAGTACAACTTTCTTTGAAACACTTCAATGCATATTCATGGAGTGATAAAATTAAACCATGAGCCAATGAGGAATAGCTAATTAATCCTTTCAGCTAAGTTAATGTAATTTACTAGGAGCTTGCGTTAATCCATTTTCAATTACAAATAATTGACAACTGAACGCATAGTTTCGCGCCCCTTAATTTTCACATACATAAATCTGTAATTCCTAACTTTATTTTTATTAAGTCCGTCCCTGACCAACGCCCCTATCTGTTGCATTTATTCATATCAGGTCACACACAGTTTTATATCGGATTATAGCTACTTGCAAATATTGTATCTTTAATTCAATTAATTAGTGTTAGTTGAAAAGGATTTACCGTGTAGTGAATTATTCCTATAGTGGATTCGCACTGAATAACTATAATTAACAAATGTTTCTACTATGCATTTGTACATCATTCTTATAAACGGGCATGCTTGATTACCTCCCTAACGCTTTCTTTAAAAGTTAAATATCCATTCTTTGAGAACAACATAAACAGTTAGGTATGCTAGAAACGTAAGTTTTTGTCTTTTATTGCTTTAGTCTCATAACCGAATTCTGTTTATGCCGCACGTCGTAAATTATTAGTTTATGTGTGATCGTAAGTTGGTGTTTCGTTAAAAAAAATTCGGAAAAAGGGCACGTTACGCATATTAGTAATAACGATGGTCTAACATAAATGAGCGCCATAAAGAACTCACGTCTACGAAGTTACAGAGCGCCTACGCATTCGATATTACGATTTTAAAATTCCAGCGATAGTAGAAGATTCTTACTGCTTAATTATTAATTAACAAGTATCTATAACGTGGATCACTTCAGTACCTATCTGTCATAGTTTTTGACATATGTCCATTTTTCTCCAAAACTGGAAATGCAAGGGTGCATTTAAAAATTAAGATCTCTTAAACAGATCAAGATCAGCGAATGCTATTTTTTATAATGGAATCCTTAAAGCCTAAGGAATTTTTTGAGTGACTTAAAAAGTTTCCGGTTTTAAGACATTGTGGAAAACTACCATTTTGATGAAATATGGTCGCTCATTCGACTTTTCAAATTGTTGGTATCAAATGGACGGAGCTCCAGCTCATTCGGTTAGAGCCATAGATTCTAAATTAACTGAACTTGTTGAAGATCGTTGGTGGGGAACTAGAGGTCTACCACTTTGGCCCGCTAGATATCCCGATCTTAGACTTTTATTTGCGGGATCGGGTCATGGAATTAGTGTACGAAAACTTGAGAATAAGAATAGTTCGAGTTTTTGACTGTTCCTAGTATAATTTACCAAATGAAACTCACTCACTTATCCTGGACGGATTAAAAGATATGAATTTTTTTATGAGTCCTTGAATAAAATTGACATGTGTTTCTTATAAAACTGTTTGACATTTGATTCGAATGACATTTCAAATGAAACGACTGCTTCCATAGACGTTCATTGCAATTTTTTGAGGTACAGTACTTATTGGTTTTTGCGAGGGTTTTTGAGGGACTAAAATGTCGTCAATCGTATAGGTGGAATTTTTTTGGTTTCGTAAGCATTTGTACAAGGTAATGTGGTAATGTTTCAAAAGTTTAAAAACTTTTATTGTATACACGTTGTATATTTGATTTTTCGTGTTCAGTACAGTGTACAGAGACCTCGCTTATTATAATACAGAAAAAATCCTAATTTCAAAAATGTTTACCATGTTTATATTATAAAAATTCAGTCATTTGAACATTTATTAAAGAAATTCGATTGTTCATGCATATTGCTATTGTTAACATTTGCTTTAATGTCAAACGAAATGTATTTTTTTTTTAATTTTGAACTTTTTTAAATTTTTTTTATAAACATGTTAAACATTTTTGAAATAAGGATTTTTTCTCTATCTTTAAAATGGCTTCCAGTTCGATCCGAAAAACAAAAGTTGGTTATCGATATAAAATAAAGTATTAAGATAACGAAAATTCATTTTCATCATCTAAAAGAACAGAAAAAGTTCCCTAAAGAAAGTCTGTTTGGTTTTTAAATGGCCCCTCAAATAATGATTTGAAAGCCAAAAATCAAAAACGTCAATTATGTTATTTTTCGCCATATTTAAGAAACTTTAGAGAGGGGGTGAAGTTTGTTTTTTAATTTTATTTGGGCTTAACTCGAGGCTTATTTTTGTCCAACTCCGTACCTATGCTAATAAGCGAGATCTCTGTACTTAACACGAAATTTGATACAGCCTGTATAATTTCAAAAAAATAGAAAATTTCTATTCAGTTAAGGACGCGTGGTAATATCCAATGTTTAATTCTTACGCGATTGGTACGATTAATTTAAATATTCTGGTAAGAAGAAAGTTTAGAGCTACAGTTCGCTTTCAAAAAATTGTAGTAACAATGCTACGTTCAGTAATAAAAAGTTCAGAACAAGATCAAAACAGTAGCACACTAACCTCGTTTGCTATGTCCACGGGATCGTTGAATGGGAGAGTAGACTTGGATTCGATCAGATGCATTCCAGACGTTGTTCGCGTAGTCCTCATCGGCGTTGTAAGTCCTCCATTGGCGCTGCTGCAAACAATTGATGAAATTAGTAGGGCCTGGGAACCTCTAAAAGGTTTTTAAAAAATGGGTGGTAAAAGACAAATCTTTTCCCAAATGAAACAATCAGGTGTCTAAAAAATTGGGTTTCTTTACTATTTTTTTTCTCAGTTTTGAATTTATCGAGAATTTTCTAGATTTTTTTTTTAATTTTTTAACATTCCTATCTCGGAAACGGAAACAAATTGTATCGAAAATATGGAATAATACTATTACGTGTTTGTGCTACGCGATTATATTTATTCGTTGCCCCGGAAAGGTCTCTGTAAACCCAGTCATTGTTTTTGCTATTCAAAAGCGGCTAAATTTTTAACACAAAAAGTCATTCCCTCAGTATTCCAAATTCGGTTTAATTAACAGTGACAAAGCATATCACTATATTGTTACACATCAATTCTCCCAAAAATTATAGGGGTAAGCCCTATTTGCATAAGACATAACACACGGTATTTTATAAAATAGTTCTTATATATTGTCAGTGGTGCAACCTCGCAATAATATTATACAAAATTTTACTAGTTCATTTACATTTTCATTTGTTAAGTTGATTTCCGAGAAAATTTCACCCTGTATCCCCCTTTTAACAGTTTTAAAGATGCGATGTAAATTATGCACCATCGAGAATGTTTACAAAGTAAATTCCGTGTTATTTATAAGTCACACACCCATAATCCGCATTATTTTATGACTTCATAAATTAAAGACCTTAGGATGCCAACCACCAGAGCGACGAAAGCGAACGTATATAGGTACCCCAAACGTAGGTGGATAAAATATATCTCAAGTGCATAAATATATATCTCTTCTTTCATACATTTATTATATCCTCGATTATATCCCTGTAACACTTCCTAAACAAAGGATGCAAGCGTCATTACATCATTTCAATTGGTAATTTTTCATAAGACATTTTTATGGCATTTAATGCTGTTTACTATAAAAAAAAACGCGTATGATAATTGGATATTGCACACAGAAGTCGTAATAATCAATCGTAGCCATTCCCACATGGCAAAGAATGCGGGGTACGTACTTTCGTCTTTTGGAGTTTAGACTCGTTGTGCCAATTCTTTCATTTGCATACGTTCTTCGGATAAAAAACGAGCCGTAAGTTCTTTAAAAGAATCAAAGATCATTAGGATTACTAACTAACGGATTTTAAAATTTTTGCTCTAAGCAGTTTCCGCAGTAGATTATCATTACGGCAAATGGTCACGATTAATCACTGTTTGGGTAACGTTTGCCGATTAAATGATTTGGAAATTTGTTATTCGTGTACCGGTGATCGATATTACGGTTATATTCCTAACGGAATCGTTTATTATTAATGGTCCCAAATTTCATGTGTAGGGTAAACATATTCGGCAATAATATTTACTTACCTGCACTTCACCCTAGGGGAATGAAAATTACTCTACAGTGTGGTCCATTAGTGTATAGGGGAAAGTTTATGGGTTTATTAACGCACATATTTAAAATTCATTGTCAGGGCTACAACATACAGGGTGATTCATATCAAAGTTGGATTTTTTTTAATAGAACCCTCTATATATTATTGCATATTTCGATTCCTTGGTCAATTTTAGTGTGACTTTATGTATTACATATGATATCTACGAGTAAAATGAGTCGTCGTTTTTTCAAAAAGTAAATGTTCAGTAAAATTTTAATATCGCAGTTGTAATAAAACTTAGAAGGCCGTGATTCTGCAGTCACTTCATCAATTTTCAAGATTTCAATCAAAGATAACTTGATTTTTTTAAATGGAACTACCAAGTTTTTTATGGAATCAAATGTAGGATTTTTCCACCTTTCTAACGATATAAGCATGTCGGTGTTTACCGTATACTCATGAAAAGAAGTCAATCTTAATACACATAGGTCCGTGTAAGTGTTTCAGAGATAGAGTTGATTTTGTGTCTTATTTAAATATTTTTGTTTTCCATTTCACATTTCACTAAAGGAGCTGAATTGTCTGTGTGTAAGTGGAAGGAGGGCACATACAGCATGTTCTTTAAGTATTTTACGTATTAAGAAACATCAGTGTTCATTTGTTTTTAATAATGTAATTTGTTAGAGTTGATTTTGTATTGTCTTCAATTACATTGTTAAAAACAAACGAACAGTGATGTTTCTTAATACGTCAAACACTTAAAGAAGATGCTGTATGATGTGCCCTCCTTCCACTTACACACAGACAATTCAGTTCCTGGAGTCAAATGTAGGGAAACAAAAGTATTTAAATTAAGACACAAAATCAACTGAAATACTTAGTTTACGGACCTATGTTTATTAAGACTTTTTAGCTTCTTTTCGTGAGTACTATACGTGGATAAAATATTGGCCCTTTTTTTGAAACGCCCTGTGCATACCTACATACAGACGGAAAGAAGTTTTATTCTTTGGAAGTTGCTTAAAATTATGTAAAATGTCGACATTTGATGAAATTTTGACGTATCCAAAAAACGGTGATCGCAATAGCTACCTAAAATAAAGTTACTTTGGATTGGTATTGTTTAATTTGACGGAGTGATTTCTTTTGTCACAAAAAAAGGTTTAGCGTTGAGCTTTCGGGGTATGTTGTACATTTCATGATTAGGTACTAACACTACAGAATCACGGCCCTCTAGATTGTATTATAAATGCGATATTCATTTTTTTCTGAACATCTACTTTTTGAACAAATGACTCACATGTGCGATCAAAAATAAGTTGCTGTCGAGTCACCTTTGGAATTTTTGTTTACATTGGGAAATCGTACTTAACTTGAATTTCCAAAGGCTACTCGGCAGCAACTCATTTTTGATCGCCCGTTACATATAAAGGGATTCTATTTAAAAAATGCAACTTTGATATCAACCACCCTGTATGTCAATTGCAATTTCGTTAAAAATATTTTTAAGTTGTAGCCTTAAAAGAGTCCTTCAACACGCTTCGACAATTAATTTTAAATATGTCCGTTAATAAACCTACAATCTTCTACCCACGCACTAGTGGCCCACCCTGTAACTATAGGTCATAACTCATAAGCAATAAGCCGTGTTTATGGGAGATACCTAAACGTTTACTACTAAAATTAGACGGAGAGTACAAGCAATGTATACCCCGAAAATGGTAAGATCGTGTCGTAAGTAAATCTTTGCTACTATAATTAAAAGAAGATCACAATGGTCGCATTCAAGCATAACATTTTCTTGCCATTCGCTCTAGCCAAAAGCAAAAAAAACGCCCTTTAAATTAAAATGTTTATATATAAAATATTTGATTCATGTCAATCTGTCAGTGAGGTCAGGAGTCATTAAAGACATTATTTTAGCAATGTGACAGCTGCGGCCGGAAAAGTGACAGGTGCGGCCGGTAAAGTGACAGGCGGCAGGAAAAGTAGCCTGGTATGCCTCTTGTCATGGAAACTAAAATTTCCTGGCACATAGTAGGCATGAAAATGAAGATTTCATGACGATTTTGGGTAATTGTACAACTAGAGAAGAAAGTGGAATTGTTTCTGAAACTACAAACTACAATCAAAATTGAAAAATTATCGAATACAATAATGAAGTTTGACAAATAGCAAGCTAGATACTTCAATTTTAACTGTCATGATTAAGATTAATGCACCAATTGTTTTTTACTTTCCTCACTAGAGAGGAAAATATCGTTTTCTTCACCCTTTCATTGTACGTGTCCTACGTGATATACCTACTTAGGGGCGGATAACTAAATAGACGCATGGAGTGGGACAGATAGAAGAAACTTACTCCAAATTATTTGCAAAAATCGTCTTATAGAATAATATCACCAATATATTTAAAATTTGCGTTATACTTTAATATAGGAAACCATTTTTTTGCAAGATTATCACCTACTGTCACAATTTCGCAATTAATAATTGTACATTTAGATATACCAGCTTACAAACATCAAGGGGTTGAAATCAATCTCTAATGAGCCGTTTATAAATAAGATTCGCGACTAACCTTTATTAAAAAACGAAAAATAAATGCCAAACTAGGCCGTTTCTGAAGGTTCTGAACGATAGCAAGGATTTGTTACATGTCAATTTTTTTTCTCACGGGATTCCATTGCACACTCATAGAAGAGCAGGGGGAAGTTAATGTATGTGAAAGAGGTTTATCTTATATGCAGAACGCGTTCTACATAGTTTATAGTATAAACAAAATTTAACGTCCGTCTTTGTTTCCTGGTTGCACTCTGCATTTCAGTCATATAAATAGTCTGAACTTTGGAAACTTATTTAAAAAGAAATGCACGTGTTATGTACCTGCACGCTTACGATGGGCATTTAATGTGTTGATATTTTTTTGCAAAAGGTAATATAAAAACCTCAAATCAAGACTAACCTCGTTTATTTGAGCCATGGCCATGGGTTGACAGTAGACTTGGATTGATGACTTCTAGTAGTTGTCCTGGTTACCTCTCCATTGGCTCTGAGAACAAGTGATGAAATTAGTAGGCAAATCTAAGTACCCTCTTCAAAAGTAATTCATTGTATAGGGCGTGTTCGTCTAGTAACCAACCATTTGATTAATATACGAACACGCCTATTTTGTAGATCATTTACTCACCTTTTAAGCCAATCTTCTTGCAATAATAAATGAGGTATGACAATCTTCGAAGTCGCTCAACTTGGCAACGGAAGGATTAGCTGCAATGCTTCCCATTTCGCAGAGAAAACCCATTCACTTCAAAAAAGTAATATGGCCATGAATTCATAGTCATACTGATTAATATAAAGTGAAATGATTGACTCGTGCACCCAGCCTTAAGTCGCCAAGATGAGATGTTGAGAAGATATTATGCTCGCCAGGAGAGAATGGCGCGGTCACAGAACACCCGATGCCGGTTTGCAATCGTCCAGGACGATTATAGACCGAGATCAGGTGTTCTGTGATCGGCATTCACTCCCGGCGAGCATAATAGTCACAACTCATTTAACAAATGCCGGTCGCTGATCGTCCTACACTATACACTTCCCCCACACAAAAATATACAGTAAGACTCATGCTTAGAAAAAGAAAAATCCTACCTTTATAAGGCTGCCCTTCTGGAATCTGAAACAAAGGACACATTTACGTTAAAATCGTGCAAAACAGATTATGTTTATTTTATTAATCAAAATGTTTAGTTTCAAAATGCTTCAAAGGAAGACTAACGACCATCTTGGCGTTTAGCATATGTAAACAACAATTGCGACCATAGTTGTATAGTTGTGTTAAACGGTACAAACTGCCCTGTTAGTAGATTTGGTTCATTTTTGTTACTGTAATTACTGTATTGATTATATGATACTACCAATTTTCAATAGAACCCCTATAATTGAACCTAATTTCGGTTAATTGATATACATTCTTGAATTTCAGAAACCGGAATTCAAACTAAGGTAGAAATTATACTTTTTAGGATTTGGTGGAGTATGCACCATCCTCTTCTCATTCTTATATTCATTCGATAAACGATCACTTTACTGAATGATAGTTGTAGAATCATTATTAAATTAATTACGTAGACCTACCATAATTAAAAAGTGGAAACTTACCCTTTAGCCTTATTAATTCGGGCTCGCCTGGACCCAAGGGAAGGACGTAACGGGACAAACCGAAGCCATCTACGATCTCCAGTACTGGTAACTGAAAAATAAAAATATCGTGTTGATATATTTGAAATTTGTGTCTGTCGAAGAGGCAAAGGTGAAGTAAAGAATTTAATTATTGCTGTGGAGCCGAGCTTTTCTTAATATACATTTTACTTTGGAGCACGGTCCTGAGAGGCGAAACAAATTTCCCCTGGAGGTGCATTTTTTTGGACGTGGCATGACGAACGTTTATTTTAATGATTTTACCTGGATTGGTAAAAATGGGGGCCAATCCAAAAGGTTCTGTGGGTTAAATTTTATCCTCCGGAAAAATCACACGTGCATGGAACATTTTACTCCTTATAATAGAATCTCCCACGTAGGCGAATATTTATTTAAAACTTTCACAACATTTTTACTCTATGGCGTTAATTAACCGTATATTGCGCGTATTAATAAATAGGTAATTTCGAAACTCATCACTTAAGATTTTGCATCTGCTTTACATACTAAAAAGCCTTTTGTGCATGATAACCAAAAGGGAATTTGTTAAAAGGCTAGAGGATATCTTGGGGTAGCCTGAGTGCAGGGAGTCCTTCAATTACTTATCCCTTGATAATTTCCGAATAAACGTTTTATGACCGTGTTATTGCCGCATACTACCGTGCACCTGCACCTCTATCCTTGATAGCTCGACTCCCTTCACTCAAGGCATTGAGCGACACTTTTTCCCTTAACGCACCATTAACGTTAACGTCCCCATAAATTTGAAAGTGCAGTAGCACCTCGCGCCAATATTTATCCTAGACATAACAACGTGCGGTTATTAATAAATTGCGTGCAGAATTTGCGACGGACATCGAAGCACCTGTTTCCTTCGGCGTATTCGCGTTGAATTTTAATCTGGAACGGCTCGATATGAAGAAGTCCTAAGAAGGGTCCGTTATTAGACGAATAAAAACTAATTGCATAGAGACTTGGCGCGCGGACGAAACCAGTTTGTAGAATTTTGCTTGCACCGGGACCATTGCATCTTGCAAGACAAGGCCGCCCGATGACATTTGTGTTGCAATTGTGTAATGGGAAAGGTTACGTAAAGCCTCACGATGACAGGTGGGCGTCGTAACTGCTCTTCTAGTTGCGCACGAGCTTGCAATTTTAAATGGATGAGAGTGAAACTTAAAAAAAAGTCTGCAAGTCAGATGGGAACAATTGATACATTCACAAGCTTATTTAATAGTACTCCGATTCACGATCGCTGATATGGTCCTACCTTTACAACTTCATTACGTTGGAATTTGCCGTTGA
The DNA here is from genome assembly GCF_008802855.1 of Photinus pyralis. Taxonomy (NCBI): domain Eukaryota; kingdom Metazoa; phylum Arthropoda; class Insecta; order Coleoptera; family Lampyridae; genus Photinus; species Photinus pyralis. The sequence goes on from NW_022170511.1 coordinate 44,450,070, forward strand.
TAAAGTTGTTAGATTAAGATCGGAAACAAAGATCGTCAGATCGTAAAACTTTTCGGATACTTGCGCTAAAGGCTAAAACAATAGTATGTATCCTACTCATATCACTTGGCATAAACCAACTGGCTCCAAAAACGGAACAGTTGCAAATCCGAAAAACCAAAAAATTACCTAAAACGTGACAGTAGTACTGTACTGTCGATTACGATTACAAAATTTCCTCATTTAGGTCAGGTCATCTGATAGTTCTCGATAAAGCGTTAGAGGGTGAAGGAAATAAATGCAAAAGTATTGTGGTTGGATGATCCCATAGGAATTCGTGACCTCAATTTTTCTCCCACATTATTAGCGGTAGGTAATCGCCTTTGCGGTGAAGGCCATAAAAATGATCATCTTGTTCCAGAACCACCAATTGCCGGAAATTTGTCGTAAAATCCGCTCGAAGGTGGTGTAATTGATCTTCAAAAGTCGAAGTCGTAAACGCGTCGTAAAGTATGGCAAGTATCCATAAATTGGCACTTCGCTCGACCAATGCTCTTATTAAGTCTCGTTTAAAAATTACTAATTGCAGCTGAAAGTTTAGGTGAGGCCAAAACTGTAAACATGAATTCTTGGAAAGTATGTGATAAACTGTGTTGGTGTTATCTTTGTACAAATTATTTATTTGTAAATCGGTTAATGTCAAGTGTATCAAAAAATTTGCAAATAATATTTTATGGAGCGTAGTTTCCTGATACTTTCGTGTTGATTTTTTCTTCGTTCTTGACTTTGCTTTTGTGACCTTTCGTATACTGATACGATTAATGTGAAGAATGAAGAATCTTTTCCCAGAATCATATGTTCCACGCTAGGTATCTGATTATTTGTTGTGGTTTTTTATTGTAATAATAAACACGAGGCAATAAACAAAATGCGAATTCATACAATGTTTTGAAAGAAACACTGACAAACAAATGTGTTTTACACAACTGTGAATTTTATGAGTACCACAAAGGCGGATTTTGTATTTTTTCCTCTTTGGGATGTGTCCGAGATAAGGGCCACTATTATATGGGCATTCTGGAAATTGTAACAGATACCAATTTGGTTCAATGGGTGGTTCAATGGAGTTGTTGAGATATTTTGAAAAAATCGGATTTTTTGATTTTGCGAACTATTTTTTCTGGGGTTAATATTTGACCTGGAGCAAAACCAATGACACTTCTGCACAGCAACTTTTAATATGGCATATAAGACGCCATCGTTAATTTTTTAATCCGACGTTTCATCTTTGCGGAATATCAACATCATTTTTTTAAAGACTGCCCTGGTATTCCAATATCGTATTATTACAAACCTCTCTATTCTGAATTCAATGATGTAGGTACAGTACTTTACTTTGTTTAATTAAGGCCTTTTTTTTGGCCTTCAGTAAATAAAAAAATGGTTACATTTATTTTTAATTTTTTTTATTTTAATTTAAATAAATAAATAATTAAATAAATTCCTGATACATAAGGGTTTCATTTCATCCAACCAAACATACTACTATGTGAGGCATTTTTTCATTATAAAAAATAATTAATCGGCAAAATTATTAATTTGTATACCTACAGTTAATTGTTTTCCAAAAGTATAACACCCCTCTACCACCATCAAAATAAAAGAGGAATCTTTCTTTTGTGATTATATTCGGAAACACCCTACTTAGCGCGTTCACTCGATATAACCCCGCTTGATTTCTTCGTATGAGGGTTCATTAAGAATCGTGTTTATTAACAAAACAAACGTATTTCGGTTTTTCTAACATATCTTCGGTAGTAATCGGAATTATCTGCTTTTCTTTAAAACACGATATTTACTCTTTAATTGCACAACTTTGCCCTAATTTAACCATCTTCGTATCGTGTATGATTTCCGAGATCCCCATGATTGACATCTTTATCTTAGACACAGTGTATGCAGGGTGGGCCATTAGTGTGTGGGTGGAAAATTGTTGGTTTCTTAACCTATATACAGGGTGAGGTTTTTTTCATTTTAAGCATTAGGATCTCGGAAACCGTAAAACATAGAGATTCGGCTAAATGAGGAAAGAGTTGTCGTTGTAAGAACTTATTCAAGATATGCTTTTGTTTTTTTGAAAAAAATCCACAGTTTACTAGATATGAACGAAAAACAGATTGTGTGATTTTTCTTTTAAAAGTTGTAGAATCGTTAGTATGAGAAATACAGAAATATGCAAAAGACAAAAATTGTAGATTTTTTCCGCGTAATAAGATACATTAATTAGTAATATTTATTCTTCTTTTATAATTTTCGAGTTATAACACAAATTTACATTTTTAGCGCATTTTTGAAAAAAATACGCTATTATATTCGTTATGGCTGGCAGGCCGGCTGTCCGCGTGAGATCTCCACAACTACAATAGCTAGAGAATTCAAATTTTCACTAAAAGCTTTCTGCTATAGTGTAGATGTGCAGGCACTAGTCTATTTTGAGTTAGATTACTTGTGAGATCGATAATTGAAGAAAATAATTTCGATATGGGTTTCGGAGGTGCTATAATTTTACCGTTAGATAGGGCTACCAGTATAAAAACTTATTATTTACTTTGTGATTTGTTTTACAAAATGAAGACGTACCCTTAATTGAAATTAAATAAAATTAATTATTTAACGCAGCCAAAATTACTCGTGAGATCGATAATTTTAAACTTCGCTAATAAAATACTGACCTGCATTACCAAAAATGCGCTTTAATCATGCATATGCTGATTTACAACTTGTTTTAAATGATAATCATAGTTGGCTGTGACATTTTTAAAAAGTGCATTTTTTTTCTGTTTACAATGATATAAGGTTCATTGTAATAAACATGATACAGAACTATTTGTATTATTAAGAGTAGTAAAAACTGATTTTGCTATGGGAAACATTTTTGTTCTCTTAATTACTGTCTATTATAATATTTAACTTGCTGTTAGTTGTGCGGCGGGGCACCGTTGTGTTGAAACCAGCGTAAATTACGTCGTGTTTCCAAATCTAACCCATCCTACATAATCTTAAAATTCATTTGGTAGAAAATGAAGAAAACATTGGCCTGTCCAATTTTCGTCGTAAATGAAAAGTACCTATCTTACTAGATATTGTTTTCCATGGCCAATTCTGTTTACTTACCTCTCAATAATAGGAAAATTACTGCAGGGCGTTTATTTATTAAAGTACATTTAGCAAGCCTTATATTATTATAAAGAGAAAAATTTGTCCTTTTTAAAAATCTCAAATGACTACCATTTAAAAAAAATTAAAGTTTGTATTATAACTCAAAAATTGTAAGATCTAAAAATAATTTAGTACGTTCATCATATTAAGCATAAAAATATGACTTTATGTATTACACATGATATCTAAAATGGGTCGTTTAGCCACAATCCGTAATTTTTCAAGTAGAGATCCAGTAAAAATTATAAATTTGTTGCAGCGACATCTAATGCATTAACCCATAAGCGTAAATTAACCGGTTTAAACGTCACATGCTGCTCAATAGAGGGCGCTTTTACGTATACCTAAATACAGTGACTCTATAGAGATAGTGTGGTCATATAACGGTGGTGTTATTTTCTATTGGTTGTTCAGAAATTCGCCATGTTTTGACCTAATACGCTGGATTGGTGGAAATTAACCTGGAAACCAGGGTGGTAAATTTATTTTGCCTAACACACTTGTGACAGCATCATTGTAACCACAGCAAAATCTACTAATTTACTTAAACCAAGGCGAGATCTTATTTTTCACTGTGCAAACATTGGTGAACAGAAGAAAATGTGTTTTCATTAAAAAGACAAGTTTTTGCATTCTCAAGACTGCAATATATGACAAATTCCTGAGCACTCTGTATATTTTTTGCCTATTGGATAAGGATTATGCTTTATTTTAGCAAATCCCAAAAAAACGGGTACTTATATAAGGTCCGTGAAGTTAGCAGAACACTGGCGGCACACATTTCGGGACTGGGTTAGTGCTACGTTTGGAAATTATTTCGATTTCTAGATGTTTCTGCTAACTTCGCAAACATTTATCGGCACAAATCCATTAAGATCATGGCCGTCGTCGTAGTCGTTCGTCTAATTGTGGTAGCCGACACGCGGGCGGCCACGGTTCGATTCCCGGTGGATGCAGTGTTTTTTTAACTTTATATCTAGCATTTCTACATTTCTCCAGACTAATCAATACTGAACGTCACATACAGGCTGGTATTTCTAGTATATATTGCTCCATATTTAGTCACAGACTTTTATAGAAATGTATAAAACAAAATTTGAAAGTATTCACTCGCTTAAGAGATACGAGGGAAAATCAACAATTTGTCAATTCCAGAATGACCCTAATACTTTCTTAGTTACAAAAGAGACAGAAAAGTGTCTTTATAAGGATTGTTGAATTATTTGCCGTTTTCAGAATAAGAATACGGGTTCGGATAAAAAAGTTATCGGATCTAACCTAATTTTTTGATGAAATACCTCGTATATTTTAATCCAAAAATAAATATAAAAATAAATATCTTACATCATACTTGTTTTGTATGCGATTTATTTAAACTTTATTACTTCAAACCAGAGTAGGCTATGAAACAAAAGCTAATCTCCTAGAAACGAAACCATGTTGACATTGTAGCTGGAAAGACATTACACAATTTTTAAGACACAGAGTACACGAAATAGTTGATAGAAGAAAGTAAATTAAAAAATCATAGAAACTTTGAAACGAAATAAAAGGTTGTTTCATAGCCTACTGTGGTTTAAGGTAATCAAGTTTAAAAAAGTCTCATAAAAAACCACATCATTCATAGTATTTTTGAAAGGAATAATTAATATGCTATCTTCTTAGATTAAAATATACAGGATGTTCCACTTAACAAGTGAGTTAGGTAGGGTACATTTTTTTCTGATTCCTGCTTCTCAGGGAGTCTTATCTATTTCATAATATGAATGATCAGATATTGCAATACTATAACAGTTATCCCCTGAGCTGTTTATCATTGCAAATCGCTGTTGAAATACAAGCCGAGGTTATTTAATTTGTCTTTCTAAATTACTACTAGGAGTAGAGAATAAATAAATTGCCAGTTAACGTTAAATAATATCTCGACCGATTACTAATATTTCTAATTAACTAATTCATTTTTATAATACTATTCGTTACCGCTTTATTTAACGCACTTTGCGTAAGTACAATTGCTTCTAATTTAGTACCACTCACCTTTCATTATTCATTCAAACATTCTTACTACAAAATGTGCCATTATTAAATTAAAAATTACATACAAACAAAGTTTATTCAACGTGGGGGGTCATTTGCTAATTCGGAACTGAACACTGAGCAGCATTTGAACTAAAGTTTTAATTATTTATTTATTTATTTATTACTATAGTTGCAGTCTCGTGAAGTAGAGATCAACTATACCCAAATGGTCTTGTTTTTTGGTTGTGAAATTTTTGCAATTCATTACAGCAGTCTCAGTATCGCCAAAGTCTACATAACAAATACAAAAAACCTTTCCAGTCCCAAGACACCCCCAGAACTATTGGATAGAATCTATTGCCGAAGCTCATGTAACTCGCCTTTTTATTAACAAAATAATTTAAAGATTACGACACCACTTCCCCAAACCTGTCAAATCTATAGCGCGCAGAAATTCGAGATGAAGCAATTCCACCAAATGATGGATCGTGGACGCGATTTTCTTGTACCTGTTGGATGGCGATCGATCATCGCCAAAAAAAAATAAACCCATTCATCACTTCGCAATACGCAAACGAGGGAAACTCCGAAAGTATAGGCGTTTATTCGAGAATTATGCGGTAATTAACTTTAAGGATACACTCGATATTGATTAATGAAAATAATCGTAAAAAAACGCTTTAGATTGTTTTTAAGATTTTTCTAGAAACATAATTAATCACATCGCGACGTGTCGTCTGTTCAACGCACGCATTTTGAAAGTGCGTTCAATAAAATTGTGCGTGAATGGACTTCACACATCTGACCGGTAATTAACTTAATAATGCCATAAAATATTGGTGGGTGAAATACTGACAAGGTTCAAAAATGGATTCTTTTATTATACGGTTTTAAAGATATTTTCGATGGGCAGTAAAGAAATAAAACTTTTTCTTCTTTGTTTTTGCTTACAGTCAATACCAAGGGAATGTTGCTTTGTACGTTTTCTAAATACACAAGTAAATAATAGTCGTGACACGTTTTCAAAGATTAATATCTTACGGCTTTATGTAATGCGAGTTGTTGAAAGTTTTGCTTTTATTTAGATAATCGAAGAGTACACTCCCTGTTTAGTCGCTGCATTTTATATGTGTATAAAAAATAGAGAAATGATCTTTTGAATTACCTACTCGACTTTGTACTCCACCTCGGCAGCACGAGCCATTGTCTATCTATATTATATAGTAAAATGCAACCCAATTTCAATCAAAACCGACTCGAGAAGAGTACAAATAGTACTTTTAAGTTGACAAATTCGTCAACATTTTAAAATAAGGCATTACTTTTGGTCAAATTATTTTGATCTAAGAAATTGAAAACCAATAATCTATATTTTTTCCTTTCTTAATTTGCATAGAACCGACTCAACGACTTAACTAAGAAGAGATGAAATTGGAACAAAATGAAAACGTTTCTGATAAAGCTACATATTAAAAAAAAACAAGTGATATAAAATCAAAAAAGCACCAGAACACATTTTTTTTAAATAGAACAGTTACATTTTTCTGTAATATTCTTAAAGAGCTTGAAATTATCTGTACAATGATATCAAATACGTTATAATTACCTTAGAAATTAAATCTACAGTGATGTGTTTCGAACCAATCGCAATAGCTGTGGAAATTTAAACAAAAACATCAAATGTACAACATCAGGAAGCGATGGAAACAAGTGAAAAGCAGTTACAGGAATAATGATTATAACTTAAGACAAATTTAAACACATTAATTGCACTTGCTAGTTGCTTCCTACGTTTTATCATTACATCATTACATTACACCTCTGAACATTTTTTCATCATTTGTGTAATATTGTTGCATTGTATAAGTTATAATGTCCACTATACTGATTTTGTGACACATGACAAGTGAAAAACTCAACGCTCTTTTGTTTTTGTTTAAATTTCCACGGTTACTGCGGTTGGTTTTAAAAACATTACTGCAGCTTTAATTTCTAAGGTCTAAGAACATTACCGAAAAAAGTATTTAAAAAAAAAGTAATTTGTTTTCTGATGCACTTTTGTTTTTGTATCACTTGATTTTTTGAATGCGTAGCTTTATCAGAATTTGAAAGTAGAGTATTATTTCTGCTTACACCATTTTCCTATCTCCAATAATAAAAGAAATATAAGCTTGGACACCCAAAATCAATCACCCTGTATATAACGCAAAAGCATATGTATCCAAATGAAAATTAAATCAGCTTGAAAGTACTTTGGTTGGATGCAGTTTTGCGTCAAATAAATGACAAAAATTAAATTGTTCTAGTCGGAGACCTTTTAGTTGCGAGCATAATTCATTAACAATAAAGATAATTGATTTTACATAATTTGCAGCTGATATTTCAAATATGCGATACGTTTGCCCTTACTAGAAGAATCTTTGGTTAAAGTTTCAAAAAGATATCTCCATAAATAAGCTCACATCTGATTTTTACAATATGCGATATGCTCTCTCTTTACTAGAAGCTTCCGGTTTAGCTGGAAATGACCTTAATTTTTTTGTTTCTAAATGCAACACCCTGTGTATTTTATTGTTAACGGACGCACAATATAAAACTGCCTCAGAAATGTTATATGAAAGGTTTTTGTTTTATTCGAAATGTGATAAAAAAATTTAAATAAAAATACTTGTAGCAAGTGGCATCACCTTTGAAAACCGAAAGTCGAAAAAAGAAGACATTACGATTATTAAAAGCATTAATATTTGTTATATAACAACAATTATTAAAACAATTGCTTCATAAATAACGGAGGGACTTTTCACTTTCCTGTACAGCATTGCTATTGATGTATAAAAGTATGTAAAAAATTGGGTCGTAGAGGGGATCAAAACAGGCACTTTTTCCAAATAAACCGAGGGTCCAACGTGTTTTGTTTGCGAGCCACCCCCAAAATAATGGTGAAATTTGCATTTCTTCTTTAATTTTTTTCCCGCATCCATAAGAGTTAGAAAGACTGGTGACACGTCTTTGAATAGGTTTTCGGGTATGCCCTTTTCGATTATACCTACCACGAGAGAGTGTACCCCTAAATGGGAGTGCGAAAAAAATTCTAATTTCGTCGAAATTTGGTATATGGGTTTTTTTGAACACCAAAGTCGCGAATCTGAAATTGGTTTTTGAAAACAAAAAAATTCCACTGTATTTCTTGGCCGGACAACGAAACTGAACTTTTGCAACTGAACACCACAATTTTTCAGCAAGGAAGTTCTCTAAAAAACTATCTACGTTAATGATTACTACGATATCTGAGACTTTTTTAAGCCACAGTCAGAAAAACTTTACGACGTTTTTGATTTGAATAAATACTGAGATTTGCATAACTTAGCTTCACATTTGAATTCAAATTCCCTACATAAAATGATTGAGTTATCCAAAACTTTCGTGTTTCCTTTACCTAATTTCCCTATCATTTTGTTATGGAAATCATAATTTTGTCACAGTTTGTTACGGAGAAGTTTTGTTTTAAATGCAGTAATAATAGAATTATACTTTTCGCATAGAGAAACCTAGGGCAAAATGTCTTTTTTTCTGGTAGGCTGAATACGAATTTAAAGTTGGCCAACAAACATTTTTCCGACAAATATGAGAAATCATCAAAAAAACCACTAAAATGGTACATTAGGTCATAAGGTTATAATAGTGCGTATTACAGGTGAGTAGAAAAATTGCGCACGATGCGGCAGAGTGCGGAAATTACAACGAAATTACCTCTACCATACTTTTTCTATTTTTTTTATTAAAAATAACAATAAACTAAATAATTAAGTAAAAAAAAAATTTTCTACGATCTCCGTGAATTTCGAAATGAAAATACCGCAAAACCCTAAACGGCGTCTGTTGACAGTTTTGACACTTGTAGATGATCACTTCCAAACGTACACGGTACAATGATCTACTCTAATTTTTTTTCATTACGCACGGGTGTAGGTAATGGTACTATATCGTGCCTTTAAATTATACGTTATGATCTCATTTTCAGGGAGGTCGTAGAAAAACAATGTGTTTGAACGGTTCGCATCTTATTTACGGAAAAAGTGTGTATTTGCGTGGAAATTTTAGGTAATGTACTCCTCTTTATTTTACAACAGAGGCACTTTTTGTGTAAATAACGTAAGTTGAAAGTTATAAATTGAAAACCACTAAAAAACAATTGTTAGTTTTAGTGGTTTTGATATTTCATTTGTGGGGAGTATTTTTGTTGGACAACGTGTGCAAAATCCCAAAAGAAACCACTACTAGAAATAATTGCACCAAAACTGTCCACTTCAAGTACTTTGTATGTAGGTACAATTTTACTATTCACTAATAAAGAACATGCAGAAAACACTTGTTAGAACAATTTGCTGATCCCTATACTTACTATAAAGTATTCAATGATCATATTTCTCAATAAAGCTAATTAAAATCAATTTCAGTCATTGTGTAAATACACCTTACATAACATACCCTGTAGTTAAATAACGAAGAAATGGTAATTTAATTACATCACATCAGAAAAAGTTCATTCATTAATTTAACGCTAAAAAAAGTGTGTTTGTGTAACGTAAGTACCCATTCAGTGAACCGCTTACGCATTGTTTAGACGAACTTCAAAATGTCTAAATCATTGTAAATAAAACATACACTTCGGCCGAAGGCGTTTAAAATGATCACCTGTTCAAAAAGGGACACCCAGCATAAATCACCGGCCAAAACGTGACTTGTCATTCATCAGAAGGTATTAACCGAACCGCATCCTTTCAAGATGTTCACTAATTTCCTGGTTTAGTCAGATTTAAACATGCACCGAGACGGCTTCTTTTTCTTTTTTTTACTATAAAGGAATGCAACTGCTGCATTTTGTCTAATTTAAAGATACTTAACACGGAAGAAGAAAACGGAAAATCTCATTCGCCTTGCCAAGTGTTTGTGACTTTTTGTGCGATGGCATCTGCTCGAAGAGTGTATGAACTCTTTGTTGCAGTAATTACTTTTTTTCGGATTTAAGTATGCCAAGACGTTTTGTTGCGTATTGGCGGTGTACTTTCATTTTGATAGCAGTTACGTCTTTGGGCATTTAGATTGGTATCACCAAGGAAAGAGCGAAAATACTTTGAATTTTCAAGACCCTACAAGGATTTATTCGTATAGTTTGTCAGGCTGAGTTTTGGTAGTATGGATCTGTTAAACAACTTGTCGTAGGAAGTGTAATTACGCTGAGTACTATAAAAAGTGGGTGTCAAAATTACGTGACCACTTCCTACTGTGCTATATAAAAACTGTTTTGCATAATTACTTCACTATTAATGAAAGTTCTAAAAATACCCAAAAGCGGTAAGGCCCTGACCTTGTTAACGTGAACTTCTATGCAACACCTCTACCGGGTGCTTTAAAATAAGAGGCCGGTGCAATGACTAGGTCGAAAAGAATGTTTTAATGAGTATATGCAATTGGCATAAGTGCAGAGAGAAAATTTCTTGGCATCATTGCATGCTGCTGGCAGTTTATCTACCGCATGGGAAAAAATCCGTACAGTAATAATTATTACCACATCCACCCACTTAATATATGCGCGCATATACGAGCGTTATATAAATTTCAATTGAAACTGACATTTATATTTCAGCAATGCAATGCACTTATTTATCCATCGCGCTGCACTATACGTCTGTAATGGAATTAATTAAAACACTTAATATTGGCCGATTTAAATTGGTTTAATTCTAGCAACAAGCCATTACGCCTTCATTTAAAATGTTTATACTGTTTAATTAGTAAATGTGATAAACATAGATTACTGTAACGAAATGGGCTTCCATTGCAGGACAGCGGAAAAGATGAGGAAGAGGAAGAGGAGGAGGAGGAGGAGGACGATGATTTTTTTCGCGACGAAAATGGTTGGCAGGCCGAAGAGGCGACCACGGTAGCGCCGCTGGGAAGGCTACAAAACGAACCTTCCAGTAGCAGTAAGTATACACCCTGAACCCCCGTCTGTCATTAATTGCCCAAAGAAATGAAGATACTCTAACCCCCTACTCCTCGTATCGTTAAGGTGTGTTAGCTAATTGAGCGGAATGAATAGATATGATTTATACCTTATTATTTATTAATTGCGTTCTTGGGTTACGAGCTTTCAACATTGATTAAGAACGAATACCTCGAGGCATAATTTTTTTCGATGCAATGCAATATTTCTTTGTAAATATCAAAGGTACACATTCATTTGCCTTGATTTTTCACTATGTACAGAAGCGAGATCGACAAATATTTCTTTAAAATGGTAGGTATATCAATAGCGTTTTGGGAATGTTACTAATTCGGTAACACTTTTCTACGATTTGCCCCAGATCCCTTTGAAACAAGGGGAGGGTGGTCGAAATAGTTTTGAATGTTGTTATGATCACTTGTTTGATGACCGTTTGCACTGCCAAATTTATGTTTCCAGTAATCCCCTGCTTAATCTTACAATTCCTAAATGTTGACGGAACAAACGGCCATGATCCATTTATTTATTTAAGGGACACTTTATGATGAAATAATTAACCGAAATGAAAATATGGGGAATGCAGTCAGTTCAAATCTGTCACGCTTTTGGAAACTTCTGTTCTTTTCTCAAGACACTAAAATGAAATGTGTACATTTTATTAAAATATTAAAAAAAACCGCAAATGGCGTAAATTTTTCTATATCACTCTATGTTTTCATTCATTCTGATACAGCGTTTGTCTCATCCACCGTCATCTTTTTTTTCGGTTGACCGATTATAATCTATTAGTCCCCTATATCTGTTTCTATTTTAATTTTTTTCCCCCATTCACTATCTAATTTTCCTAAATCAGTTAGAACTTCGTTGTGCCATCCGTGTTTGGTTTTTTTTATTGTAACAAAAGGTGAAAGTTTGTTTGGCGAGTCTACGATTACCAGGGGCGGACTGGAACGGGGGGGGGCGGGTGGCGATTGCCACCTGGCCTGTAGATCATAATGGCCCGTTGGAAATTTATAAGTATGTGCTGTATTTAGTTTCTTGCACTATTAATAAATCCTTTTTTACCAAAAATCGACTACACCAAAATTTCTCGGGAAAACACTTTTTCTTATTAATTTTAGTGCGTAGAATCCAAAACAATTCGTACTTTTTCGATCAGGCTTCTCAATCAAAAGTTATAGACTAGAAACCAATTTCGAAAAAAAATTCAAAGGGCTGTAACTTTTGAACTAGTAGCCCAATCTTGGAACTGTTTGAAATTATGGATTCTACAGGCCACATTCTATAAGAAAATTTTTTTTCCGGGTCGATCTGAGACAATTTTTTTTTCGGGGCTCAAAAAAGGCAGTGTATAACCTTCCTTTTTTACCAAAAATCGACTACACCAAAATTTCTCGGGAAAACACTTTTTCTTTTTAATTTGGGTGCGTAGAATCCAAATCAATTCGTACTTTTTCGATCAGACTTCTCAATCAAAAGTTATAGACTTAGAAACCAATTTCGAAAAAAAATTCAAAGGGCTGTAACTTTTGAACTAGTAGCCCAATCTTGGAACTGTTTGAAATTATGAATTCTGCAGGCCACATTCTATAAGAAAAATTTTTTTCCGGGTAGATCTGAGACAATTTTTTTTCGGGGCTCAAAAAAAGGCAGTGTATAACCTTCCTTTTTTACCAAAAATCGACTACACCAAAATTTAGAGTGGGCCATTAGCCCGTGGGTGGAAGATTGTAGGTTTATTAACGCACATACCTATTTAAAATTCATTGCCAAGATAATAGAACCCCCTGTATATTATTGCATATGCACTTATGTATTACACATGATATTTAAAATTAGTCTTTTAGCCACAATTCGTCATTTTTTTCAAAAAGATGTCCACTAACAATTGAATATCATAAAACATAGAAGGCCATGACCCTTGATGCAGTAAAAAAATTGGTAGTTCAATTTAAAAAATCAAGTTACCTTTGATTGAAACTTTGAAAAATCGATGGAGTGATTTCTGTTAACACAAAAAAAGGTTAACTTTGACGGTTAGGCGTATGTTAGTACATTTCATGATTAGTAATACTACAGAGTCGCGGCCTTCTTTTATAATAACTGCGACATTCAATTTTTACTGAACCTCTACTTTTTGAAAAAATGATGAATTTCGGATAAAAGACTCATTTTAGATATTGTGTATTTGTGCAATACATAAAGTCATACTAAAATTCACCAAGGAATCGAAATATGTAATAATATACAGGGGGTTCTATCTCAAAAATGCAACTTTGATATAAATCACCAAGTATAACAAACTTTGAAAATATTTTTAGGTTGTATCCTGAAGAGTCCTTCAACATGGCCCGACAATGAATTTTAAAAATGTGCGTTAATAAACCCACAATCTTTCACCCACCCTGTATACACTGTGTTCGCGATAGGAGGGTCACCTCAATATCTCTTTCATTTAAATTGTATTTAAATATGATTTTATATGTGACATCATGATCTACCCGATTGCATATTGAAACTTGAATTGGAGAGAATTTTTGTTTGCAAATACAATGTCTATGTTTTTTTAAGATGTTCGAAAAGAGCAATTTACTGTACGACAACATAAAATATACATATGATTAATATACAAAAAAATGCTAAAATTAGTGACTCAATATTTAGAAAACATACAATCTAGCATGCCGTGTGCTGTCATGCTGCGCGCTAAGTAAAGTAATTCAAGGGATCTAGTTATCTAAATAACGGGATACAATTCCAACTAATTAAACATCTGAAATGTTTGCGCCCTCAATACAATTGCGCTTTGTGCAAGGGCGCACATTAATGTGAAAAAAATTGATGAATTTGAATACAAAAAATTACGAAAAAAACAATTGTTCAATTTCAACGAGCAAGTTTGGATTCGATTTTTTTTTCATGTTATATTGGCGTCCAAAGGTTCCCAATTTTTTTTAACCGCATGGATGGGACTCGAGACAGGAGTTTTGTTAATATTTTTTAAAAGTTGAAAACGAAACACATAGGAACATCCTTTGCTGTGAAAAGAATTATAAAAAAAAGGAAAATTATTTTGTAACTTTTGGGATATATAATCATATAATTTTTGAAACTTTATCTGGGATCCAGGATTTAACAAAAATTAAACCAATTAAGATAAATGGCCAATTGGGTAATGTACCCAAACCGCCCATTTCTGCTATTTCTTTTTTTTGTAAAATCCGAGATCTATATGGAAACGCGCGGAAAATGGTTAAAAATACTACTTTTGCCCAATAATCAATTAGAACTTTCTAATAATTTGTAATATTTCAAACGTGGTAATTGTGACAAAACACAAATAAAAGTTGATAAAAAGCGAACGACCGCAGCGATTATGTGGTAAAAAAAACCTACATGAAAACAGTGCCATAGGGTACGTGAACATTTCAAAGAAACGCTCTACAATTTAAGAGATAAAGTAATAGTTATTTACTGTACAAAACGATAAAGAAATGTTTTAATCATGTCCACGAGATGGTTAGTTTGTCTTATCATCGAGTATACTACAAAACTTTATTTTATAGCAGAAACTATATTTAAAACTTCCGAGAATTCTGAATTTACGACGTCAAAAAAAGCAAACTTGGTCATTTCCATGGAAACAGTATTATTGGCTGTTCTGAACTTCATTTTTTTCCGTGCTTCGCGTCCCATTTTTAATGAGAATGATAAATGTAATTAGAATGTTACGTCCTTTTTTTCACTGTATCTACCCTTGCGATTAAAGAGATCATTCTAACCACTTTTACTGCTAAAGAGAACCAGCCTACTCATTCAAACCTCAAGTATTTTTTTAATTACAAAAAGGGGCAACATTTAACCTACTCTGTATCCCTCACCATGTATGTAGTCTATTGCTACAGTATTGACTATTTTGAAATCGGGTTTTCTCTATATGATAACTGATATATCCAGAAAGAAAATCAAGCAAAGAGGTATACAATGATTGAGGTCGTAGTCAAAATAAACCCAGAATATGCAAACATCAAATTTTAAAAAAACTAATAGAATTATACAGAGGCGGCGAAAACTAAAAGCTTATGACAGCCTAATTTATACGCAATTACATTTATATAAACATTAAGTTAATATAATCATGATTATTTACAAATTAATCCTTACTTATTAAAATTTGCCGCAATGTGAGGATAATTATAGTAGAAACTCCCCTAGGGGGAAATTGGACCTCAATATCTGTAAAATATGAATTTATTAGACAGGGGACCTTTCATATTAGTATATCTGTGATTTGTTATTAGTATAAACGCCGCGAGTTAGGCTTGTGCCATAAATTAATTTTTTTGTGGTCAAAAAATCAGAACATTGTACTTTTTTCGTACGGCGCGGCGTCGCCGTGGCGTAGATAAAAGGTACCCGCCAACTACATGCGGACTGTGCAGTACATTTTTGATTTTTTATTGTACTCACTTTGTCAAAATGTATGAGCAGGAGTGTATACAGGGTGTTCATTTTATTTTCCTATCTCCAGAACTAAAGAGCTACGGGGTCGGTTAAATTAGCAAACCCTATTTTAATGAGCACGCAATTTTTTTTCGAACCAGTGGTTCACAAACTCTAGGTATCAACTGCTATTGTGAAAAATAAAATATTATTTCATATGTATGAAGATACTCTCATAGATAATCGGTAATTGCAATTGTTAAGAGACACGTTAGCAAATGTTGCAAGAAATTCATGTTATCAACAAGATGGTGCATCTGCCCACAATATTTAATTGGTTTGGCACTAACGGCCCTATTTCATGGCCAGCCACGTCGGCGGATTTAAATCTATTATAATTTCTTATGGGGCTATTTAAAGGATAAAGTTTACAGTAATGTGTATCCAGATTTATAGCATCTAAAAAACGGCATTTTAAAGTGTACGGTAAAACTATAACACCCTGTAGAACTTTTAGTCAGAAAATAAGCCACAGAATTAGCCCCTTTCGCATTTACATCAAGAAACACCCTGTATACTTCTTCAGTTTTGGAATGATCATTAGTTGAGTTTGTTACAGAAGCCCTGGGTGGGTATGAGCTTTGAATTAGGTTCCAAATAGTTTTTTATATGCATATCTTTATCGTATATTTCTTTTTTTCTGTAGTGCAACTTTTTTGTTTTAGATCCGGAACTGAACGCCGCAATCGAGCACATGCAACGAATGAATATCGGCTCTCGATGTCGCGATCCACTTCCACGTGTTTTGTCGGTCCAAAACATTCACCCGTTTCCGGAGAAAAGGTATTCGCCACACTGTACCGTTTTACATCGCTGCTCTGCGGATACGGGATGCTGCAAAAATCATTCCATGACGTGCGCACCAAAGAATCATTCCATCGTTTATCTATATTTTTTCGTAAGTTACCTCTTAACCCCCGCCAAAAACCTTACTTGCGTAAATAGTATATTATAAATAGACGTCTTTTTATTGAGGAACTCTAATGTTCAAATGATGTGTAGCGGCACTTGGGTGTGTATTACTGAAATGTACCTTGGTCAAACATAAAAAATATTGTATATTGAATTATTGCTTGATTCTGATTCAACAACATATGAATTGCGTCATTAGAAATACAATAGTTATCATGACGCATAAACTACATCTCACAATTTCTTTTATTATACAGGGTGTTTTTTTGAGAGCTTTAGTTAAACGATTCTCTATTAAATACAACAGTAGGAGAATAATTTCATTTAAAAAACTTGAGTTTTTTGTCTTTAAATTTGGATCCCCATATAGGTGCGCTTAACTTTTTTAGTGCACTTTCACTTTCAAAAAATAAAAAGTGCACTTTTGCGTTCTTGATATCTATCTGTCTGTCTGTCTGAGTCACAAAGGCTCCGGAACTACACCACTTACAGATTTGATATTGCTGTATTTTCAAGGTACCGCCTACATCCACCATTTTCTTGAAAGTCAAAATAACTTTAAAGAAAATGGTGGATGCAGACGTCAAAAGTTAAAATAACTTAAAAACTATCAATTATAGACATCGATATGCGGATACCAAAAGAAGTGAAATTTAACGTAGGATCCAAAAATGTAATAAAAAATAGGGGTTGCCAGTTAAAATAACGAAGTTACTACCTACTTCCGGAAGTGCCGCCATATTCACTTTCCCAGAAACGTTTAACTTTAGCTCCCAATTTTTCTATATGAAAGTTGTTTAACATTCTATTTCCCATAATAAAGTAGTATTCCATTGTTTTTATTTCAGAAAACAAATGAATACCGAAAAACAATTGAATTTTTTAAATAGCAAGCACACTTTCATTAGGCTCATTTGATAGAAATTTTTTTCTCTTTTCAATGACGTAATACGTTAACACCCGTGTAGAAAACCATTTTACTGCTAATTTCGTTTTGTCTTCAACGTTTAATAAGAAACGTACACGTTCATTTGTTTTATTTTGATGTAGGATATCTGGATTAATGTTATTGATCTAATTATAATAAATGATTTTGAAAATTTTTTTTGAATAAGGGTACTAACATGTTATATCAACGAAAAGAAAAAGAATTTCTATCAAATGAGCCTAATGAAAAGGTGCACGGCGCTATTTAAAAAAGTTCAATTGTTTTTCGTTACTCATTTGTTTTCTGAAATAAAAACAACTGAATGCTGCCTTATTATGGGAAATAAAATGTTAAACAACTTTCATATAGAAAAATTTTGTATACAGTCGATATTACTATATTCCATACATAATGGGCACCCTGTATAATTAGACAACTATGGTGTAAATCACCCAAATACCTCAAGGCAGCGTTGGATCATTCAATAATGATAAACGCTTGAGCGGTATGACTACAAATGTAGAAATAAAACCTTACCCGTGATCTAATTGGCAAAGGAATGCGGTTAATTAATTCTTACTGTCTGAATAAAATCGAGAGCGCTATATCTTCAAGGAAACTGCAGTCTGTTGTCTTTAAAAATCGGCAAATTAATTTATCAAAGTGGACACATAAATCATTCGCAGACCATAACGTATTATTATGACGTTAATAGTGCACTGACGCATGTAATAAAGCATAACAATGTTTATGGTATTCTGATGTACTCTATTAGAACTGATCTTATCCTAATTGCCCAAAGTTTGGGGATTTTTAGATCGAGGAAGTGGGCCCTTATTTTAAAAAAGTATGGTAGTACTACTTTATTTTGTTTTTTTTTATTTGTACTTCTTTTCAGCTTACTCCCTACTGCTACCAGTGAAGTGATAGGAATAGTGAGGGACCACTTCGTTCCCTATAGTTTAGGTAAGGGTAGCAATTTCTTTACCAGAAAACTGAGAAAGGCAACCGTTTCAATCTCATAATATTCACAAATTTTCCAACGGTATCAATTTTTACAACAGGATTAAGAAATAAATTAAAATCAAGTTTTGTAAAAGTGCCTTTTTGTGTCACTTTAAAATCCCATTGAATTAACTAGGAGCATAAATCAAACGAAGGCAATTAGACAATTTCCCATCTTGGGTGAAGATGTAGGACCTTAATTAATGTTTCCCTGTCAAATTTACAGTAACGCACGTTCGACGAAATTAGTTTCCAGTAACTCGCGTAATTTATCTTTACCGGCATCATTTGACACCATTGGAATGTACACCATACAGTTTTTACTAATTATTTAAATATTTTATAATTAATTTTGTCTAAAACAAATAATTAAAAACGGCAATTAAAATTAACCTACTTATTTATGGACATTCTTCGCATTTTTGAATTGTTAACTTTACTTTTTTTGGTTTAATTTTGTTGGTTTTGCATTGCGGTAAACGAAAGGCATTTGCATTATAATGATCTTGTTTGCATATGTTACAATAATGGCCAATAAATCAACTTGTGTAAATTAATATGTGACAATTTAATATTAATGGTGTACACGCGTACCCGTGACCTTACAAAATCCGCCATGTTTGGGTTATTGCAAATTTGGAGAAGAGAATCGTTTATTTTGCGAGGAATTTAGAGATCATGTTAATTAGGGTTATTTGTTGGTAAAAGTTGATTTTTGGGAGGCTTCTGCACAAAATTTCACTATCGTAAGGTTTTCCTAAACGATTTTTGGACGTTGTCTGTGCTATGTTATTATAATCCAGGCCTACTTGTCCGCACCTTAACGTTATCCATCAGTTTTCTAAAAAATGAATATTATACAGGGTGGAAAGTTGTGGGTTTATTAACGCACATAGTTAAAATTCATTTTCAGGGCATGTTGAAGGACTCTTAAGGCTACAACCCAAAAATATTTTCAACGAAATTGCAATTGTTATTCAGCGTGATTTATATCAAAGTTGCATTTTTTTTAAATAAACCCCCCGTATATAATTGCATATAACTTTCTAACGATATAAACATGTCGGTATGTATCTTTTACATATTTTCTGTAATTGAACAATTTCTAATGTTTCGATTTTCAAAGCCTCTCAGTAATTAGTAGGCCATTAAAAATGATCAAGCATTTACCCCCACCAAACAAAACATAAACTCTTTCTTAGTTTCATGTAAAAAATCAAGTAACCCCTGATTGAAATTTTGAAAATCGACGGAGTGATTTCTTTGAATACCTACCAAAAAATATTTTACTTTGACCGTTCAGCGTATGTTGGTACATTTTATGATTAATAACACTGCAGAGTCACGGCCTTCTAAGTTTTATGAAAATTCCGATATTCAATTTTTACTGGACATCTACTTTTTGAAAAAATGACTTATAAATTGACCAAGGAATCGAAATATGCAATAATGCACAGGGGGTTCTATTAAAAAATTCAACTTTCATGTAAATCACCCTGTATAACAAAACAATTGCAACGTCGTTGAACTACTACATGAATCAATTGTTCACATTGTTCATCCATCATGGTAGCAGCCTGTCACAGCTAATCGGATCACAAAACTAAGAGACCAGTCCAACTTTTGGCAAATTTTCGGTTTCCATTGGAATGTAAAACCACGAGGGGTAGAAAAGTTTGTATTTAAATGTTTTTTGAGGAATGTAGGCCAGGATAGACTGTTATTTTTTTAATTTTATTTAAAATAGAAAGACCTTAGGGATAAGAAAATAAATGGTTAAAATGAAACATAATGTGACGTTTGACAGTAATAGCATATTTGTTTTTGCATGGCCAACTATATTTTAGCGCATTTTCCAAAACATTTTCGGCACTTTGTCCATCTGTCTGCCCATCTGTAGCACTACTAATCCGTTTTCGTTGTGGTTTATTTTTTATCCGGTGCACATGCCCAAGACCATAACATTTTTTGAATTAGTCACTTCCTTCCCAAGTTATTACTGATTCAATGCTGGGAAAATGGTCTTTCGTCGGTCGCGAGTGACCACGTGTTTAACTTATTATAATTACTATACAGGGTGTTCTTTGAAGACATGGTAATATTTAAGGGGGTGATTCTTGGACCCATTTTAAGAAAAAAAACTTCCTATGAACGTATGTCCTAAACGTTTTAATTTTTGAGATACAGGGTGGTAAAGTTTTAAAAAAAATCAGTTTTTTAATAATAACAGAGATAGGATCTTTATGAAATTTGGTACATGTCTTCTATGCATCAAGATGCATTTTCTGATGTGCAAAAGTTTTTATTTTCGCTACCAGTGGCTTTTGCAACGCCGAAATATTTTGTTTGTGAGCTAATTGCTAATATTGAAAGATGTGTTTCAAAAGGTTACTCATCTCCTGTTCCTTCCTGTTTAAAGCTGCATGGTCAATGGCCAGCCCCAAGTCCTTGGACGGGTATATTTGAGAGAGCATTTTGTCTTAAAATATTTGCACATCGCCTATAAATACGCGATGGCTATTTATTGCAGCGCTTGCGACAGACTGAAAGACGCCAAAGGCAAGTCTCGCGATCGTGGCACGTATACGAACCTAATAAATCTTGGGACGTCAGTAATTGGACTCTCTCAATATTATTTTAGATGCACGTCTGCCGTTTTTGGGGCGTGATCTAATAATACGCAAAAATGCAAAATTTGACTCAACCCCCTATAATAAGAAATAAACAAGGAAGTAGGTATACTCTACTCCGTACATACGCATCTAATAGAAAATAGAAAATGAGGGCACGCTGAAAATGTCGCACAAAAAGATTTAGGAAGCCTTAACGCGTTTCCTTGTTTTTATTTATAAATAGAGGCGACGATACAAAACAGCATGCGGAAATAATGTGCATAGCACGTAGTGCAGTTTTCGAGATATTCGCAAAGTTCATTGTAAACGATCAATTTCCCCGGCGCGGGAAGGACTATATGCTACCCAAACTCCTTGTGTGGTCACATCAATTTTCACAAGCACAGATTATTTATTAAGATAAGGCTGATAAAAAACTATGTAAATTACATCCATCACGTTTAGTAATAGTAATTCTTTCGCCAAGTAGTGAGTAAAGAAAACCATTTCTTGGGAAAGAGAAGAGAACAAGGTACCTAACTGAAAAAATTCATGAAAAGACAAAATGGTCCTGCGTTAGGGAAAAGTTCTGTTCCATGACTTTGTTGAAATGTACCTTGATGTAAGAGGCACAAAATCAGTGTAAACGAGCATTTTAATTTTTTTCAAATAATCGATATTTAGAATGGGTTTTCATCTGCGATGGCCAAGCCTACTATTATGCTTCATTTCGTTGAAAAGTAATTATTTCCTCGTTAGAGTACAATTATTAACTAGTTTTCTGAGATTTTCAGTTGCATGTCTATCACTGAGTTAAAGTCTGCATTGTAACCCTAACCATTATATTATTTATGAATTTTAGAAACTTCAAGCATACTTAACAGATGTGAGAATATGTTAAGTAATCTTGTTGGATGTGTAATTCCTTGAAGTAAACACTTATGATAAAGATTTTCATTTTTTTATCGATTTTACTAGTTAGCCTCCCTCAATCAGTCTAATTAAAAAACAGAAACGAACAATATTGTACAGGGTGTCCTATGAATAAAGACCACAGTCCATATCTATGGAAATGTTATAATTGCACAGCTTGGGCAAAAGAAGCTGGAAATTATTTTCAAGTTTCTAGGTTTGCCGCTAGAGGGCGTGCAATTCATGGTTGTAACGTTGCGTGCAATGTATTCTTCAACTTTATTGAATTGCATAAACATGTAATTAATTTATGGGTGGGTACTTTAGTGAAAAATATTGAAGAACCTAAAAACTACGGGGTTTAGACACTGAACATCCCTTAGAAACATTGAAGAGAACACAACATACTATCGAATAGCGAAATAAACTAGCTGTCGGAAAATTTGCCATTTCATTGTGAACACCCTGTATCACCAAATCTTAACTTTCTAAGCTAAGTGTAGCCCTTTACTCGGTTTAAAATTATTCCCCGAGGGTATTTCCTAATTGCAAAAAACAAGGTCGCTACGATTTATCAAAGTGGGGTGTGCTTATGGGGAATTATTCGGAACAAAATTAATAAGGTGGCAACACTGACCACGAATGACATGTAAAAATATACAGCGTGTTCTATTTTAAAAAAAGTGTATTCTTTGAAACCGTAAAAATAGAACACCCGGTATATTCAAAAATAATTTCTATAGATATGCAACCATCATTTGCACACACGGTTTTTTTAAACGAGGTATGAGCTAGGAAAGACCAACGCGTTGGGTACTAAAAATAAATTATGACCTGGGCATAATTGCAAAACAAATGATTCTTTTTGCATTATACTGCGAGAAGCGTATATTTTAACATATTCAAAATCCCCATTAATCCGGGCCCAGGGAATTCGTTAAAATCCAAGATGGCGGTTGAATTTCATATATTTCATTTAAAAATTTATAACTTTGGTACTCGTATTTCAATGAAATTTGTCAAAATAAAATAGCTGTCGGAAAATTTGCCATTTCATTGTGAACACCCTGTATCACCAAATCTAACTTTCTAAGCTAAGTGTAGCCCCTTACTCGGTTAAAATTATTCCCCAAGGGTATTTCCTAATTGCAAAAAACAAGGTCGCTACGATTTATCAAAGTGGGGTGTGCTTATTTGGAATTATTCGGAACAAAATTAATAAGGTGGCAACACTGACAACGAATGACATGTAAAAATATACAGCGTGTTCTATTTTAAAAAAAGTTTATTCTTTGAAACCGTAAAAATAGGACACCCTGTATATTCAAAAATAATTTCTATGGATATGCAACCATCATTTGCACACACGGTTTTTTTAAAATATTTTTTACGAGGTATGAGCTAGGAAAGACCAACGCGTTGGGTACTAAAAATAAATGACTCTTTTTGCATTATACTGCGAGAAGCGTATATTTTAACATATTCAAAATCCCCATTAATCCCGGCCCAGGGAATCCGTTAAAATCCAAGATGGCGGTTGAATTTCATATATTTCATGGTAAAATTATAACTTTGGTTCAATGAAATTTGTCAAAGTAAAATAACTTTTTTTTTCACAATAATAATAATAAGCCATTTATCGGACACACATGGCGACCAATTAAATATGTAGTTATTTAATTTTGAAATATTTAAATGGCCGCCATTTTGTAAACAAAATCTACACTCAACAACACTCACTGCCTCTTTTGTCAAACAATTGCAGATTTTATTAATAAAAATGGTCGCCTACATGAATATAAAAAAATTCACTCCTAAACACTCTCTATCCAAGATTTTTTCCATGACGAATATTTCATATCCCACAGGCTCCTAGGGTGAGCGATACTATGCGATCAAAAATGAGTTGCTGTCGAGTCACCTTTGGAATTTTTGTTTACATAGGAAATCGTATTTAACTTGAACTTCCAAAGGCGACTCGACAGTAACTCATCTTTGATCGCCCGTTAGTATCACGGCATGGAACAGATGAATGTAGGCAACCAACACTACACGCGACAAATTAAAGCTGTTTTTACAGTTCTTAAGCTGTTACCAGGGCCGTGGGATCCAGTAGGGCAACCGGGCAAGTCCTAGGATTTTTTAAAATAAAAATTATGCAAAAGTATTTTACAAAATTTTTATTTTGCAATTTTAAATGCACTTCATTCAGGATTGATCGTAAATAAGTAATATAATAATTATTTATAATAAAAAATATGCAAATACCACATTATTATTATTAAAAAAAGGCGATTCGGACAAACTTTGCACTAGTCGCAATTTTACCTTGCCACGCCCCTGGCTGTTACCACCCTTATTTCAACCTTATCCTCTTTGTTATAACGGGCGATCAAAAATGAGTTGCTGCAAGTCGCCTTTGGAAGTTTAAGTTAAGTACGATTTCCCATGTAAACAAAAATTCCAAAGGTCACTCGACAAAAAAAACGACTAATAGCTAACCCTAATTTGACATTAAATGATCAAGCTACTGTTTCCATAGCAGACGCTGATTATCATTTAAAACAAATTTGTGTAGAGTTGGTTACCTATAGCCATCTTCCATGCATTAAACCCGTTTTTTTTAGTATACATAGCCCATATGTATACATTTGAGAACAATTCGCTGCATATTCGGGAAATTGTAGATACCTATCCAATTTCATATATCATTTTGGAGAAAGACCCAAATCACAAATACAAAAACGCCCACTTAATGGGCTACTTGTACCTACTGTTTTCAAATTTACGATTTATTGTATTGAGGGATCGATAGTGCAGGCTCTAATGAAATTGAGGCCAAATAATTAAAACAGCTGAATTTTTTTGGGGATGAAATTCCGGGGGTTGAAAATATTAATTTTAGACGAAGCAAAAAAAATGAACAACTTTTGTATCTACACTTTCACCTCAAATTTTCCGAGAAAAACTGTTCACCTGCACTAAAAGCCCGGTTTGGATGGGGTATTAGTTTTTTTTGTCAAAAAATATTTGACCACACCTTGCAAGTTACTCACTCAAGTACAGGTAAACTTGGGGGTTTAGCTAGCATCAGTACTGCTCAATTTAAATCGACCTTTAAATGTATAAAGATACCATTGTGCATCACTAACGTAATTACCATTGTCAGAGACGCACCTATATCAAATTAAAATTTTGATGGCCGTTGGACGTCTGTTAGTAGGTACATCTCTTGGCGTAACCAACCATTCATAAATTGCGTTCAAGTTCAAGGTAGGTTATTTGCATTTAATCAATTGGCGAGTTCCTCATTCCCAGATGTCAATTTGACCTAATCGCTGGGGCATTTTGAAAAATTTCACCGACCGCGGACCGTGTATAGGTGCCGGTTTCATCGGAGGATGTAGCAGGTAATTGAGTATGAGAAATTTACGAACGGTATTGTATCTTGTACTTCCTTAATCGATTATTCCAGCATAACGCAAACTGTAAATAGATTTTTCATGTCACTTTGTTTCCTCAGTTCAAATAATTTCGACCGGTACAATTTATTTCGAAATTCTTTACATGCAAATGCGAATGTCTCTTCAAAAAAGATTGATAACCGAACTGCCGATTTGTATAAGGTTGAAGAACAACTGTTATTGTTGCCAGAATCTCCTGTTTTAAAAAATGCCCGATGACGGCAAAGCAAGTTCAGAATTACTGAATGGATTTCGATTGGTACAACAATTGGCTTAATTTAAGCAGCCCAAATTCCTCTCTCGATGCTCCTCTCTAATAAAAGACGCTCCAGGTAAGCCGTTTGTACAATAAAAATGGTTACGAGATAAGGGCCTAAGAAAATATTTGCCGGGTCTCATTAACAAAATTACTGCATTTATTCTTGGTACGTCCGGATTAGACAGCAATAAAAAAAATTTCATAAAATTTATGACATGCCATCTTAGTTTATTATTGTTTGTCTTCTTGAAAAAAAAATCGAGTAGAAGTGCATCCGTTCCGTTGTTATAATTCGTGTATTTCTCACGTGAGGTTAATCCCCCTCAGACTGTGAAAACAAACAGAAAAATTTATTACCAATTACTTCTACTTGTATACGCTTAGTGTTATGTCAATGAGTTCTTCTGGGTGGTATTAGTGATTTGTGTCTCTTTTACAGACAACAATGATTAATCAACCGCGGTCCACAGTCGAAAAATTACCCTTCGTCAACCACACCGAGTGTGCGTGCTTAGATAAAGCAGATGAACCTCCAGCTTTGGAGGCCACAAGGACTGAAGCGAGCAGGGATGGAATACGGTCGTACAGATCGAATATTTCAGTGCGAGCGGTAGATTCCTCACTGTACTCACCAGAAACCATACGAAGGTACCTTCACTATTTGCCTTTCGAACTGTTAATTTAAATTTAAATTACAGATGTAAGTGCCCTAAAGAGTACAACTCCATGTTGGATCGCGACAACAACTGCAGCTGCGACTGTGACGACGACAACGAAGATTGCGTTCGATTCAAAAAAGGGAAAGAGCATTTTTCGTTAAGCGATCGAAGGTGAGGTAGCATTTCGGGGTGAATTTCTGACTGTTCAGACTGTTTCAGGTGCATCATGGTTGGAGAGTGTGGACTTCCCAAATGTGAATATGGTCCTTACCTGAGAACGAAAGGGAGGTGTACAGACAAAAATGAGAAACTGGACGCATTCGCAAGTGTTTCCTCGAATTTTTAATAAAGTGATAAAGATCGGACTAATGAAAATGTTTGAAATTTTATTTTCATTACCTTTTCTGTGTATTTTTAAATTTACATGTCATACTGAATCGCATCTTAAAATGTAATATAAACGTGTATATTTACCATTTTCATATTAATTGTCGTCTAAATATTAAAAACAACGTATACGTTTTGAATCTCTTATGTGTAGAAACCTAGTCCCACTGATACTTCATTCTGACTTCATTTACAGACGCAATAAGTCACTGTAAATGGCATAGAAAAGCTACCAAAAATGGTATTACAACACGTGCATTTAGTCCACTTGGAAGCTCGTGCTTTTTGAACTCATGAAAACGAATTTTAGAAAAGCCACCTTTACTTAATGGGTATAAATTAGTCCTAGATATGTAGGTGCGAATTTTCTGAAATTTGTAATTTTAATTTAACCAATTGTTTAAATGAAAAATGAATGGTGGCGTTGATTTGTTTAGTAAAGTTATAGGGTTGGGAATTTTTAGGACTAATTGTAGCTCATTTTACCAACTTGGAAAGGTAGTGTGGCTATGAGAAATATAGCTTTACCTGCCTGCATAATACTTTGACATTCGAATGAAGGTTAGCAGGGCGAAAATTGAAATTTGGTTCACAGCCATAATCGACGATTGCGAATTGAGAAGAAAATAATTTCAAGATGGCGTCGTTTTCGTAAATATTGAAAGTTGGCTGAAAGTCTTGAAAGAGTTACCAGGGCTACTGCGATTTCAAAGTTAACAATAGAAAAATGTAAGAAACTTCAGTTTTCAAATTGCTAGTACTCTTTCTGATGGCAGTGTAGATTTAAATTTTAGAGCCACTTTCACTAACATTCTGTATGCCTATATCTGGTATTATAATTATTGGCATTTTATTATTCTCACCATAAATAATAAACAAATCAAAAACCACACAATGTGGATATTTCATTCATACTCATTCGAATTACATTTCAAATGAAACGATTGTTTCCGCAGCCTACCACACCTAATGAAAGAATAAGAAAATTTCTTTCAAAAAATGCCAATAACTCAAAAACTACCGGATATTAGGCATACAGAATGTTAATAAAAGTGGTCCTAAAATTCAAATCTACATTCATTTCTGCCATCAGAAATAGTAGTAACAATTTGAAAAACTGAAGTTTTTGACACTTTTTGATTGCTAATTTTGAGAAATCGCAGCAGTCCTGCTAACTTTTTCGACTTTTAGCTTTTGTTTCTATTGGCTATTTTTTAATTATTAATGATAGTGAACTACACTTAAGTCTTAGCTATAGGCCGAGAAGCGATAATGACAATCATTGTATAAACACATTCTACATCGGAAAGTAATAAACTTTTGTGGGAAACAAGATTTCTATTTAACACGCCAAATGAAATGGCATCTCCGTGATGCTCCAGATATTTGTGTTTGAAAATTAGGGCCAATTTGTAGCCAGAACTTCAAACCTCCTTAACCATTTTTTCGCTTGAAATTCAATTATCATTCGTATTGCAATCTCAAACAGGAATTATAGAATCCGGAACAAAGATCACAAAACCTTCCCCATACATTTCATTTATTATACAAAGGTTTATGGAGAAGGTTTTGTGATCTTTGTTCCGCGGATTATCATTTACCCCATTTCGAGCTTCCCTGAGAGAATGAATACTCAACAAGGAATTAGAATCATGAATTTGTGCTTGTGCAGGGTACAACTTGGTTCCGAATTGAAACACGAGTATTTTGAGTCTCGCGAAAGTTTCTTGTTAGTTGACGTTTGGAATGGAATTACTGCAAATACTAGGAACTCGCCCTTTAAGGTAGCGAAATTTGGAACAAGAACACTAAGAAACCACAATAAAATTTATAAAGCCGTACTTCACCGATGATGACAGCTTTGCCATACTGTTTAAAAGTTGTACCGGAGGGTTGAATGTCAAATTGGCCTCCGCGTTTCAATTGAAAGAAAACTGATTTTCAAGATCAGCACAAGTTGAAATTGAATCCGCACAGTTTAGCACAACACTAGTACTATTTAAAAATTTGCATTACACATTTTTTTAAATGGCGCCGGGGACTAACTTGAGGAAGCTCACTTAAAATCAAAATCACAAAATAAACTACCACATTTTGTGCTGGTAAGGCAAGCTGGATGTTAACAAAATATATATTTTTAAAAGAAAGGTTTGAAAAGTTGCGACCATTGCGAATTGAAAGAAAATCATTTCAAGATGGCGTCGCTTCTGTAAATACTGGAAGTTGGCTCCAATTTGTTTTTTTTAATATAAACGTAACATTTTTTTTGCAAATGCGCTATTTCATTCTGAATTCAACGCATTTAAGATTTGCGTACCTATCTGTTATAGTTTTTGAGATATGTCCATTTTTCTCAAATTTGGAGATGCAAGAGTCCATTCAAAAATTCGTATCTTTTAACTAATGGAATCGTTAAAGTATAATAATAAATAAGGAATTTTTTGAGCGACCGCTGAAAGTTTTGACACAGTTTCCAGGGCTGCTACGATTTTTAAAATTAGTAATCAAAAAATGTCAACTTCACGTTTTGGACGAAGCAGATAAAAATTGCCTTTTTTGCATGGCCACCTCGTTATTATGTAAATTACAAGATTCAAATATAAAAACTAGGGAAGCCATGATGTTTCGAAAGCTATCTCTAGATATAGGACATTATTATCAAAAGTTTGACGCTTTTGGAGGAGCTAAAAGATGAGATGAAGACAAAAATATACAGGGTGTTCCATTTAAAAAAGTAAAAATTTTTATTATGAAGTGTTATAACTTCGGACCTACAAAAAATCACCATGTAAGCTATTTTTTAACGTTTCATAGTAGATGTATTTATTTGACTTTTACTTTACCCATAATAAAAGATATATATCCTGGAATCAAAATTGAAGTAATAATTTTGACAATGAACGGACGCTTGCAACGGCCAAATTTTTCTTACCAATTGAATTATCTTTAAAATTACTAGTTTTTCGGATATTAACCATATAATAAAAAAAGCCGCTTGTGTGCTGCAAGAGGCGAAGGGTGCACTTTCAAATGTGTTTCTTCGATTTTAATAGTCCTTATGGACGATTCATGCCTTAACGAGAATACAACCAGGAAATAATTTTTAATTTCTGATCAAATGACACCAATACCAAATCTGTATGTGGTGTAGTTCCGGAGCCTTTGTAACTCAGACAGACAGACAGACATGTAGAGCGCAAAAGTGCACTTTTTATTTTTTGAAAGTGAAAGTACCAACACTAAAAAGTCGTACATTTACACGTAAAATCAAAAAATGCATTCAAATACAAGGGGTTCCATTACAAAAAATGTACCATTTTGGCGCCCTACTTTGTGAGCGCACCCTGTGTAATTCCAAATATTTTTAAAATGTGGAGAATATTCAATAATATCATAATACAAAAGCACTCTATCGCAAAATCTTATCTTCAAGGCATTAAGTTACTCCGCGCAATCGTTGACTCACCCTGTACATGTCGTAAGGGCATTTGGAATTGTAATTACCTACACTACAAATATTAAAGAGCATACAAACTCACGGGAAATCGCAGTATTTGAAATTTTCAACTGGCATTAAGGTTTACAAAAATGTTGGGTGTAGCCAGCACAATTAAGAACGCGAAAATTAAAAAGAAAAGCTTTGGAGGAAATCTACTTCACATATACAACTTTTATCGGACTACTGGAGATTCATTTGTTGATTTAGTACAGGATTCACAAAAAAAACGCATCAGCGCACGTTCCGCTTTTACTAATATAAATGTCCCTATGTAATTGCACGTTTATTTGGGATTGGGGTGCCGAAAGTGGCTAATTTTGAATAAAAAACTATCTCAGATTTATTTTGAGCAAAAATGACGAGAAAATTGGTTGCAACAAATTCGAAATACCGACGACTGCACGTGTGCGTTTCACACTGAACACCTGTTGTTTATCGGCAATTGTTATCGCGCATACGTTCAAATCTGTATCACGTTTTTGTATTACATTTACCAAGATTTGGAAACCTTTTCCATAAAAGTTTTTTGTATTTAAATTTCAAATTGGGAAAATCTGAATAGGCGCGCAAAGCAAGTCGTTTTTGCATTTCTGTTCTACAAATGGATTTCATATTACCATTTGGTCCCTTTACAAATTAGATTTTGATAAAACTATGACTAAATTTGTACGTTCCCATTTATTCCTATCGAGTCACCTTTGGAATTTTTGTTTATACGGGACTTCCACAGGCGACTCGAAAGCAACTCATTTTTGATCGCCCATTATAGGTATAGAGAAAACGTTTCAATCGCTATAACTGGGAAAACCATACTTCGGAAAACAAAAGCCATCCGAGCTTATTATGGGCGAATGGAAAATTCCCCATTGATTATAATAGACGTTGCCCAGATTATGATTATTCAATGTCGTTAGATTTGCAAGTCTAAAATTCGCCACTTTACCCTCATTAATCTTTTTTAGACCTGAAAACCCAGGGGCAATGACTAGTGGTACTGGGATAAAGTAAAAATTCTATTGCAAAACTTGCACTCTTTATTTCTTTGGTCAAAAATCAATGAAATCATATGATTTTTTAAGGATTGTGAGCCAACCTAAGACGACATTTGATCTGGTTGTACCCCCATGTTAGTGCGCAAACCATGACAGAATACCTGTGGCAAAGTATTTTATTAATCTCCGTATTACAACAGTAAGCAGCAAATTTTGAATGGCAAAAGAACTCCTACCGCAGTTCCAAAAAAATTATAATTTCACGCATAATCACCAACAACTTATGAGTCGAAAAAGCCTTTAAAATAACATTCATTATACGCATAGTTTGTTGCTTTTTCTGGCGCATTTATGCTCGAGAAATTTTCCAAAAACGAAAAAGAAAAGTTTGGCACAGTACCTTATTTTAATCCATGAACACGAAGTTCCGTGGACTTCCGCTGCAGTTCCTTGGTTAGCACTTTAATTATCACGGCGTTTTTAATTATATTTTTTATTAAAAAACACTATTAGGGACAATATTGAATTAAAAAAACATCGGCGCTCAGAAAACGTTACCGCGAATAGGACAATTTAAGTTTCATAATCGCGACGCGCATGCCAAATGACTAGGCACGATCGGTGAGCCGATTCACTTCCAGCCAATGGCAAGCAAGCTTGTTTCGAACTAACGACGAACACCTGCGGTTTATCGCAAATGTTATCGCGTATACGTCCAATTTGCTACATTTATGTATAAAATTTATCAAATTAATGGATTTTGAATTAAAATGCATTTTTGTAGCGTGTATACCTACTTTGGATGTCAAATTTAGGTACTGAACGAGTCATTTTGGAAAATTTGCATGTTTCCATTTATTCCAATCACCAATGGGATACCTATAGAGAGTTTTCAGTTTTCCTCTATGTTCTTCCTCGTAGCGATAGCTGGGTGAAAAAAATCGTTTGGAAAACTCGAGCGTATTCTGAGAAATTCCGCACAGTGGTTTTTCCAATTTGCAGTTACTCCTTTCCACTGCGTTTCCAGCTCTAACTGGAACCGCTTTGCTTCCCGTAATCTTTTTGAGACTTGGAAACGCAGTGGCGTGGCGTAAATTCTGAAATATATGTATACGTTTTGAATCTCTATGTGTAGAAACCTAGACCAAATGATACTTCGTCCTGACCTCATTTACAGACAGAATTAGTTAGAAAACGTACTAAAAAGGTAAGTCATAAGGACACGACAAGAAAACCAAACGAAGAGAAATCACCAGAAGAATTTGCACGACGATCCTGAGAAAGAATTCAACCCTCTACAAAATGCTACGAAAACTGAGCGATCGTTCTGCGGGGAAGATTTACTAAACTACCCCTGTATTTGTAACCATCCGTTACAAAATTTCACCCAAAAGTGGGACTGTAGCGTGAGGTTCGTTACAGTGGCCGTATTTAAATATGGGCGCGCCCTTGGCAGGACCTAAAGTTTTCGCCCTTTACACCTGGTGGTTTGGGGGTATTAAATACTCTCAAAAAAAAAGCGAGTCGGGGAGGCCTTCCCCGGAAATTTTACGAAATCCAGTTTTGATCCGAGAATTTCGCTTCTTAAAAAAAATAAAATGTTGTGGTGGAATTTTATATTTTCTTTATACAGGGTGTTAATTCAGTACTTGTGCAAACTTTAAAGAGCAAATCTTTGACTAATTCTAAGGTAAAAAGTTTATGTGAACATATGTCCGCAACGGCTTGGTTTCTGAGATACAGGGCGTCCAAAACAATGATTTTACTTGGTTTTTGCTTATATGTGTGTTAAGCAACATGGCAATTGGACGAAGTTCCAAATACTGGGAATATTGACGACGAGAAACTCAAATATTAACTTTTTTGATTAATGTTAAAGGGCGCCACATACATTAAACAAAAAACTAAGCTAATATTTGAGTTTCTCGTCATCAATATACCCAGTATCACGAATGTCGTCCAATTGCCATGTTACTTAACAAAAATATAAACAAAATTCAATGTTTTCAGTTTTTTTGGACGCCCTGTATCTCAGAAACCAACTTTTATCTTAAAATTAGTCAAAGCTTCACCCTTTAAAGTTTGTACACGTACTTAATTAACACCTTGTATGAAAATATTAACCTAGCATTTATAAGACATTATTTAGATAAAACAAATGTTTATATTTGACTGAAAGCAGTGGTATGTATACATCCCTATTTGCAAACGATTAAAATTTTCTCAACAATCAAATAGTAGTTAGAAAAGTACTGTGCGTATGTATAGATCGCCTACCAAAACGCAACATTCATGCTTTAATAAATCAAATAATATGCAAAAAAGTGTTTGATTAAAAAATTATATTACATGTATTTACATAAACTATTTGAAGTCTTGTGAAACATGGAGAAAACATTTCCAAATATATTGGGTGTTCCTAAATAAGATGTAAATACAAAAGGAGATAATTCTTTGGCTTATTTTATGACTAAAATAATTGTTCATAGAAACGTATGTCCGCAAACGCTTCGTTATCGATCTACAGGGTCTTCTAATTCTACCTTAAACTTTACAATTTAAACCTTCAATTTGTAAACATATAACACAAGATACAATTATCAAGGCCAACTGTACAAAACTAATCAAAACAAGATATTCAAATACCAGGGCCTACTGGACAATTTTCAAAAATTATACTTTTCATTTAGCGAACTATCGAAAATTGATTTTTATTTTTATTCTCGATAACGGTCACAGATGCAAAAAAATTACAATAGACCAAAAAGTTTCTAAATAAACCAGAAAATCAAATTTTTGTTTCACAATCTACCAGTCGCGCATCGAAAAAAAGTTGAGGGATGGAAAATGGAACATTACCCCTGAGAAAACAACACTGTAGATTCTCACTACCTACTTTGATATGACCAATGATGTAAGTCCTTCAGAGTAACTTATATTTCAAATTTGAGCGAAATATTTCAATAACTGCAGAAGATATAAACAAAAAATCGAAGAAAAAACTTTAAAAAATCTTGAAATGTTACTACCCCTTAGAATGGTAAGGAAGCGTTTGCGGGCCCATGTTTATATGACCTTTTAGTCATAAAATAAGCCAAAGAATTATCCCTTTCCGTATTTACATCGTGTTTAACAACACTTTGTATATTACATTCTTATAAGGAGGCCAGAGAGGGGCCGAGATGAAAGTAATATCACTTTGTAAGTAGCCAGCTACACTGTTCACAGTAATTGGCATGATTACGCACCACTTACGTACAGTAACTTTTAACGTTATCTAGAATATTTGAATAACGTGAAAAATATTTGCGGTACCTTAGCTTTGGCGGGCACCCAACTCGTTAGCGCTTAGATACGGCCCTGAATTTATTTTCAAAGTACAGCTAAAATTTACATTCCAAAAATCAAGCCCGTGAGATAATTTGGAAATTCATAGCTACAGCCTACAGTATTAACAGAATGTCGCCAAATTTCAAATGTGGCATTTGAAATTGCAATTACCTACTTAACGAATATCGAAGCAGCTTAAAGAGCATACAAAATCACGGGAAATCGCATCAGTATTTGGAATTTTCAACTGGAAATATGGTTTACAAGTTTTTTTTGAGTGCCCAAAAATGTTGAGTGTAGCCAGTACAATTACGCGAAAATTAAAAAGAAAGCTTTGGAGGAAATTTATTTCACATACAAGTTCTATTCATTTGCTGATTTACTACGGGATTCACAAAAACCCATCAGCACATTCCGTAAGCATAAATGCTCGCATAAATGTTTCTATGTATTTGCAAGTTTATTTGGATTGGGGTGTCGAAAGTGGCTAATTTTGAATAAAAAAATGTCTCAGATTCATTTTGAGCAAAAATGACGAGAAAATTGGTTGCAACAAATTGGAAATACCGACGACCGCACGTGTGCGTTTCACACTGAACACCTGTGGTTTATCGCCAATTGTTATCGGGCATACGTTCAAATCTGTATCACGTTTTTGTATTACCTTTACCAAGATTTGGAAACCTTTTCCATAAAGTACTTGTATTTAATTTTAAATTGGAAAAATCTGAATAGGTACGCGCAAAGTGAGTCGTTTTTGCAATTCTGTTCTACAAATTGATTTCATATTACCATTTGGTCCCATTACAAATTAGATTTTGATAAAACTATGGAAAATGGGAAATAATTTGCAACACTTTAAGTCGAAATAGGTGTGACTAAATTTGTACGTTCCCATTTATTCCTATCGAGTCACCTTTGGAATTTTTGTTTATACGGGACTTCCAAAGGCGACTCGACAGCAACTCATTTTTGATCGCCCGTTATAGGTATAGAGAAAACGTTTTAATCGCTATAACTGGGAAAACCATACTTTGGAAAACAAAAGCCATCCGAGCTTATTATGGGCGAATGGAAAATTTCCCATTGATTATTATAATAGACGTTGCCCAGATTATGATTATTCAATGTCGTTAGATTTGCAAGTCTAAAATTCGCCACTTTACCCTCATTAATCTTTTTTAGACCTGAAAACCCAGGGGCAATGACTAGTGGTACTGGGATAAAGTAAAAATTCTATTGCAAAACTTGCACTCTTTATTTCTTTGGTCAAAAATCAATGAAATCATATGATTTTTTAAGGATTGTGAGCCAACCTAAGACGACATTTGATCTGGTTGTACCCCCATGTTAGTGCGCAAACCATGACAGAATACCTGTGGCAAAGTATTTTATTAATCTCCGTATTACAACAGTAAGCAGCAAATTTTGAATGGCAAAAGAACTCCTACCGCAGTTCCAAAAAAATTATAATTTCACGCATAATCACCAACAACTTATGAGTCGAAAAAGCCTTTAAAATAACATTCATTATACGCATAGTTTGTTGCTTTTTCTGGCGCATTTATGCTCGAGAAATTTTCCAAAAACGAAAAAGAAAAGTTTGGCACAGTACCTTATTTTAATCCATGAACACGAAGTTCCGTGGACTTCCGCTGCAGTTCCTTGGTTAGCACTTTAATTATCACGGCGTTTTTAATTATTTTTTTATTAAAAAACAATATTATGGACATTATTCAATTAAAAAACCTCGGCGCTCATAAAACGTTACCGCGAATAGTACGATTTAAGTTTCATAAACGCGACGCGCATGCCAAATGACTAGGCACGAACGGTGAGCCGATTCGCTTCCAGCCAATGGCAAGCAAGCTTGTTTCGAACTAACGACGAACACCTGCTGCTTATCGCAAATGTTATCGCGTATACGTCCAATTTGCTACATTTATGTATAAAATTTATCAAATTAAAATGAATTTTTGTAGATTGTATACCTACTTTGGATGTCAAGTTTAGGTACTGAACGAGTCATTTTGGAAAATTTGCATGTTTCCATTTATTCCTATGGGATATAGAGTTTTTGAGTTTTGCAAAGTTCCGCACAGTAGATTTTTCCAGTTTACAGTTACTCCTTGCTACTGGGTTTCCAGCTGTTAATCTTTTTGAGACTTGGAAACGTAGTGGCAGTGGCCTAAATTCGGAAATATAATATATACTTCGCCCCAATACCTTCATTTTTCACGCTATTCTTCAGTGACTACCTTTGAGATGTCTTATACAGGGTGTTTTTTTGGGAGCTTTAGTTATGTATACATTTCTGGGAAAGTGAAATAGGTAGGTTTTTGAAAATGTGTACTTAGGAATTACTCCGCAGGCCGAATCGATATAAAATATTTTCAAAATGGTCGCACTTGAAGAAATGCCGGAAGTACAATAGCTAATAACTGCGTTATTTTAAATGACAACCCCTATTTTTATTGCATTTTTTGATTGATGTCAGTTCTTTTGATACCCACATGTATTTGTATCTACCCTTTATGGTTTTGAAGTTATTTTAAGATACAGGGTGAAAACGAACAGTTTGACTGGAATGTTATCGTATCTTACTACCCATGTAAAATATAAAAAAGGTGAAAATGCCTACTTTACATATTTTTGCGTAGAATCCAGTGGCGTAGTAAATTCTTTTTGAGCACCTTTTCTGAGATTTGGCCCAAACTTGGAATTTTTTAAAGGCATTTTTAAAGTCAATTTTTTTGCATTATTTAACCTGATTACACTGATGTATCACAACGTATACCTACTTTTTTATATGATTATATATTATTTTCAAAAGTTTTGAATTGACATGCTTCTACCATCAGCGATTTCTTTTGATTGGTCTTAGTTACCATGGACACAATAAATAAAACACAATCTCCATGAATCCATGGCCTACTATTTAAACACAAAAATAAGGTTTTCATTTTTTATTCATGGCTAAAATTTATAATCAACATCAATATAATCCTGAAATAGAATGCAAACAATTGACCTTAAGACATACAAGGTATTGCATTTAAAAATACCAACTTTGGGTCAAATCTCAGAAAGGGTGTTGCAAAAATATTTTTTGACTATGCCACTGAATTCTACCTAAAAATAAGTAGGCAGTTTTCACCTTTTCTGTATCTTATATTGGTAATAAGGTATGATAACATCCCTCGTTTTCTCCCTGTATCTCAAAAAGTAGCTAGATTGATTCTGTTTGTGGTATTAAACGTTTCACGAAACGTGCAGCGGATCGATATGCTAGGAGAAACATATGCAACTGTTGGTCCGAGACCACTTTCGCCAAATATAACGATTTATCGTTCTATTTATCCATTCCACCATTCCGTCAGACTGAAAATACAAATATCTTGAAATCCGGCCGATTCAAAATTTCTCTCTTGATCGGAATGGAATTCCAGTTGATGAGCACAACTCAATTCCATTTCCAAAACTTAAAATGACCTCCATTTTTTGTACATTTTTTGTAAAACAGTTGTAGATATTAAACTGTTGATTTCAAAAAAACCTTGATTTTTTGAAATTCGACTACAAATAATGGCGATATAGAGATTTCTAAAATATCCAAAAAAGGTCCATAGTTTGGAAACAAAAGCCAAAATGAAAAAAATGTACTTTAACAAAGTGTTAGTTCCGACGAGTTTTATAAACCCTATTCCGTTGTCCACTTTGAGTAGAAACACCCTGTATGTACCCCTTCACACGAAAAGTGGGCGGTATTTGGGTTTAGCGATGAAACTAGCGATTTTAGAACGTGTGGTACCGCGATAACCTTGGATAGACCCATTTCGTCGGTTCCGTCTAGAGCAGCCGAGGTAACATGCAGGATTCATATAGGCTAAGAGGGGTTACTGTGCAAAAAATCGATTCTAAGATGAAAAATCTTCCATGCAGTGTTTTGTGAAGGTCAGAATTGGAGTAGAGTAATATTTTCAACCCGTGTATAAACTTATACGGATAAAACACCAGAGAAAAAACAATATACGTTTTAATGCAGAGCATGCATACTCGACTATTATCAATACAATTAATATTAACTTCGCCGTTACAAGTAAATAGCTATTGTTAAATTACGACCATATAAAATTACACTGAAGAGGCGCTCGGCCATTTAGAAGAAGTCTTAGTATAAACAAAACTCGGATGTAGTCGAAAAAGTACCATGTGTAGGGTAGTTGGAATTTGATTTTTTTAATTCTTGCTCACAAACAACAACTTCGGGCATATGACGCAAGTTTTGAACGCGGTCGAGGTAAATAGTCAAAAATCGATCCAATTTTCAATTTTTCTCGGAGGAAGCCGTTATCAAGGGACTATTCATACCTTAAAGAAAATCACCGATTCCTCTGTGAATTTCAAGTTTTTGAATGTATTGGTCGATTATCTTTAAGAAATTGCAGCGGATGTCATATCATATCTTTAAAAGAACCGATCTGTGGATATTAATTGCATGAACCAGAATTGTATCGCATTTAATTATTATTATTATTGGATACACATATAGAAATTTGGTGATATTTCATTAGTGGGGAATTTATATTTCATTTACCTGCGAATTCCTAATTTTAGCGGAAGCGCAAATTTAATACTGATACGTGGCCACGAGATAGATCGAATTGGATCACCTTAGTTTGTCAATTATTTATTTTGGAACGTATGTAGTCAAACCAAAGCATCAAGGTTTGGTTTTCAGATTTAAAAAGGATGTAAAAGGCCAAACTTCCGCAAAGTAAGGGGTATTTACATTTTCTTACAGAGCTAGCCGTGGGTAAAATTGATTGTGATATGAAAATGTGTACCAGTGCCGTAGAGGATCAATTTTTTTAGTACGAACGAGGGTCTTCACCCCTATAATGTATATAACTGTTACACTTTATGATTAGAAAGGCTAGTTTTCAACGATTCTAAGGACTTTCTACACAGTGCCCCACGAAACAAATGCAATTTACTAAATTTTTGAAAATTTGTACATACCTAGGTCCGAGTGATTCAGTGAATTCAAGTATTCCCAATTTCCGACGACTTCCGGTTATGGCGGATTAAACTGGTCCACGTTTTCATTTTCTTCATTTATGCAAACCTGCGCAAAGAGTGGACTAATTTATTATAAGTAAACATAAGGCAAGACCGAACGGTTTTTGAAGCAATTAAAAATGTCCATTTTCTAGAATTAATTGTCGAAAAGAAAATAAG
This sequence comes from Photinus pyralis, assembly GCF_008802855.1. NCBI lineage: Eukaryota > Metazoa > Arthropoda > Insecta > Coleoptera > Lampyridae > Photinus > Photinus pyralis. Next base: position 44,489,997 of record NW_022170511.1, read on the forward strand.
AGGCTTCCATTCAAAAAATAAAAAACTGCGAAAGTTGTTCACATTTTTGGAACATTGTTACAGGTAAAGACATAACTACATTCAAGCAAATTCTGAAAATAAGCCTCGTGCTCCTTATAAAAGGCAATCTACCTAAACCTCTCGCCAGGAAAGATTGCCGGTCACAGAACACTTGATCCCGGTCTATGTTTTTCTAAGGATGTGAGCGACTTCCGGGATAGTATCGTGTCAATGTTGAAGATAAAGACTTTTCGTTTAACATTGGCACGGTCCTATTCCGGAAGTCGCTGGCATCTTAAGAAAAATATAGATTGTAGATCGACACAAGGTGTGCTGTGATCGGCAATCTTTCCTGGCGAGAGTTATACCTACTTTTTGAAGAAGTAGGTATACTATGAAACAGGTATAGTTGGCTATGACTCATGTTTATCGAGTGGTTTAATTTTCAGGCGACGTTAGTCGACTGTTAATGGATGTTTTATTATATAATACGCACCGGTAGATGTCTCTAATTCTACCTATTTTTTACCTACGAAAGCCTAGTATAAAAGCACACTGAAGTTACGAATTTCCATCCTTGTCTAATAACTTGTAATGTGTGTACGACTCTAGTGCCTGGTTTCACAAACAATGATTAAGGTAAATCAAAGGTGGCTAACATTCTATTATTTTTAATCATTGGTTAACCTTAATCATTGTTTGTGAAACCGGGCATAAGAGACGCAGCGCAGTCAACATTACGAGATACGTCGATGAGTCATACATAAGTACTCAAGTAGGTAGGTACCTATATCTGGCGCAGACAATATAGGCACTTTCCAAAAATTTCAAGAAAATTCAAATAATTCAAAAACCGTTCGATTTATGACCGACAAATTTAAGCCGAGCTTAGATTAAGCGTAGCTTAAAATCAATGGTAACCATTGTCGCAATAGTCGTTGCCATGGATTTTAAGCTAAGCTCCGTTTAAATTTTGGTGCGGGAACACAAAATAAGTTTTTCCCGGCCCCGATAAGAGGGGCGTTTTGATGGGGCGAACAAAACACATATGGCTCTAAAGCTGAACGAGACCGGCAAAAACGCATGGTTTGGTCCTACAATACCAAATATCTGAAAAACTTACTGCATTATTGTTTGGATGTTCCCTTCAAGCTCGGATGTTGGCGTCCCCACATTTCTTCTCAGAATTGGTGCCCAGTGTTTTACAACGGCTTCGGATGTGTTCCATATTTCTCCTGTTTACAGCAGTAACCTTCCAAAGTAGGCCGGTATTGTTGACTTTCCGTTTTATATTCGAACGTAACTAGAAGTTGGTTTCAACCTACCTACGAGAGTAAAAAATAAGATTTTAAAAGCGCCCCCAAGCACCCAGCGAGTTTCAAAGCGCACGGTAAACTGTGATCAACAAATTGCCTTTGGACTCGGTTTGATGCATTTACCCATACGAGATCAAATCATCACGTTCTCTTCTGGTCCATTCAACAGCCTCCTTGCCTTCTGTTATTTTCTACGAGTAAAAATGAAAATCTTGTTGGCTTCAACCGACGCAACGATTGCAGTAGCGTTTGAGAACTTAACCTATGGTTGCTTTTGTTCGCGCAGGCGTAGTAGTGCGGCGTATTGAACTGGTGCTGGTTAAGCCGCGTCTCGACTTCGCGTATCAACCTCGGGCGGCGGCATACTCCACGAAATGGAAATTTTTGTCAATGTGGACTGTGCGCCGCACGAAAACGTACACAAATACAGTCCACATTGACAAGAATTTCTACGCACACCAGTAAATTTTTGTCAAATTCAACGTACAACGCAAATATTTACCAATGTGGATCCGCCGTCCTTAAGAGAAGATGTCTCGAAAGAAATAACTTTAATGTTGGGAGATTCCTGTACAAAAACTAAAAGTAAGTCTCCCTGATTTGTATTACTGATCTATATTTAGTAACTTGACAATATCATGGTGATTTTGTTCGATGTCTTGCAGATAAGTTTTCAGTTGCTATTCATGATTCAACATGTATTCCTTGATTTCCTGGAGGCAGCATCGTCGTATGTGTTCTATTCTATTCTATTCGCAGGGGAGCCCGACCGGGCAGCACTTAGGCACACCAGAGGCCCATTGTGCCTACCCCCTTTCTTCGCAACTGAGTTCAGAGCCCGTTCCTCTCAATGAAGGATAGGACCCTGTTTAGCCTAAGTTGCTTCACCCTCCTCGGTTCCAGGTATCTGTCTCCAAGGAGTTGATATCTGTCCCTGATCAAAGCATCACAGTGACAGACCACATGCTCGGTAGTTTCATCTGCCTCGCCACAGAACCTGCACGTTGACTCCTCCGCGAGCCCAATGTTATGCAGGTGATAGTTGACCATCCAGTGTCCCGTAAGGACACCAGTGATCTTCCTAAGCTGGCTTCTATTCAGTTTTAGAAGCTTAGAAGACCCCGATTTGCCAACGCGCCCTGTTAGAAAGGCCTTGGACTGTCGGAGTCCGGTTACTTGTTGCCACTGAGCCTGGAATTGACTGGTCAACCAATCTTTAATCCTGGCCCTAACAACGGAGGGAGCAATCCCTAGGGTAGGCTCGGGCCCGACGAAGACCCCACCACTGCCTTCGCGAGCCAACTCGTCCGCCCTTTCGTTGCCCCCTATTCCGCAGTGCGCTGGCACCCAAATCAAGCTTACCCTATTAGACTCACCTAATCTATCTAGGGTTCGCCTGCAATCAAGCGCCGTAGCTGATCGGAACCTGTCTACCGACAGGGCCCTCAACGCCGCCTGACTATCACTGCATATGTATATATGCTTGTTACGGTAACCTCTACGGAGGTTTTCCTGTGCACAGGTCATGATGGCTAACATCTCTGCCTGAAACACGGTGCTATGCTGACCAAGGGAGACGCTGACGCTGGCTCTCGGTCGATCACCATATATACCCATGCCCGTTCCCCTTTCTGTTTGGGACCCGTCTGTAAACCACACGAGCCCCTCAGGTTTGAGGAACGGGCAATCCGAGTTCAGCCACTGCTCCCTATCCGGGAGAATGACTTTATAACGCTTTGGTCTTAGCAAGATAGCCCGGATCACGTCCCTCCTTGCGAGGAGGGGATCGGTTCTGAGGGTTTCCTCCCAGATCCGCCCGTGCCCAAGGCTGCCTCGATCCTTCCATTCATCCCAATCGTTTAGCCGTATGGAAGCTTTCCCAGCCTCTGCCTCCACAGCTAAGTGTAAAGGCTCTAGTCCCAGAAGTGCCTCCATGGCCAAGGTTGGCGTGGTTTTTAGGGCTCCAGTGACTCCCAGACAGGCGAGTCGCTGGACCTTTCCTAGCTGCTTCCTGTAGGTTACCCTGCGCATGGCAGGCCACCATACAAGTGCACCATACAGTATTATTGGCCTTATCACTGCAGTGTAAAGCCAGTATACCAGTCGAGGGTTCAAGCCCCATGTACAACCAAAAGCCCTTCTGCATGCCCATAGACATGCAGTGGCCTTTTTGCTTATGCGCTCAATGTGCCCTTTCCAGGTCAGGCGGGAGTCAATGATGACTCCCAGGTATTTCACTGACCTGGTCAGACCCAGTTGACGTCCTCGAAGAGCGAGCCCAGTAAGATCCGCTCTCCTTCTATTCGTGAATGAAACAACCTCGGTCTTTTCCGGGTTAACAGAAAGGCCATGGCTACTGCACCACCTATCCACCTGTTCAAGAGCCCCCTGCATGAGCTCTTTCACGGTGTTTGGAAACTTCCCAGTTATGACGATCGCGAGATCGTCCGCGTATCCCTGTGTATACGCTCCCCCCTCGTTCAAGGTGCGGAGCAGCCCGTCTAGTACCAGGCACCACAGCAGTGGAGATAATACCCCACCCTGCGGACATCCTCTAGTAACCGATGAGCTCATCTCCGTCATCCCAATTGAGGATATAATGATTCTGCTTTCGAGCATGGCTCGGATCCATCTTACGATCGACCCATCAATACCAAAGCTCTCAGCAGCCTCACTAATCGAATCGAACGTGGTGTTGTTAAACGCACCCTCGATATCTAAAAACGCTCCCAGAGCTATCCCCCCGGAAGACATTCCCTTTTCCAGCCTGCACACCAGGCTGTGTAGAGCCGTCTCCGTGGACATACCAGCCCTGTAAGCATGTTGGAACGGATGTAGTGGTCTACTAACCAGTACGCCATTCCTTATGTATGCATCCACCAGCTTCTCCACCGTTTTTAGAAGAAACGATGATAGGCTGATGGGCCTATAGTCCTTCGCCACGTCATATTTAGCACGACCCGGCTTAGGTAGGTACACAACTCTTACCTTCCTCCAGCTTTCAGGGATATACCCTAAAGCCAGAGAGGCTCTGAAGAGATGCAACAAGTGTAAGAGCAGCGGATCCAGGCCCTTCTGTAGAAGAGCCGGGAATATCCCATCCGGTCCTGCACTCTTAAATGGGCTGAACGTGTTGACCGCGCATCTCAGAGATCCCTCGGTAACCACCCGGGAAGCTACCTTCCAGTTAATCGGCCTTACACCGACCCGAGTAGCTCCTTTTGGTGGGTCCGAAGTTAAGTAGTCCCCAGAGTCTGGAAAGTGTGTTTCCAGGAGACATGTGAGTGCCTCACCCGCGGTAGACGTATATCTGCCGCATGGAAGCCTCAGTGTCCCCACCTTTTGCCCCGGGTCCTTCAAAAGGATTTTACGAAGTTTTTGAACTTCAGGAAGACCTTCCATGTTACCACAGAAAGTCCTCCAAGATCCTCGTTTCGACCTCCGAATATGGTCCTTATACCTGCGCTGGGAGATCTTAAGATCTTCCCAGTCCGCAGGTAACTTAGTTCGCATGGCCCTATTAAAGAGCCTGCGAACCTCCTTACGAGCCTTTTCAAGGTCTGAGTTCCACCAAGGTGTTCTCTTCTTTCCTCGAAAGGTACGCAGTTTACAGCTGTCCTCATAGGACGCTGTTATGGCGTCACTTACTAATGCGGCCGCCTCTTCCAACTGCCCTGCTTTCCGACAGAGCAAAGGTGGTCTATCCAACCGGTCCGACAGTTTTGCCACATAGCAGTCCCAGTCAGTGGATCGGGGATTCCGCAACCTACAGGGCCCGCAGTGCAATGCCAGGTTCACTTGGAAGAGAATGTGCCTGTGGTCCGAAAGCGACGGCTCATCAGACACTCTCCAATTCGTGATCATGTGAGCTATTGAAAAGGAGCCCAGCGTCAGATCAATGACCTCCTGCTTCCGCGCTGTGACGAAGGTAGGGGCTGCTCCCTGATTTAAAACATGCAAATCAGTTGTTTGCAAGTACTCCAGAAGGTGGTCGCCCCTCGAGTTCGTGTCCGTGCTGCCCCACACAACATGGTGTGCGTTTGCATCACAGCCAACCACAAGAGGGAGCCCATTACTTCGACAGTACTCTATCAACTCAGCCAGCTCCTTGGTTGGTGGAGCCCCTTCTGAGTCGTACGGGAGATAGGCGGAGCAGACCACCAAGTGCCTGCCCCGTCCTCTGTCATCTTTCAGCTGAAGTCGTAGAGCTACGAGATCCCTGAAACAAAAATCAGCTATTAGATAAGACTCGATTCGTCTATCGACATAAATGCAAGTCCTCGGGTTCAGTTGGCTGTCCCTCTTATAATAAAGAGAGTCCTCCACCTGGCCCAGACCTCTTACTCGTCCCTTGTAAACCCAAGGTTCTTGTATGAGGCATACGCCTGTCTGCTTTACAGCAAGTTGACGACCTATTAGACAGGTCGCCCCCTTACTGTGCTGCAAATTGCTCTGTAAGAAGGTTACTTTGTCCATCACTGATGTACTAGGTTCCCTCCTCCGTTAGCGATGCCGACGGTTCCGACCCCTGGTCGGAGCCAAGAACCGCCACACGAGCCAAAAGCTCGCTGACATCTTTCTCGATCTCTTCGGGTGCCGGGAGCAATCCCGCCGCCTCTTCGAGATCAACACCGCGAGGTTGAGCCCCCTCCGTCGCAACGGAACTAGGTCCCGCTGCTTCGGTGGAGCTCTCTCCCTTACCTTGCGCAGCCGGAGCACCCGCTTTCGTCACAAAAGTGACGCGCGAGACCCCCGCGTGCGCCTGAAAGTTCTGTCGCTGGAGTGCCTGATAGGACGTCTCATCGACACGAAATGCGAGGAGAATCCTACCAGGCTCCTCCCTGCGAAAGAACGTCCTCCATAGACTCGTCCTGAAACCAGGATTTTGCCTCTGGAGGCGCTTCAAAATGGTGTCCGTGTCATCCGGGAGCCCGTACAACACAGCCATCACCTTGGTTACCCTCGGGACGTGCCTCTGAACTTTCAGCGACGCGCCATCCCAGGGCCGGATAAGAGGGACGGTCCTCTCCAACCAGTCCAAGGTCCACTGGTCCTCGCATTCGGCCACGATGGCACCCTGCGGATTCCAGCGGAACCCTGCCAGCCGAGGAAAGGGCCCTCCCTCCATCTGGTCTACGACTGCATTCAATGCAGCCATAATGCACCTCGACTGAGCCTCAGAGATGTCCACCTCCGGGTATGAAACCGGAACGACGGCCACCTTAAGCCCTGCCGCAGCGACTTGCCCATAAGTTCGTGGTGCACCCTTGGGTGCATCAGAACCTCTAGGCTTCTTCTCAGGCTGCCTTGAGCCAGACCCTGGAGTGCTTCCCTCTGATCTGAGACGCTTAGTCCCTGACGTCGGGTTGCCCCCCTGAGCCAACGACCCAGACGCAGCCTTAGGCTTTGGCGCAGGGCCCGCTTGACCCGAGGTTTTACCCTCGAGCCGGCGCTTCCTGGCCATCGCCTTCTGTGCGCCAGTCCTATTCTTCTTGCGAATAGGAGCTGACCCACCACCAGGTCCTTGGGTAAGGCCCTGCGTTGGAGCCGTCCCCTCTTTCGAGGAGACTGCCCCGTTACCGGGCCCCTTTTGAGGGCCCGGCTTGTTGGTCCCCTCTGACGAGGAGCCCAGAAAGGTTTTGTGTGAAGATTCCATACAATTCCCACGAGTAGTGCGGAAATGCGGTCTCACCTGGGCAGAGCCGCTTGCCCAGGGCTTGGCTGCCAGCCCCTTCCCAAAGGAAAGGAGCCACCACTCGGAGGTCGCCCGGTATCCGAGGGGCACCGTTATCGACACTGCACCCCAGTGCCACGCGGTCCTCGGCACGGTCGCTAACACCTTGACTTGGGAGGTTGGTCCGCGGCGACGACCTTCGTCTGGGTTTTAGCCCCGACGAGCCACTTATAATCGTCACTACCCACACCGAAGCACGAGTCACGTACGATCATTCAAGTGTCTGTATGGGCTTTCCCCTATCCGCCACCCGGGGACGCGCCCGATGGGTGCCTAACCACACGGGGTCGTATGTGTTAATCAGCAATGTATTTTTTCACAAAGGATCCACGAAGGCTTTGAAATTAGCGTTCAACGTACTACTGCAATCTCTTTCTAGCATCAAGCAAGCGTGTTATTGAACGCTAACTTCAAATAAATATCAAAGGCCTCGTGGATCCTTCGCGAAATAATACCTTAATTCTGTTTGCCTATGGTGCGTTCAATCTGGGACATACGGTACATTACCTGTTTGTCGTTGGACATCCTGTGTGGGCTATTTTTTCGGTAGACAAATTATGCCCTTTTTACTTTTCTTTTTTTTTAACTGTTCACCTCAGTCGAGGTGCGTCATCACTCATGGCTGCTTTGAATGTAGTTGTTGACGAGATAGAGAGGAGGGGGGGACTTTCCTCGGCTGGCAAGGTTTCGCTGGAGTCCGCGGGATGCCATTGTGGCCGACTGCGAGGACCAATAGACTTTACTTTGGATTGATTGGAAAGAACCGTGCTCGATACACGTACCTAGGGTAACCAAGGTGATGGTTGTGTTATAGGGCTCCCGGATGACACGGTCACCATCTTGAACCACAAGCAACATCCTGGGTTCAGGACGAGTCTAGGGAGGGGCCTGGTAGGGTCCTCATCGCATTATTGGGGATCGATGAGGCCTCATATCGGGCACTCCAGCGCACGCAGGGGTGTCGCTTTTGTGACGGAAAACGAGTGCTCCGACTGCGCCAGGTAAGGGAGGGGGCTAATCTCGAAGGTACGTCGGTATTACGGCGCCTTCAGAGATCGACAAAGATGCCGACGAGCTTTGGGTGCCGGTTTTTGGCTCCGACCAAGTGTCAGAACCGTCGTCATTACTAGGGGAGGGAGGAACCTATAGTACATCAGTAACGGACGAGGTGGCCTTCTTCATAGAGTATTATTAGTCTATGCCTCCTTGTAGAGCAATTTGCAGCACAGTAAAGGAGCGACCTACCCCCACTTGCTGTAAACCAGACAGGTGTATGTCTTATACACCTTGGTGGAACTCAGACCTTGAAAAGGTTCGTAGGGGGGTTCGGAGGCTCTTTAATAGAGCCATGCTAACTAAGCTGCCTGTGGATGGAGATGATCGTAAAATTACTCAGCGCAGGTATATATAAGGACCATATTCGAAAGTTTAACAAGAATCATGCAGGACCTCCTGTGATAACATGGAAGGCCTTCCTGAAGTTCAAAGTCCTTATGAGTTCGTTTTTTAAATAAACATTAATTATTATTATTATGGTCGATGTTTCTTGTGAGAACTCAGGTCTAGCCTGGTTAACTAATCGCACGGATTAAAATCAAGTAACGATTAGTGTTAAGATCCTAGTATCGTGAGGCTTTCATGCGGATATCCGTCTAACGCAGGTGAGGCTCTTAAAGGTCTCCTGGAAACACACTTTTCTGGAGACTACTAATTTCGAACCCAACAAAAGGGTCGGTGTAAGGCCGTTCGATTGGAACAGCTGCCTGGTTGAATACCGAGGGATCTCTCAGATGGGGGGCCAACACGTTCAACCCATTGAATAAGCAAAAGGAGGGATATTCCCTGGGGCACTAGTTCTTAGACCATAACATCCACTACACTACAGGGGGGGGGGGGGGGAGTTTCATTCCGATATTTGATTCCTAAAAATTAAACTTTGGGAATCATTGCTTTATACCTTGTTAAGTTTCAAATTATCACAAGAATGAAGAATAATCACTTTATTCAAAAATTCTCCCAGCCTAACCTGGAGATAAATGCTACGTTGTACCAGACTGTACTGTAGTAATGAAAACATCTCAGTGCGGGATATCTACATAGTACACATATTTTAATCGACTCTGTCAAGTGCAATAAATAAAACATTGTTGAGGAACTACATTAATGTTACAAGCAAAGATAAAATGAAAGCTAATACAGTAATTGAAGCTAAATTACTGACACTGCCGTTCTGATCTAAATGCAAGCTCATTTTTAAATCATCAGGCAGATCGACGTAAACCTTATTTACACCCAATCTAAAAATAAGCTCACGCAAAGTTGGAATGTCAACGTAATCGCCATTGCCATTCCACAGAGTTAAGGTAGAATCATTGACGCTCTTGACAATTTTGTCCAGTTGTTCTAAACTTTGCGCTGCAATTCCTGCTCGTACCGGAAACGTGATTGGCTGTGTAACATTGTGAAAACGAATAACATTGATCATTTCTTCTATTTGCTGATCAGTATAAGACGCGTTGGTTATATTTGCAGGTCCTCCATAGAGAGTTTTCCAGCCAATGGAGAGGGTAGCGTTCGCGAACGTTTCGGCAACTTTTAAAAAACGCGCCGCGTCAACAGGTGGGTCGACAGTGTTTAAAGGACCTGGAAGTATATCCGCGTTGAGCCATAATGGGAAAGTGATCGCCGGGTACATTTTTCCAATAATCGGCGAAGACTTTTCTACGGCTTCGATCGACTTGAAATCTAATTTGATTCCCTTCGGCGCGCTGGAGTTCATGTTGTTATTTTGGACTGCTTGCAGAAACATTTCTAAGGAAAGATCCGAATTGTTTGCTGGAGGATGACCCATAATTGGAATTGGATCCGGTTCATTGTTGAGGGTGCCAATTATCACATCTGCTTCCAACATCATTACGGAACCTTAAGAATACGCAGAGTGATTGCAGGTCTAGGTTGACACGATCTTACCGTTTAAAGCAGTTTGGAGAAGAGCTTGCGAATTTACTGCGTGCGCCCATGTTATAGCTGTGAGGTTACCCTTGACATTGGGAAAAAATGCAGCGGTGTGGTCAGGGACAGATAATGAGAGTGTCACTGAAAGATACGAGCGTTAGATTAAATGAAAATTGTCGGTTTTACATGTAAGTGTTATTAAAGATAAAAGCTTTAATGCGTCAAATAACATTGGCATCAATGATCAGTTGGAATCGATCGCGAGGAAAATTATTTACGAAGGACAAGGCGTGATTGAAAATACCCCGTCGTTATAAGAATAAAGAAATACTTTTGAATTTGTGTAGCAAATAACCAGAGGTTTCGCGTTCGCGTGCTAGGTCCCTTTGAGATCTGAAGTTACTTTTGCCCCCCCCCCCCCCCGCGCAAGTCACAGATGTCTCATGTATTTACGACACAATCTAGTAATATTTTCTGCAAAATATATATATTTGCGTCCCTGAGGCGCCCCTTGGAGGTCCATAAAATGGTGTCTAACTCTATCCCATTACAATAAAACATTGAAGCTAATAAGATAAACAATATTTGTACGGTGATTATAAAGATTAACGTCTTATGGGAAGGTGCCACATCCTGTTGAAATAAAAATATTTTGTTGCTAAATGGGAATGAGCGTTTAAGTGAAATTAAAAAATGCAAAAAATGAATGATCCATCTAACAACAAATTTTGACAACCGCTGAATTGTTTATAATCAACTGCCAACGTAAAAAATTCATTTGCATTCGTGCCCCATGAATCATCAATCACAAGTTTACTTCGCCAAAAATTGTAGTATTAATAGTATTATGAAAATAATCTAGCTTGACTTTGTGAAAATAAAAAAAACACTTACCACAATTCACAAGAATGGAGAAAAACATTAACTCCATTGTTGCCAATACTTACAGGTACATGTGCAAATTTAATATGCGTAAGTATATGCACTACAGTAAAGCTAAAACTCTAATGATACACTATCAAACGAATAAAATAGGATGGAGACAACTGGCCATTATGTAAATAATCCTTATACTATACATGTACCTAATATAAATTGATATTATCATGACAGCGATTATCTCCTATCTATTTGTCGTTCAATACCTATTATCTTTTGACCCAAAAAATTAACCTTACATGTATTTATTTCGTTAGATTCATGCGGTCGTGATCTGCATTGGGTGTATTCTTAATTGTTCTAAAAATGAAAGCATATGGTAATGAGGCAAGAAAAACAAATATGATAGAAATTAAATCTGAGGGGAGGATCAACAGGAGTATAATATTTATTCAACTTTCTGTGCATATTTGCATATAATTATAAATACATGTAGGTAATGTACATTTAGCTAATGATATAGACGCTACTTCAGAACAATGCCAAAAAATCTCTAATGCCCCATAGAACAATTAAATAGTTGACATTCTTTGTCGCCGACAGTGGCTGTAAATAACTCGAAAAACCGTAATGTGGGTTTTATAGATGCTCTGTGGAATGTGAATCGAAAATAAATATGATCAAAGTCTTAATTATGTTCAAAGAAATTGTTGTTGAAATAAGTAATTTTTTTACATATTCCTTGTAGGTATGTCGCAACAAGTATAAAGAAGCCGTTTCAAATGTTAATCATTTTAGGGGGTCGGGTCTGAGATTTTAAGTTCATTATGCGTAGGGGAAGTTTCAATACCTTCAGTTTGATTTGAATAAAAAGCCCATCGTTTTGGGTAATGTGTGTTGTCTACCTACAGGGACATAATACCACAATCTGTAAATGTTTGAATGAATAAATCACACCAATGATATTTAAATGCAATAATAATACTAATACCATTGTTTATAATGAAAAACAACAATGCTCACTGTCTAGAAAAGAAAATCCCTTGAATTCCCGCCAGTGGCCGCCTGAAGTAGTTCTTCTAAACCGTAGTTCACGGAATTGGTAGTTCACTTTTACAAAATAATAGTTCCACTTTAACACACTTGTTATTGCTGGTTAAAAAAAGTTGCTAACTATCTGTAAACAATAATTCATCTCCAGAAATCTATATGCAATTACAAGCAACTGATTCGACTAAAAAGTTAACACTTACGAAAGCGAAACCGAAATGCCAGCAGCGAACATTCAATATTCGGTGAAGTATTCCGATTTAAAGTATGAATATCGACACGTGATTTTACCAGCGACGTTAGCCAAGCTAGTACCGAGAACGCACCTCATGACTGAAACCGAATGGAGAAACTTGGGCGTCCAGCAGAGTCCCGGTTGGGTGCATTACATGCTTCACGTACCCGAACCGCACGTGTTACTGTTTCGCAGACAAATACAGGAGGAATAGACTGCAATGAATTTTTGTAATATTTTTTTCTAATACAGACGTGACTTACCTATTAATTTGTAAGAAATTGTGTTTCTTGAATAATTACTATTTTTGAACATGGGGGTTATTTGTAACGTTGGCACCCGTGATTTTGTACCATCTCACTCTGGCAAATGTGTTTACGTATTTCCCTCTTTGTCTATTAAGGGTGAAGTGCAATATTACTGTTCTGTGAAGTGTGAAGTGCATTCGGTCGCCATCAACGGATGACTGGATGGGTTATTGTTTAAATAATTTCCAAATAGTTATAAACAATGTCGAGCACCTCGCAGAAGCATCGCAATTTTGTGGCGGAGCCCATGGACGAAAAGCCAGTAACCGATTTGGCCGGTATTGGTGAAGTGTTAGGCAAGAGGTTAATTTCTTCCGGTTTCGATAAGGTTAGTTTACAAAGTTTGCCTTTACACTGTTAGTAACCAGTTTATTTTTAGGCCTACGTCGTCTTGGGGCAGTTTCTGTTATTAAAAAAGAATCGAGAACTTTTTCAAGAGTGGTTGAAAGATACGTGTCAAGCGAATTCGAAACAAAGCGCCGATTGTTATCAATGTCTTCACGACTGGTGTGAGGAATTTTTATAAACTGTTTATATATACATAGAATTATCGAAGAATTTTTGTAAACTGTATAGTAGATAGATTTTAAAGTAGACTACGATCTATTTTCAATTTCATATTTTCCATAAAAGGATTTATTTATAAATAAAATTACTACGGAGATTGTTGTGCTAATCTATTAAGTGATTTATGCAACTTACAACTTATACAAGTACATAGCGATCAAAAACACTTACCCAAAGCGGCATGGAAATGCCAGCAGCAAATATTCAGTATTCCGGTTTAAAGCACAAATATCGACAAGTGATTTTATGAGCAAAGTTAGCTCAGCTTGAAGATAGTACTGAGAACCATGGTACTTACGGGCCAGGTGGAATTCCATAGGTTACAGGCCATTAATCAGTGTAATGAAGAATGGGGGAGAGGGGGGGGGGGAGCTCTGCGGTGCACCACAAACATTTTTTGCTTCATTTTAAAGTATTCCTTTCTCGAAAATCAATTAGAATATAGTTTTTTTTAACTGCAGCTGATAATGTAACAAAATATACAAACGAGTCGCCTATAATTGTGTTTCAGCACTTTAAAAATACGACAGAAAATGATAAATTCATTGTAAAACACTTAAATAAAAACAGAATTTTGTAATGAACAACCTAACATCAACCCCAATGATAGAAACATGTTAATATAATTTATTAATAGTGCAAGAAACTAAATACAGCACATACTTACTTTAAATTTCCAACGGGCCAATATGACCTACAGGCCAGGTGGCAATCGCCACCCGCCCCCCTGGGCCAGTCCGCCCCTGAGAAAAGGTGTTTTCCCGAGAAATTTTGGTGTAGTCGATTTTTGGTAAAAAAGGAAGGTTAAACACTGCCTTTTTTTTGGGCCTCAAAAAAAATTGTCTCAGATCGACCGGGAAAAAAATTTTTCTTATAGAACGTGGCCTGTAGAATCCATAATTTCAAACAGTTCCAAGATTGGGCTACTGTTACAGCCCTTTGAATTTTTTTTCGAAATTGGTTTCTAGTCTGTAACTTTTGATTGAGAAGTCTGATCGAAAAAGTACGAATTGTTTTGGATTCTACGCACCAAAATTAATAAGAAAAAGAGTTTTCCCGAGAAATTTTGGTGCAGTCGATTCTTAGTAAAAAAGGAAGGTTATACACTGCCTTTTTTTTCGGGCCTCAAAAAAAATTGGCTCAGATCGACCCGGAATCTTTCTCGATCTCTGAGCGCCGGAAGTTCGAGGTCGATACTATGGGGTTGCGCCCCCTTCGTCGCAACGGCACTGGGTTCCGCTGATCCGGCGAAGCTCTCTCCCTTACCTGGCTCAGTGGAAGCTGCACTGAAAGTTATGTGCCGCTGTAGTGCCTGATAGGATGCCTCAACGACATCAAATGCGAGGAGAACCCTCCCTGCGGTAGAACGTCCTCCATACTCGTCCTGAAACCAGGATTTTGCCTATGGAAACGCTTCGAGATGATGGCCGTGTTCTCCGGGGGCCCGTACAACACAGCCATCACCTTGGTTACTCTAGGGACGTGCCTCTGAACTTTCAGAGACGCCCCATCTCAGGGCTTAATAAGAGGGACAGTCCTCTTCAACCAGTCCAAGGTCCTCTGGTCTTCGCATTCGGCCACCATGGCGCTCTGCGGATTCCAGCGGACACCTGCCAGCCGAGGAAAGGGCCCTCCATCCTGTCGACAACTGCATTCAATGCAGCCATAATACACTTCGACTTCGACTTCGAGTGGTCACCCTGAGCCCCGCCGCAGAGGCTTGGGTGCACCAGTGAACCTCTACGCTTCATCTCAAGCTGCCCGAAGCGGGTGTACATGATGTGGGATCGCCGAGCGCCCAAAAGATTCTTAGGATCTTTGGTATTCCCTATAATTTTCCAAAATAATTTCTTGTAGTAGTTGAACCAGGTCCAATGAGATGTCGCCACGTACGTATCTACCTTCACAATAACATTTTAATTTAAGCACTTAATAGCCACGTCCGACTCAATTTTCCTTAAAGGGCAGTTGAAAATGTGCAATTTCATGTAGGATTTGTAGAGCAATTGTACTTCAATGATCCAGTATCTGGAATTGTCTTTTGTGTAAGCAATTGGTACATTTGCGCCATCTCTTTGGTAATACATATACTTTTCCAAATTTATTTCTTGTAATAGTTGAACCAGTTCCAATGAGATGTCGCCACGTACGTATCTACCTTCCCAAGTACATTTAAATTTAAGCACTTAATAGCCACGTCCAACTCCATTTTCTTATAGAACGTGGCCTGTAGAATCCATAATTTCAAACAGTTCCAAGATTGGGCTACTAGTTCAAAAGTTACAGCCCTTTGAATTTTCTCGTTCTTATTATTCCTTAAATGACAGTTCAAAATGTACGGAGTCTTGCAAGATCCTGTAGAGCAATTGTAGTTTAAAGGCTCGGTTTTTGAATAGATAGATTAAATACAATAAGTACTAGCGCGCCATCTCCATGGCAATCGATACACTTTCTATCAAATATAGTTTTAGAAGTCTAGTTGAGATGTCGCCACGTACGCAACTTCTTTTAAAATTTCATTTGAATTTATGCGATTAATAGCAACGTCGCACTTACTATTCCTTAAATGCAGTGCCGTTTTTTAGTTTTTCGGGGCTCTAGGCCATTCGTTCGTGGAGGCCCTCCTTACCCTCAATAAAAACGGCAGATTGGGGAGATTCAAGCAAATCCCTAATTTGAATATGGGCACTCGTCCACTCGATATTTGTGTAGCCTGGTTTGTAGGCAACACATCATGCTCAATGAACAGAAAACATTTATTTTTGCAATTCGTAACTTCTTATGCATAGGAGTTTATTTAAAGCCCTTGGAAGAACAATTTCAATAACAGGTACATTAAGCTGAACCGTTTTACAACAACTTTCACACGAAGATCGCACAAACAACACATTTTTTCGTGATTACAAACTAACTTTTGATTGAGAAGTCTGATCGAAAAAGTGCGAATTGTTTTGGATTCTACGCACCAAAATTAATAAGAAAATCTGAGAACAGACTCATGACTTTAACTGTATGGTGGAACTTGGGCCTCCCGCAGAGTCCCGGTTAGGTGCATTACAAGCACCACGTATTCCAACCATACATGTTAATGTTTTGCAGAGAAATACACCAAGAATAGACTGCAATTAATTTGTGTAATGTTATGTATCTTTTTTTCTAATTTAGACACGAGTTTAAATTTAGGAGGGATTATTGTTGAATCTGGGGTATTTGTAACGTTGGCAATGGCACCATGTTTTGGTGTTATCTCACTTTGGCTAACGTCTTGTGTATTTTTCTCTTTGTCTCATGAAGAAAGAATTTACATTTGGTCGCCATCCACGTATAGTTCAATGTTTAAATAATATAAAATAAACAATTAAACATGTCGAGCACCTCGCAGAAGCATCGCAATTTTGTGGCGGAGCCCATGGGCGAAAAGCCCGTAACTGAATTGGCCGGTATTGGCGAAGTGTTGGGCAAGAGGTTAGTTTCTGCAGGTTTTGATAAGGTTAGTTTTGAAAGTTTCTTATTACAGTGAATAACCACTTTGTTTTTAGGCGTATGTTGTCTTGGGGCAATTTCTCGTACTTAAAAGGAATCAGGAACTTTTTCAGGAGTGGATGAAGGATACGTGCCAAGCGAATTCGAAGCAAAGCGCCGATTGTTATCAATGTCTTTACGACTGGTGTCAGGAATTTTTATAATCTGTTTATAGTTGAATTATCAAATTTTATACGTGAAATAGACTTAATGTGTATTTTCCATTTCATATGTGTGGACAAGAAAGAATTATTTATGAATAAACTAACTTAACGTTCTTAGAGATACTGTGTAACAAAATGTTTCAGGAGAAAGGTCATGCTTTCGTTTATGGCAGGGCTGTTAAACTTCAAAGGGCCACTTAAAAATAAATACAAGGAGGAAGGGCCGCATTAATCTTTGTATGCAATTTTATCAGTCATATTGTTCATATTTGAGGAAAATGTATACGTTTTAACGGCCAAGTAGGTCACTTGTCTTATGTTGGACAGACCTGGTTTAGGGTAATTAAACCTATTATAGTACATGGTTGATTTAAAGAGGAGAGCAAGTGGATGCTATTTGCGCCTACTGGACTGCTGCCATGTAATTCGTTCATCCGTCCAATATCCAATTTTTTTTAAATTTTTGATTCACTATTTTATAATTTAAAAAAATTATAAATACAAATGTTTTAAAGAGCTGAAAGATTTTTTGTTTTTTCACAAGGGGTTTATGACGATTTTTCGAAAAACAAAAGAACGTCAATAACCTGGAGCACCAAATCCAAAATTGGAACTAAAAAAAGTTGTTTATTGTAATGAGTTCTAACTGCTGTTTTCGGGTGTAACGACTTAGTACACCCTGTATAGGTATTGTTACACAAAATTGTCTAGGATTTCCAGTAGAAAGTAAATACACACACATTTCTCAAATTTTAATAATTGTTTTATTGTATTTACACCTAAGAGATAAACAGCTACAACTATAACAAAGATTCTACAGGGTCTTGAGTGACATGCTCAGGTTCAATTATTGTTAGAGTAGGTGCCTCATCCATGTTCGAAACTTCTGGTGAACCCTCTGCGTCGTCATTACTAATCACAGGTTCAATTTTAACAGGCAACAAAGCAGAAAGTGGCTCAATGATGACACTTTTGTCAATAAGAATTATTCCCTCTTTCTGCAAATTTTGAATGCTACAATTAATATGTGACGAAATATAATTGGAAGGATAAATGATATTGACACATTTCTGTATGTACGGTATTAAGTCATCGACAAACGACAGACACAGACGCATAAAAGCATCCTTTGCATTCGCCGTAAACGCCTGCTGCTCCTGACCGTACAATCCCAAAATGCCTTTGGAAATTTTAATTAGCGATTCCTCCAAACACTTAATGACGTCGGGCACGATGGCGACTGGCGCGCATAGACGTAACTCGTTAAACGCCACTAAAACCTGATTTAAATATTCCGCTAACGGGTAAAACTCCAATAGACTCTCTGGGGGCTGCACGGGATCGCTTATCTTCGTTTTCCACGGGACATTCGGGTGATTTTTATTAATTAACGTAAATCTCTCCATATTTTTTTCGAAATCCAAGCTCGATTTTGATATGCGCCTTCGAAAGTTGTGTAAAACTGCCTTGTTAAAGATCGGCACCATTGAGCCGCGAAAATCACAGCCAACTCGACTGAACGACAGACCGAAATACATGCACTGTCCCAAAATCGACTCGATCGACGTAACTTCTTTGTTTAAATCGCATTCGAGTGTTGCGAGAAATTCCCCAATCTATAAAGATGTCAGAAATTCACCTTATCGTAAACTAAACGGCTTACCCGGTCTCGAATCCAACTAAAAAAAATTACGTTCTCATTTATATTCTGCTGCTTATTTGAAAGGACCGAGCCGTGGTCATCGTCGTTAAAAATTGCCTTGTATTGTGTGATTATGTTGAACAAGTTAACGCGAGTCACCTCAATTGTTTTGTTTATGTGATGCATTGCTACAATGAGACAGGAGTACAATCTCGAGGACGTTTTTGAGGGGCGATTCACAAACTAGAACACTACCGTACTTAAACGATCTTTATAATGATTTCTAGTAGTCTTAAGAAGTTCGTTTTTTGTATTGCAGAATAGCACTGATTGTTGATGGTCAAACATCATTCCCACCGTAAAGCAGGGCTTTATAAGGTGACGCTCATGCATTAGATTTCGTTCTACTGCAAGCTGTCCTAAGTGAAGCATCACGGTAACCACACCGAGCTGATCCATAGTGAAGCAAGATGACAAAGCCGAGCTGTGCTATAGTGAGGCATCAAATATGAATACGAACGTTCCATTATCAATGGGGTATTTGTTCTAAATCGTATTTGGCGCCTCGTTGTCTGGCTACGGTTTTGAATTACGCGCTGGAAATTAGTCGTGTTCTGTTACTTCTGCAATTCATTTTTTTCCACTTAACCAACTATCTCTGCTAATAAGTGAGATCTTTGAATTGGATGCAACCTGTATATTTATATGGTCTTTTAGTGTTGCTATTTTGCTGGAACGTGGAAAAAAGTAAATATATAATAAAGGGAAGCTACTGGGTCTAAACAAAATTTTTTCGTGCCGAGTTTTGAAGAAACTCATTTCTGTTTAGCATTTCTACATATCGCCAGACTAATGCTGATCGTTAAAAGGATAGCCAACAGTTTCCTAAGGTCTATTAGGAACTAGTCATTACCATTGATAATTAAGAGTCTACATGAGGATTTAATGAGTCTAAAAGGAGTTTGAGGGGTCTTTAATTGGCTTTTAGCGTTCAAGAAAGCAAGAAAACTCCTCCTATCAAGAAAGTGACAAACCACATTGGATAACAGGATATAGTGTGTCAAATCGAAACAAACTTGCTCTCCCCAAATCAGAACAGTTTTACCATGAATTTAGAAATCACTAGGACTAGGACTACACATTTTTATTTGCAGATCGCCCCTCCGATAAATCTTACCATTAGTATCGACAATTTTACTAAGGCATTGCTTTAACCACGCCTCTCTGGCCTGTAGAAACTTCAAACGGAGCTCTGCTTCAGTAAAGACTTCCATTCGACGCAAATAACTGACGATTTGAAGACAACGCGACAATTGCAAGTCTTCCTTTAACTGCTTTAGCAAGTGATGCAACATTATTAACCACGACTTATTGATCTCCCCTAAAATGTTCTGAAACGTCCCGATTATTTCTATATTATCTATACTGCACGTACCTTAAAAATCAGGATATCGGGATGTTTGGCGTATAACCTTCGGACATAGGCGGCCAACTCGAGCGCATCCTCGTAGAGGCCGTCTTTTATGAACGAGTCCATCAGCTGCGGAATCTCGAGCACCTCTAACAGTTGAGCCGTACGTGTTAAAGTAAGCGAGTTCAGTCGGCGTAACAAGTTAATTCCGCTGGTGTTTGTCGCGAACGTGTGGCACGTCTGTTCAAACTGCGGTATGTTTTCTAATAAATGATCGAGCTTATTTTCTATGCTGTTAAAACCTTGGAACAGGTTTCGCGAGCAGTCGGCCGTTTGGATGAACGTTTTATAATTTACGATCGCGAGCTCTTGCATTTGATCCGTTACGCTGTGCTTTTCATCTTTCAACTTTGAGGGCTCTTTGATGAGCTCCTCACACTTGAGGCTGCCCATTTTGTTTAGGTAGGCATCGAAGTCTACATTACTATCGTAAAGAGCTGAAAAAGAATAGGATATTCGCAGTTTGTAATTTATTAATTAAACGTACCGCTCTCTTCTTCCGTAAATAATAAATTCAATAAATTAATTTTTTCTTGGCTCATTTTTTAAATAATTTAAATTATTAATGGGCCAGAGCCACGTCTTCTTGCTTATAAACAAAGTAAAGTGGTGACTCTGGACCCGCTTGGGAGTTCAGTTGCATGGTTGCCAAATTCTCATAAAGTCGTAGGCGTAGGAACCTGTAATGTATTAAACCCCCTTCTGAAATTTTTCTGCAGAGAAACATAGTGCACCTGCACATTGACCAGCAAAGGTAATTTTACCAACTTGGGTCTTGTCCTGATTGTGCAGCTTGAATGCTTCAGTGATCGATCAAGGGGGCGTTTAACGCCAGACTCGGCCCCAAGTGGGAATCGAACTTTGCCCTTTTGGTATAATGTTTAGTTCACTAGAATTATGTATGGTTTCTTTTGTACGTTATCCAATAACTGACTATTATTATTATACGGTCACCTACCCATAATAGTGGACCCTGGTAGTTGAGTTACCTGATGTCGTGACAACGCATTAATTTGGTTTAAATCTCAATCAGCATATAGTAGGATAATAAAAACAAAAGAAAATAAAGTTTACAATTTATTGTTTTCTATCATACATTCCTTTATATCACTGCGCTAATAACATAATAGCATAAATGACAACCTACAGCGCTTGAAAATAGATACGTATATAGCAAAAGTTAGTTTAATGGGACAGTAGTTATAATACATGGTGCTTGCATGTTTAATTGTGACTTTTTACAACCGTTTTCAAAATTATTCGTAAAAACTGTAAAAGTATCAGACGAGAGCACCAATACTTTTCAGCTTGAAGCCAAAAGTGTTTATATAACAAGACATACAACTTTATTCATATATACACACTCATACGTACACACACTATGACTAAATCTAAGTTCTTTTAGCTATCCTCAAAATAACTACACTAGCCAAGTACACTGGTAGTCACATAATGTTAAAAAAAACTTTCAATAGATACGTTATCTGAGATAAATATAAAATAATATCGATAATAATATAAATTAAAAAGAAAACACGTACAAAGCGACTATACAAGGTGCAACCTCCTTTGATTCATAGCCACGCTATGTTAAAATAAATATTTACAATTCAATGCCACGTTCGGTTGCTTGTCAACCCGCCCACCTATCGAATACAGAAGAAAATTAAATAAACGCACGATCTCGGTGGCGTAGCGCTGCTACTTCACCTACGTCTACATAAGAAAACACTCAATAAATAATTAATATTTGTGAAATATAAATATCAATGACTTAATCGCTACTACAACCTAAATCTAACGGTCCGTTAACCTGCTGTTTCATGTTTATATCTAATATATTTAATATATGTACACCAATTTAATAACTACTCTTCTACTTTTACTATCAGCTCAAATAATAAATGCAGGGAAATGTACATACGTTTTGTATGCTTAATGTCATGAAGTAATCTTTAAAAGCGAGCACATCAATTTATTGCCGTATGTAATTTCCTCGTTCTATGTACAGAAACAGGGCGGTTCAAGGTGCACATTTAAAAACCTCGGACCGCCCTACACAAACAAGGCAGTGACGATACGATCGATCTAGCGATAGTAAGAACCGATATTTACCAATATCAACAACGAAAAGAAAAAAAAGTGACAACTCGAATTATTTATTTACAAAGACGCATCTAGAGAACATCAATAAATATGTACACTTAACCTACAAATATTACCGAGACTCAACAGAGTGTAGAGAGTCCTAAGATTTAGACACGCACCTACCCGATTCGACTTCCGACACCCTCTCCTACTGTTCACACGAAAACCTTAGCCAAACCATCCGCGCCTGCACTCGCAATATACGGCCGTGATGGATGGAAGGCGACATCTAAGATGCTTTCGTCGAATTTCTTCCGGTGCGCGGTTATTTCTTGTACGCACGTCTTGTTATCCAGATTCCATAGTCGAATCGAGCAGTCGTGTGAACCTGCAATTAAGTTGTGATTGTGAGTCTCGAGTGTGAAAATAAAAAATTGTTTCAAATAAAATATTGAAGTACATAATAATTGTACTGTAACTAGGTTGCATGATACAATAACCTTCATTGCGCAGGTTAGACGCCATATTAAATTTCTTTGTGACGTCACGCGGTTAGTAAACAATCTCAGCTGGAGCAGTGTTTTGTTTATTTTAATATGTTTCGCCGGCTTTCTTCAATATTTTGTGAGATAAAGTTATTGAATTATAGTTATTTGTTGTATCATGCCTATAGAACCAGTATAGGTAAATAATGAGTGTATTTTTTAATACAGACTAATAACACACCTGTTCCCTGTCTAATTTATTTAGTTGCACGCATGTTAAAATTAAAGAAAATTCAATATCAACAAATCCCTAGCTTAATGTAATAGGTATAAATGTATTGTGTCTTAACGAATAGTTTTTAAAATGGTATTTGTTATTGGTTACATCCTTGGAAGGATTGTGCTTTAAAATGATGCCTTGTAAAAATGCATTTACTGTAGGTTTCGTAATCACATCGGGCACATTTAAAATCCTGGGAAGGGCTGTGTGATAACAAATGGTTTTTTAAGTTGCGTAATCACACTGGACACATTTAAAATTTAAAGTAAAGTGACGTCATGCACATAACCGAAAGGAATTGAGACCGCATAGTATCATATCATTCTTATTTGTTGTATCATGTTCCAACTGCATTACAACCTACCTTTTTTAATAGAAAAAGAAAGAAAAAAAGGGTGTCTAATACACATCCTTATCTTAGACATAGTGTATACCTAATTAAATTGTGGATTTTTTTAACTTCTGTTCCAAAAGAGTTAAAGATAGGTATAGTATCGGATACACTATACGAATTATGGGTAAAATTTGACATAGAATACAAAAAATACTGTTCCATCTTTGGTAGGTATCAAAATCTAACTTTTGACGCACCCTGTATATTTTCTCTTTAATGCAAAAAAAATTATGATATTATTTTAAACCCAACACCTGATTTTTAAATAAATAACCAAACCGTAACAGCCGTAAGGAGTGAGGAAGAAAAAAATACTGACCTGAGAGTAAATAGAGCCCGTTAGGATCGACCGCCAAACTTGTAACGGCATCTAAGTGCGCAACCATCGAGTGCACCATTTTTCCCGTATTATTATCCCAATAACGTATATGCCGATCTTCGTGAGCCGTGATCGTGAGCGATAGAGTCGGATGACAAACCACCCTATTAATTTGCTTATTATTAACACCGGAATCTAATCGTACTAGGGGTTTTGCAGTCTCCGTGTCGAAGATAATGCAATTCGAACTGTTGTACGCGGCGACAATTCGATTACCCTCGTCTCTCACAAAATCGACACTGGAAGGTATACCGTCCTGATCTGATGTAAACGTATTCAATAACGGCATCTGTAATAATAATAATAATCATTTATTGTCAAACAGAATATTTCCCAATAACAGGACAATGTACAGGGTGTCTCATTAATAATGGTTACGCGCCACATCTTGTACAGCTTCGGAAAAAAAATTTGTTAACAAAAGGGGCAAGGGATATCGCTGGAAATTATTTTAAAGTTTCTAACTTCGCCGCTAGAGGGCGTACGACTCATGGGTAAGTAGAAAAACGGCTTTTATTAAATTAAATTAAAGTTTGAATAATTTTTTCGTTGCTCATAATTTAAAAACTTAGATCGAGTGTTAATTTTGACCTGCCATCGCCTCATTCACTTTGAGATAATTATCGGTTGCTATGTGTTCATTTGTTTCAAATCCAACTTGAATGAGCATCAATATTGGAATTAAAAATTGTGAATTTTCGTCATATCTCTGCTTACAAAACAGATATCAAAATGCGGTTTTCATAGAAAATCTCTCTTTTTCATCGTATTTGATAATATCATATAATGATTATATCGTTCCATTTGAAATTTTCAAAAAAAAACTGCAAAGTTTATGTTAATGTCACACCGCGCCCTCTACCACTCATCACACTCACTAAAAAGACTCTATTCATGTAAAATGTGATTCCACGAAGAGAGCTCTTTCCAACAAACCATATTATGTGAAAAGCTGTTAACCTAAACCGAAGTTACATTCATTCCCTTAAAGAGATGTTCCCCTTCCCGCACCCCTCATATTTTATGAACTAGAGCAATATGTGCTGCATCAAAATGATGCAAAAGTGATACAAGATTGCTATGCATGTATTTTTTATGCACATTTGTTGAGTACGTATATTTTAGAAAAAAAAAGTCATTTTTCTACTTAACCAGGAATCGTACGCCCTCTAGCGGTGAAACTATAAACTTGAACATAATTTCCAACGATTTCTCTTGACCCCTTTTGTTAACAAAATATTTTTCCCGAAGCTGTGCAATTAACGGTTCCATAGATATAGCCTGTGACCATTATTAATGGGACATCCTGTACTTGTGTACTAAATAAATGCAGTGTACATATATGAAAATAAAAGTGTACTGTAAATATTCAAAAAGAGAACTTAGAATTAAACTCAATAGAGATTCACAAAGAATAAGTTAAATGGATATAATTAGTAATTATCAAATTATAAAAAAAAAGAAAAAGAACAAAAAACAATCAGAACAAGTGAACTTGATGATGCAAGCGAACTGCGATTATTACCTTGGAATGTGGCGCCCACAGCTTTACCGTGCCGTCAGCCGCACATGACAGTAACTTTTGCTGACTGTGAAGTTCGGCCAGCCCCCAAACGGAATCCGTGTGTCCTTGAAGAGTCGCGTTGAGAACATCAGGCTCGAACAAATCGTACGGGTCGATATTCGAATTGGGCACAGTCCAACAATGAATTTTACCATCCAAACCGCCCGAATAGCAATGCTCTCCGCTGCCAGATATAGCCAAACAGAGCACCGGGCCGTTGTGACTCCTAAAACTCGAGACTAGACCCACACACAAAGTACGTCGAGTAACAAACCTAAACGTATACAAAGGTTCCACATCCAGCGACGCCGACTTCTTAGCCGGAACCGTCTTCTGCAAATTCCAAAGTTTGAGTGTGTGATCTTCACTGGCCGTAATTAACACCGGTTCGGTCGGATGAAAGCATAACGCTCTGACACCGTCGAAGTGGCTCCGTAACGTGTACTTGGCGCCCCACGTTTTCCGAAACGCCTCCTTACTGCTCGAAATATCGTAACTGGTCTCTGCGTCATTGTTTACGGTTAATTGAGCTAATTCGCCTAGACCTAGACCGGTGTCGATATTTTCGTCGTCGTTTAACGCTAGGGGCCTGCGTCCCGGCCCGCCGGATTGAAAGTTCAAGCCTGAAAGTTAAGCTTAGTTTTAGTTTCGGAAAGTTTTATTTGAAAACTTCGAGGCTCCTATGGGGAAGGGGGGGGGGGGCGGGGCGCCATAATGATTCGAGAAATGAAAATATTTTTTTACCACTAAATATACAGAGTTTGTTTGGCCGTTTGTAAAAGATAGAACATTTTTGAATTAAATTTTTAGCTTCTCTGGATCAACCCTGTTTGGTTGGAAACTAGTGATCAGGGACATTTTAATTTCAAGAAATCAAGGGTGCCTTTGAAATTAAAAAAAAAAAAGTTTGTTCATGTCAATAGCACTGTAACACAGAAAATAGAATGTAACGTTGTCTCTAACCGTTTCAAATTCTATTTTTAACAGTTTTTTTAAGTAACATTTTCTCAGATTTCCTCAAAAAATCCCGTTAAAAAATAAAACCCTAAAAAAAATCAAAGTAGGCCTAGAACAACTTTTCGCAATAACATTTGTGCGGATGTCATCCCCAAACAGCACTCCACCATAGGAATTTACTCATTTTGACCATCCCGTGTTACGTTCCAAAAAAGGAAGCGACCTCAGGAGACTTAAAATTCAGGATAGACAAGGTAGAATTTCAAAGACAAGTTTGTGATTTGTACTACTGTCTAGAACTTTGTTTAACATGTAAATGATGACGTTTGAACAAATGCACAATATAGTTCATTAAAATAACAATCTAAATTTGTATAGATTAGGACAAATAAATATATTTTTTCAGGGCGCGATGCGCTGTTGCCAGACGTCGGTAAGCATTTTGCGAATCCCTCCGCCACCTAACGCCGAATAGCTGAACTACAAATTATATTTGTATTGCTTCTTGCCAAATTATATATTTCGAATAAAATATTTATTTTAGTGACAAAACAATATTTTAAATTTTCGTGAGAACCTGCAATTAAGTTGTGATTGTGAGTCTCGAGTGTGAAAATAAAAAATTGTTTCAAATAAAATATTGAAGTACATAATTTCAATAATTACAGCCCAAATTAATTATTGAGGCAATAAGTTGCTAATCTAGTTGGTAATTTAATTCATTAAATGCAGTTTTTTAAATTATAATTTAAAAATCTTCGAGATTGGAATTCAAAAGATTATATACATTCAGAGGGCGCTAATTTCAATGATTACTTTAAAATTTAATTCTGAGTGTAACTTATTTTTTGCTCGCTTCTCAGAAACGGTAGTCCAAAAATTTCTTTTTATTACACCACTGGTTCATATCCTAGTCTAAGGAAGTTGAAATATAGAGGATGTTGCATTTAAAAAAATACCTACTTTGGATCAAATCTCAGAAACGGGGGTTCAAACATTTTCTTTGACTACAGTACTGGCAGTCTAAGGAATTTTCTTACTGGCTGCTGAAAGTCATGAAAAAGTATCCAGAGCTGTCGTGAAGTTAGCAATAAAAAAATGTTAAAAATTTCAGTTTTTCAAATCGCAACTACTGTTTAATTTTAACGGTACTTTTATTAACATATACAGGGTGTTTCTAAATATGATATAAATACGGACTTCTGGCTTATTTTATGGTTTATTATAAGTTCATATAAACATAAGTCCGCAAACGCTTTGATACCAATCTACAGGGTGTTTCAACCTTTCATTTATAAACATATGCAAACACAAGATCCATATCAAATGCCACCTGTCAAAACTAATAAAAAACAAGAGATTATTCAATATAAATCCAAAGCCTGCTGGACCATTTTAAAAATTTTACTATCATTTAACCAATAGATGTTTTGTTTTTTTTTAAATTCATGACAGACTACTTGATTAAAACATAAAAACCGTTGATATAACTGGTATCTTATTTTCAATCTTACGCTATGATAGCTCGTTGAAAAGAGAATTAAAAAATCTATCAAGTAATCTAAAAATCCAATGTGGCGCCTATTTAACTTTAGGATAACTTTTATATAAAACTTTTTTTTATACCTCTTATGCTTTTGATGATATGTATAAGACATTCAAGGAAATGGCCAATTTTGCATTGCCCATTTAACCAATTCTCTATCTTTAATAATAAGAAAGTGACCCATGCAATCCCACGCGATCTGGGACACACGGTATGTTCCGGTCCCCATCCATTTGATTGAAATATGTCTTAAAGAAGCTAACGCTATGCTCTTTTACTATTTAAAAAAAATCTGCGCGTTTTTTAGAAATCGATGCCCAAACTCTCATATGATAATGGTGTGCATTTTGACATTGTCATACTTTTAAATGCATGTGGTATACTGATTAAAAAGTAGAACGCAGTAGTAGCAGCTATTTTAGTAAAGTAGTCCAGTGGTTCACAACCTTTTTAGGTTGAGTATTTCGACTCCCCTATGAATTATAATTTTTTTTAAATATATACCTAATAAAAACAACAAAGTTGGTATCCACAGTTTGTGAATCACTGGTTGAAAAAACATTTTTTCCTGCTCGATTAAATAATCTTGTAAAATAGAAATTGTTTGCTAATTTAAGTGGCCTGGTGGTTCTTATAGTTCATGAGATAGCAACAGTGGACAAAATAAAATGAACACACTGTATAATTGAGACACTCTTAGAATTACCAGTAGTAGTGTTAAATAATGCTCAATTCAATTTGTTTGTTTAATTAATTTAATAAAAAACACAAAAACTTATCCTGTAATGAAGAATGGGAAGTAAACAAAAAAATCAAAATTCGTAAATTAATACAAAATCAGAGGGAAAGCGAGCAGGCGTCAACTGCCAGTTAATGTTAAACAAAATTTTAATGAGAATGCAATATTGTGTTTGTGTAAGGAGTTCTAGCACACTTGATTATATCAACTCTGCTGAAAATTTCCATTAGACTCTCCCAAGTATTAATTGAAACGGAGACAATGATTTCCTCTCCCAGTTTACCATGATCGCAGCACACAGATACCTATTTACTTGCCCTAACATTTAGTTACCTTTCCAATCGCCAGCATCCTTCATATCTTGATGCTGATTCTCGGTTTCGGACAATAAATTAAGCTCATTAAGAACCTCCATCGCCTCGGCATCCACATCATCGCCCATATTATCGATTTTACCTAAAAACACAACATCACCACCACCCTTGCTCGCATTACCGCGACACCGACCTCGCCTCTTGATAGCTTTCACGTCGTCTTCCAGCTCGTCGGTCGCTTCCAATTCGACATCATCGCTCATATCGTCGTCGTCCTCCATGTCCACGTCGGCCGACGATAAAAAATCCAAATTTGCCATGACGGCGGCCTCGGTGTCGAACATCATCGCCTCGGTAAGACAACTCGGCTGAGTTTTTTTAGCGGGTGTCCTTCGACCTAAAAGCGCGAGCAATGAAACCGAATTGATGTCGCGACGAAAAGCCATTACCTTGAGTTTCGCTGGCGCGTTTATTCGATTCGTTTCCGTTAACCTGCCCACTAGTTACGTTCTCGTCCTGTTCCGCATTGTTATTGAGGCCCAACAGTGTTCGGACACGATTCGATCTTACATCAATAATTCGATCGGTATAACCGATCTCCTGCAAATACTGTCGCAGCAATTGCCGGCCCTGTTTCCACGTAGCTTTGGTGACGGACGTATACGACTGGTCGCTATCAAGTTGCGTGTCGATGTTGGAATCGTCTAATTGCGGTGGTTTCATGTCGCCCTGCTGTAGCTCGACACCGTACTTTAACTTGTGAAATTTGGCTCTTTCTTGTTTTAAAGCGTATTCTAACATTTTAATTCTACGAACTAGATCACTTTTGAGGTTTTCTTGCCCTTTCCTTTCCCCTTGCAAAAACGCGATACGCGCCTATAAGTTGTCAATGATTAAGAAAAAAGGAAAATGTAAGTAAAAGACAAAGTTTTACTTGTAATTCTGCTCTATCCACTTCCCATTGTGAACGTTCCAGTTCAAATCTTGCCCATTCATGTTGAATAAAATGCAAAATGCCAGGTATTGAGTATTGTGCTTTAGTGTTATTTTCTTCATTGGGTTTAACATTAGGCGCGGGACCGCCCTGAAGGCCTAACTGCGCCCCATTTTGTACGACCGAAGTGTCTTCCATTACTAATCTTAGCAAAGTGTCGTCGCCCGTAGTCTTCATATGGCCACCATTGTTAGTTTAAAAAACTTTCGCCATTTTAAAACACTTCCACCGAACACTCGATTATCACTTTGTAAACAATCGCCGATTAAATAAATACATTACGTAATTAAAGCTAGGGATCAAAATTTATGCAATGAGAAATTATGTGAACGCATAACAATTAACATACAAAAGCTGGAAACAAAAATTCTCACTTCAGAGGCAGCCATTCAACATCTGGCAGTTGCCCATCTCACTCACTAACCTTTATTTACCGTTTCTTTCGTCTTTGTTTGCAAGCAAATCTATTCGTAAATTTCTCAGACAACTGGCGCCTCTGACGGCCGAAAGTGTAACTACTTGTGACAGCGTCAAATTCAAATCCTTTTAAATGGGAAGGGATTTACCATGAGTCTTTTTTAATAAAATTTTTTGGAATTCTTCCATAGCTTGGCATCACTACGCCAATGAAAAAAATAGAAAGATGACTCGTGCAATTCCACGCAATTATATTTGTTTACTATAACTGCCGTTGGCTTGACAAAAGAACATCAGGGACAGACAATTACATACAGAGTGTCCTACGAAGGACCGAGTCTATAAAAAAATAGTCAATTCGCTTCCGGTTGTACCTCAACATTATGCATTATTAAGATGCAATATGTACTAATCATAAAAATTTCACTTGTTGAGTTGTCGAGTTCTCAAAGCACACATATTTTTTAACGTTGCTTTAGAAGTATATATGCTCTGGGGTGGTACCAGAGATAAATCGAATCAATTTCTATGACTCACAGTGTAACATTGTTCCATAAAGCGAAACATTCCTTCGTTTGCTGTAAAACCCAAGACCTTTTTCTCAATAGGCCCGGGTCCATGTTTAAACATTTAGTGCATATATCCATATTTAGGATAATGTTCAAATGATTCACGTTTAGGCTCAAATCTCTTCCCCTGCGCGCATAGATTCAGCGTTCTCCCGCAAAAAGAGGTAGCTGTGCTATAGTTTATATGGCTACTTACCGTGTCTTATGTAGTTCTAGCTTCTGCTTTGTAGTTTCTTAATTTAGTTTCTCTGAGTTTTGTAGAGTTTATTGCATCTTCTGCAATTTTTGGATATACCTATGTTGCTTCGGCAAATTACGTACCTTGTGTATATATTTTCTGCCCTGTATAAAATGTTGACTCTATGGTAAATGTAATAAATTGAGGTTATGAAGTTATGTTTTTATTTGAGTTAAATTTCGAAGAATTATATGGGTTTTATTGAAAATGAGCTCGAAGAAATTAAAAAATTGGCCGAACGAAAAATTCCATCTTGTAAATTGGTCTGTTGTGTTAAAACGATGGTTCGAGCTGAAATAAAATTCACAGAGTACAAGAAGATCGTCGCTTGCATGCAATTTCCCAAGAACTATCCGGAATCTACACTACTTATCGAACTCAAAAGTAAGACGTTGTCCGAGAAGCTAATACAGGGGTTAACTAATGTATGCGAAACCGAAGCAAAAAAGCATCTCGGCAGACCACAAATAATGCTGACTTTAGCGTTTCTTCAAAACTTTCTAATTGAGAATCCGCTGTCTTGTTGTCATAGTGAGATTGGTAATATAAAAAGACTATTAGTGGACGGTGTGGACGAGTTAAAACTAAAACAGAAATCTTCCAGTATTTTTTTAAGTATTGTGCATGCGAATTACTTTTGGAATGTTAAGTTCTTTGTACCGGATAATTATCCAGTACTAGCCATTGAGTAAGATATGTTGGGTGTCGTTTTAGCGCTACAGGTAGGCTTGCAGGTTAAAAAATGCCGAAACCAATTTGCCACCGACGCTGCGACATCATATATTTGAGCAAGGACGGGAGATGGCACGACAGTGTGTGGAGCCCCCATTGAAAAAACCGAAACCAAACGACCCGCCTTTCAAACCTCAACCTTCCCTCGAGAAAACCGCATGTTTTTTCATAAACTACGTGAAACAGTTACCCAGCCAAGTTTGTCAGTTTTGTAAGGAGCAATGCTTACCGTCCGATCCACAAGTAATTTACATAGTAAGTGCTACTTTAGATTTACCATGTTTGTAGCTAATCGAGAAAAATGAAGAGTCGCCCCGGCATCTGGAGCGTATCTTCTGCGGCCACCTGTTTCATCAAGAATGCCTGTTTAATTATTTAAAGACGCCTCCCTTCGGTAATAAAAGGTGCGGTATTTGCGGGGAGAAAATATCTCATCATAAGTGGAGCTTGTCAGATAAATTGGCGGAAAATCGATGGGCCCATGAACAGGCCAGGGAAAGGGAGCTGGCCGAAGTTGAAGACTTTTTCAATTGAGCAGATGTTTTTATTGACCTAGTTTTTTATTATTAAGTACTTAATGTATAATATTTATTTAGAGTACACTATTATATTGAATTATGAACTGAGCTTGATGATGCGAAATTCATAAAATTTCAATCAAATACCTATATACAGTAGTATACAGTAGCGGCAAATTTGATTTTTTCATGTAACACTAACATTTAGTACGGTTGGCAATAAAACATTACCTTGTTATTTAGAGTGCTATGAAAAACAATTGGAGTCAGTCAGCCACTATTTGTTGTAGGGATGTTTCTTTTTTTTAAATTATTTATTAACATCTGATAATTCTATAGTAATACATGAAAAGTTATTGCAGACAAACTATATGGTGATAAACTTTTGGGCGCTACTGTAGGTATCATGTTGGAAGGCGCTATAATGGCCAATTTCTCAGTTCATTCGAGTCCTAAAGTTTTAAATATCTGGTTCTGGATTTTCTCCTGGGTTGAACGGTCAGAGGCTGCCTCGGATTCTGTTTCGACGGTAGCGAATTTTCCTTTTATCTCGATGACATTGGTAAGGTAGACCACCGTCGGATGTGGGGCTATCATCTCTCTTGATAGGGCTTAAGGGTTTGGCATGGCATCATAAGCATCTATTGCTTTTTGACGGAGCTTAATTGCTTGCTCATCGCATATATTGGACTGCTTCCATGTCTCCATGAATTGGTGCCAATGCAGTGTAAGGGTTTCCCATATAGGGGCTCCAAATAGATTTGGGCTGGGCATGGGGAGTGTTCCCAAGTTCTAGTAAACTCATTATTTGCCAAATCTGAGTTTAAACAAGAATTTTGACATTTGATTGGCTGCCTACTGCAATATAAAGCCAATCAAATGTCTTAATACCGGATTGAACAATAATCCTGGATTTTTTTTGTGCAACTGGCCGTGATAGATTTATTTTCTGTGAAGCCAAAGCAACGACATTCAGAAGAAGTTATTCTGGTTGCATAAAATTAGGCGTTCTTCAGACTTTCTATCAATGCCTAGATAAAATACCCAATTATCTGTATAATAGTTGAACCAATTCCAATGAGATGTCGCCACGTACGTATCTACCTTCCCAAGAACATTTTAATTTAAGCACTTAATAGCCACGTTCGACTCAATTTTCCTTAAAGGGCAGTTGAAAATGTGCAATTTCATTAAGGATTTGTAGAGCAATTGTACTTCAATGATCCAGTATCTGGAATTGTCTTTTGTGTAAGCAATTGGTACATTTGCGCCATCTCTTTGGTAATCCCTATACTTTTCCTTATAATTTTCTTGTAATAGTTGAACCACTCCCAATGAGATGTCGCCACGTACGTATCTACCTTCCCAAGAACATTTTAAAAAAGGAAGGTTATACACTGCCTTTTTTTTCGGGAATCAAAAAAAATTGTCCCAGATCGACCCGGAAAAAAATTTTTCTTATAGAACGTGGCCTGTAGAATCCATAATTTCAAGCAGTTCCACTACTATACAGGTATTTTATCTGTGCCTATGTCTACTGGTACAAAAAATGAGTTGCTGTCGAGTCACCTTTGGAATTTTTGTCTACATGGGAAATCGTACTTAATTTGAACTTCCAAAGGCGACTCGACAACAACTCATTTTTGATCGCCCGTTATTACATGAATATTGCTGTATACAATACAGCATACCTACCTACCTTTTGTACTAATCTGAGTAATTAGCAATGAGTATATCCTGAACAGAGAACTGATTTTGATTATTTTTTTAACATTAGTACTTGGACCACTGTTGTGTTTGCTAGAATACAGTATTTTTTTTAAACGTAGGTACTTGTGGGTAAAATTAAAAATTGTACTTGCAAAGGTTACAGAATCTTAAAGTTGCACAAAAGAAATGCTGTTTTTTATTATTCTTTGACTGGACAAGGAGGTCCTTTTTTCTTTCTCCTTCAAACACTACATCAATTTCTTAAACTTTATTAACAAAGTATAAAATTTCGACACAATAAATATCTCAGCCTTATAATTTTTCTTTTACGTATTTAATACATCGTTTCAATATTATTAGGCTCACCTATGGTTTAATATGAAAAATACGATTGTAGACAGAGATCAAGTGTTCTGTGATCGACATTCTCTGCAGGCGAGCCTTATATCTTAACATTATTGCGACAAGAGAGGATATGTACATAAATCTCTAAAGGTGAACGGCGATCGCATCCACTACAAGCTTGAGAAGCTTCACCTTAATCTCGGATTCGGTGGTACCGTGCTGCAGGAACGTGAACGAAGGATGCTTGTTAGATTTGGTCTCTACGCACAGAATTAGTGGATCCCTTTGAAACTTAGATATCGTATATTCCACCCCTAAGTTGGCTAGCAAATTTTCTAAAGACGGCCCGTCGCGGGCTTCCTAAACTGTTACTATTAAAATGCTTAAAACTCGCCACCTATACCTCTATTAATAAATCAATTTCATCCGCCGTTAGATTCTTAGGGGTGGCAAATTTGGTGTCACCGTTCAGACTTGTTTCCGTTTTAAACGATAATTTCTTAAATAACTCGATGATCATCTGATCTTGCCCTGGTGTTTCTTCGGAGACTGATGCTGTCGGAGAAGACAATCGAGCGGTCCTGGTTAGTGCTTCTATTGTACTGCTGCCACTGAAAACAAACAGGAAAATTAATCGGTCATAGATGACTCATGTGAGATAAAGAGAAGTGAGTCCAACTAAATATGCAACTGACCTTGTTACGATTTCCAGCATGCGTTTTGCTGCAACTTGTTTCGCTTCCTTTTTTGTTTTTCCTTTTCCATCTGCCTCTTCAGTGAGAAGTTTGCACCTCGCCGTAAACAGTCCGAGATGCTCTTCAAACTCATAGATCGGATAACTTAATCCTTTCCTCGAGCAAAATTCGTTTAGCTCCCCGACTTTATTTTCGATAATATCCGATCGAGTATCCGATTCATCAGGTGGCCGTATTGTGGAGTTTATTATGGAGTTAAACATCATACCTTCACTTTGGAGAAACGATACGGCCTTCTCCGCCGCCGTGTGCTTTGCTGCCTTTTTGCTTGTCGCTTTCGCATTTCTGGCGATATTTCCTATATTAACAATACATTTAAAAACACCGTCTTCGCTCACGATGTCGTAATTCGGTAGAGCAATGCCTTTGGCCATTGCATATTCTTGCAAAACAGATATGGGACTTTTTTGCATTTAGCAATTGAGCGCGTTCGGTGCCGAGGAAGTGCACTTCTGTAACGACAGACAAACGATACGTAACTAAATCGGTGCGTTTATCGAAATTTAGCCTAATTCACTCATTCAAAAAGATGGGAAGGGATTATTTATTTAAAGAAAACCAGCTATGTTTACGAGTGATCAGGTGAATGTTCAGAGTACTTACGTGAATGATTCGCTTCACCTTTGCAGATTTCAAGTTCAACATCCTTTCCTCTGCATAAATAAAATACCCACTTTGAATGATGCAATCCGCATTCGACGAAAGCCACGTCAGCGTTGCACTTGTATCTATCAACAATACGTCTGTGGTATTAATTAAATCGGGAGCAAGACGGTTTATTCATTGCGCAAGGTAACTAAACTAATTGCCCTATTTTGTTTAAGTTATTCATTGAAACCAGTTATAAACAAATGTCAAATAGATTTGTTGCAATTTATTCGGTTTGTAAAATATTTGCTCTTATCAATCTTTACCTGTTCTAATCTTAGAAATCCTTATATATTAAAAAAATTGGTGTTTTGTGTATATTTTGAGGTTAGATTAGCGGTTTCATGTTTACAAAATACTATGCGATCAAAAATGAGTTGCTGTCGAGTCACCTTTGGTAGTTCAAGTTAAATACGATTTCCCATGTAAACAAAAATTCCAAAGGTCACTCGACGGCAACTCATTTTTGATCTCCCGTTATATCCACTACCACAACCCACCAACTAATAAACAAAGGTCTAACGTAGTCACAGCTTACTTACTAGAAACATTGTTTATTCATTGATTCAAATGAATCAACAATCAGCTATTAAAGTGTGGTAGAATGTACTCGTACTCGTAGGGTAGAATCTCTGGCACAAGACTGCAGCCATCAGGCACTAACCCCGGCTCACATGTGCGGGTTCAGGCCTCAGGGTTGTGCCGTTGTGCGCCAATGCGGTTTATTACGTACCATCAAAGACATTTAAAGTGAGGCATTCTTCTCGAGTTGTCTGCGTGATATAATAATGTAACGTTATTTATAAATTCGGGTTCGATTTATATCAATATTTATTAAACAAAACTAAAACACTATAAAATCCGTACAATTTATATCGGTTATTTATATCACACACTTCGACATTTATATCAGCTTTTCGCGCTCGATGTTTCATACGTACTCGTTCCGTAGTAGACTGCCGCGATGTTCGGTCCGCAACCATTTATACACGCAAGCAATGTAAGTCCAGTACATTCTCGAATACGCGTAGAACATTCCAGAGAATTCTGGAGCATTTCCGTTACACTGCCCCCTTCTTAATTCTGGACGTCTCGTTCAGAAACTGCGTTAGTATTACTTTTTAATGCCTCGTGTCGGAATCTGCAGTCAGAGCCTGCTCGACAAACACCTTTCTTGAAAAAGTAACAGTCCACAGTTTTGCGGAGGGTCGTCCCCTGTGGGTTGAAGCAGCATACTGTAATTCGAACGCTAGTGTTTCTAAAAATCACTTCGATCATGGTTTGCACTATCTTCCAGTCCAACCCATCTAAACCACATCCAATCTTCGGGATCGCCAAGCTATTTATGTCATAGTATGCCATGAGTTTCTTTAAGTTTTTTTAAAGCAGACCAGAGGTTTTCATAGGTGGGTTTGCCTTCTGACGTTTTCTTTGAAACCAAGTAGAACAAAGAGCGTTGACTATCTTCCAAGCGCAGGACTTTACCCACTCGTGGTCTTTGCTTTAACAACTCGTCCATTCTTCCAAATCTTTTCCGGAATACGGAAGCTATACCTCTACCCATGCGAAAGTCTTCGGCGACACAATGGGCGATGGAAACGTTAACCGGAAGCTCAAAAATATTTTGACAAATTTCCTGAGTAACGCCAAATCGAGCTTTCTTCCGCTGGGCGTAATTTGACATAAAATCGTTAAAATTTGGCTCGATCCCAAAGCTGCGTTCCTCTTCTCGAATACCTCTAACTTCTTCGTTGTTGTTGGATCCGGCATATCGTGCGAGTCGATTAATGTGGACAACTTTCGGTTTCCGGTGGTTCATTCTGATACGATATATCACGTCATTTATTTTCTTGATCACCTCATATGGACCTTCCCATTGTCTTTGTAGCTTGGGAGAAAGACCTCTTCGCCTCTGTGGATTGTGCAGCCATACCAGATCTCCAGCTTCAAAAGTTTCATTGGCCGAGCGGAGGTTGTATTGATTTTTCATGCGATCGCTGGCAATCTGAATATGACTTCTAGCCAAGTCGTGAATGTCGTTCATCTTCGCCTTTAGTTGGTCAACATAATTTTCACCTGCGACATATTCTTCATGGGGTTTACGCCCAAACTCGAGGTCACATGGAAGGCGTAGTTCACGACCCAACATAAGGCAGGCAGGAGTCTGACCCGTGGTCTCGTTAACGGCTGATCGATATGCCATAAGGAACAGGTGGAGATACTGGTCCCAATTTTTCTGATGTTCTGCCACGACTTTTGAAAGATATTTACCCATCGTTCGATTCATTCTCTCCACCATTCCATCTGACTGAGGATGCAAAGGTGTTGTTCTGGTTTTATTGGCTCCTACCAATCGACAAACATCTTGGAACAAAGCCGATTCAAAGTTCCTTCCTTGATCTGAATGGATTTCTATAGGAACACCAAAACGTGTAAAGAACTCCTTTACCAACACTTCTGCAACTGTTGCTGCCTCTTGGTTTGGAATGGCGTAAGCTTCAGTCCACTTTGTGAAATAATCCATAGCGACTAGGATATATTTATTTCCGCCATCTGTCTCGGGAAACGGTCCTGCGATATCGATAGCAACTCGTTCCATCGGACTACCAACGTTATACTGCCTCATGGGTGCCTTCTTCTTGGAAACTGGTCCGTTTCCAGTAGCACATAACTCACATTTTTGACACCATCGCCGGACATCTTCTTTACGGTTGACCCAATAGAATCGCTCACGTACCCTTTGCAACGTTTTCGTAATACCAAAGTGTCCTCCGGAAGCGCCGTCATGCAATTTTCGCAATACTTCCGACACTTTGCTTCTAGGTACTACTAATTGCAGCGTCGATTCGGTGCCATCTTCACTTTCAAGGGTCCTATACAACAGGTTGTCTTTCAGAGTCAGGCTATTCCATTGGCCCCAATAACTCTTTACTTCAGGACTTGTGGCACTAATGTCTTGCCAGCCTGGTCTTTGTCCGTGGCGCATCCAATTCAGAACAGTTTTTATACTTGGGTCGTTTTCTTGGGCCGTTTTGATTTCGCTTGGCTTCCATTCCTCACTCTCTACAGTTGTTCGTCGCAGATGGCCAATCTTGTCTTCTATTTTAGAACAATGTGTGCAGTTGTCTTTGCACGGTCTTCTTGACAAAGCGTCTGCATTACTCAGAACTTTTCCAGACGACGTAATGTTTACAGTGAAGACCGGGGCTTTGTTTCTGCAGGTCGGGGATAGCCCCTTCCTGTCGAACTTTCTTAGTTTTCCGACTGCTGTAATGGTTTTTGGCAGTTGCGGCGAACGTGTCCAATCTCGCCGTGGTTCACGTTTCTTTGCCAGTGACTGTATTGCTTTATTGATCTTTTCTTCCACTTCTTTACTGACCTTTTCTTCAAAACTTTCAGAGCCACCTTCCTCTTCGATTGTTCTTACCCGGCTGTCACTGCGAGGTTCCACCATACGTACTCGCGCACTTCCATGACTAGCTTTCTTGGCGGCTTGGAATTCTAACGCACGGGCCAAAGCTTTCTCAATTTTGTCGTGCCTAGCCCGTCTCAAAGCCTGCTGGGCATCTCCATCACGAACGGCATCGATAAATGTTTGTACAGCCAGTTGATCAAGAAAGCTCTCCGGTGCCGTAGGGTATGCCAATCGAATCAGTCTAGCGATGTCCGCTTCAAGTTCCTGCAAACTTTCTCCAGGTTTCTGCATTCGGTTCTTGACTTGGGCATAGTAAACTTGCTGAAGGTGTTTATCGCCATATCGCATTTCGAGTCGCGCTACGATTTGTTGGAAGTTCTGTTGATCCTCGGGGATAGTCCGCAACACATCCAGAGCATCTCCTCTCAGAGCAAGAATCAGGGCTGTAGTTTTGTCTTGAAGAGTCCATTTATTTGCCGCAGCCGCTGCTTCAAACTGTCGAACGTACGAGGTCCAAGGAATCTTACCATCAAAAGTAGGTGGCTTTACTCGGGCTTGCTGAACGTCGCCTTCTACTCTTGTATTTGTTTCTGGGGCACTACTAGTACGCTCTTTCGTAGTCAGTCGCAAGAATTGCTTCATACTTGTGCTCAATCTCGACGAATGTTGCTTTAAATGTTTTGGAAACTTCCGTAATTCTATCTTCAACTTTTTCTTCAATTGATTTAGAGACTTCTTCGATAATCTTTCTAGAATTTTCCTCCATCTTTTCGAACTTCTCGTCCATTTTCTCGAATTTTTCTTCAATATTTCTAGAATTTTCTTCCAACTTCTCTTGAATATTTCTAGAATTTTCTTGGGTGCTTTTCATTTCTTGTTGCAACACCTGTTGGCCATTTTGTATTTGCTGGAGCAAATTGAGCATCGTTTCTTCCATTTTAGCGGCAGTAGATCTTGTTACAGGCATACACAAGCACAAGCACTTAATTTAATCTTACTTTTAATTAATTTAATTAATCCCACTTCTGACACCAATGTAACGTTATTTATAAATTTCGGGTTCGATTTATATCAATATTTATTAAACAAAACTAAAACACTATAAAATCCGTACAATTTATATCGATTATTTATATCACACACTTCGACATTTATATCAGCTTTTCGCGCTCGATGTTTCATACGTACTCGTTCCGTAGTAGACTGCCGCGATGTTCGGTCCGCAACCATTTATACACGCAAGCAATGTAAGTCCAGTACATTCTCGAATGTTCCTACAAATTCCACTATCGCGCGCGTAGAAAATTCCAGATAATTCTGGAGCATTTCCGTTACAATAAATTAAAAAGCCCTCCTAGAAGTACAGTTTTATCTGCTGTCTAGTCGCGCCTAGCTCATGTTCTCCCGATGTCCCGATGGTACGATTTGAGGGAAGTGTCAATACAAAAACAAAATAATCATTCTATGGTTTTTCTAAACTTCGAGTATGATGTGTTGTCTATATACCAGGTGTGAATATGCATATCGCTGCTGTAATATTGTTACATCCAGGCCCGTAGCTAGGACGTGGTCATGGTCAGCGGGGGCTGAGCCCCACCTGGAACGTGGTCTTGCCGCCACTGGAAGATACGGTTGATGGTTCCTTTATAAAAATTACAAGGGTAATCTTTATCAAAACCTTCTTAAGCCCCCTAGAAAAAACCGACCATCCCTGCTACTTTATTCTGGCTACGGGCCTGGTTACATCTTTACCACACCATTGATTATACACTGTTTAAGTGTTTAAGGCCGGTCCCTACATTGGAAGCGGAATTTCTCCCGACCAGAGCTGGGCAGAATACTTTCAAAAAGTATTTGAATATTAAATAGTAAATACTTTACACAAATCAAAGGTATTTGAATACTAAATACTGTTACGTCCAGCACAAGCGAATACTAGATACAGATACATTGTAAAGTATTCAAATACTTTAAAATGTATTCGAATACTTTCAAAAGTATTCTAATACTATCAAAGGTATTCGAATACTATAAAAAGTATTCAAATACTTTGAAAAGTATTCGAATACAGTAAAAAGTATTCAAATACTTGTCACTCAAATACGCATCAAAATTAATAAGAAAAAGTGTTCCTGAGAAATTTTGGTGTAGTCGATTTTTGGTAAAAAAGGAAGGTTATATACACTGCCTTTTTTTGAGGCCCGAAAAAAAAATGGCTCAGATCGACCCGGAAAAAAAATTTCTTATAGAATGTGGCCTGTAGAATCCATAATTTCAAACAGTTCCAAGATTGGGCTACTCCGGCTACTAGTTCAAAAGTTACAGCCCTTTGAATTTTCTTTCGAACTTGGTTTCTAGTCTATAACTTTTGATTGAGAAGTCTGATCGAAAAAGTACGAATTGTTTTGGATTCTACGCACCAAAATTAATAAGAGGAAGTTTTTTCCCGAGAAATTTTGATGCA
This sequence comes from Photinus pyralis, assembly GCF_008802855.1. Taxonomy (NCBI): domain Eukaryota; kingdom Metazoa; phylum Arthropoda; class Insecta; order Coleoptera; family Lampyridae; genus Photinus; species Photinus pyralis. The sequence goes on from NW_022170511.1 coordinate 44,531,391, forward strand.
GTCGACTTTTGGTAAAAAAGGAAGGTTATACACACCAAAACGTCTCTCACTCTCTCTTCCTTTCTTGCCGAGTCTGGACTGGTCTGGCCTGGCCGGGTCGGCTCTAGTGGCCAGATCGACTCCGCTCCCAATGTAGGAGTAACCTTAGAGTGTTTAATAATAATATAATAATAATAATAATAATCAATTAATCAATGGCCACACTTTTTACGTTTTAGTTTCTTGTGAAAAAAATCAATTCGTATCCACGTTTTTGTAAATATGAAGTGCCATATCGTCACAAGCCCGTAAGTAGAATGAAGTGTCCACAACTAGCGTTAGGATGCCAAAAAGACACTCTGAAAAAATTTCAGCAAAATCTATCAAATACTTTCAAAAATATACGTAGTTCAATACTTATAAGTTTTATAACCAAAGGGATCATTAGAGAGAACATTTAGGGCTGTAGCCAAAAGAAGGGCGGGAGAGGGAGCCTCTCCCCGCATCTTATGCGGGAGTTGGCATTTTTATCCTTATGTGGTTGTTGGTATTTTAGAGGCTAGAAATCATTATAACACCATCATCATCCAGAGCAGTGGTTCCCAAACTCACAAAATTAAAATTTCTCACCCCCCCCCCTCCCATCCTGATTAAAAAATAAAAACTGCTGCTACTGCAAACCAAACGTGCACCCACTCCTGGGTAATCACTTCCAGCGTGCTCATTAAAATAAATTCTCGGTGCGTTCACAAATAAAAAAAAAAACCTTGAGGGAGTTTGTCTTTAATAAATCCAAAATTGTTAAGTATCATTAATGACAATAATTAATTTTCAAATTATTAATACGGGCCAAAAGCATGCTTCCAGACTCTGCATTAAAGTACAAAGTTTGATGTAAAAAAAATTAGATATTGTAAAACCTCGATTATCTGACCCATAAATGACTTGCAGAAGTGGAAGTAGGTAGATGTTCTTGGTTATGTACGCAGTAATCAATTGCCCGACTCACCCATGACAAGTTTAAAGCTGGTTCTTTAAGGGTGATTACTTTTCCAACAGTTGTGGTACCCAAAACAGGTAGCTACGGCTATATCGTGACTGTATATTTGGTGTAGCGGTAGATAAGTTTAAAACCCAGTCGCTTTCTAAATGCCCTAATAACAAAATCCAGAATGACCTAATGAATTATTTATTTGATTTGACTTACCCTTCAGAAGAAGAGGCGAAAATTAACTTAAATTAAGTAGCAATACACTGAAATGCTACAAACGTTTATTAAAAAATTATAGGGTGAGTTTTTTTTTCATTTTTATTATGGGGACTCGGAAACCGTAAGAGATACAAAACCGCTTAAATGGGCCAAGTTATGCAGGTGGTGATTATTTTCCCTTTTTGTAGGTGTACAAATAGCGAAGTTATGGCAAAAAAAACCGAGAAATGTGTCATTTTCGAGAATGCGTTGGCCTGTTGGTATCCATTTAATTTCAAAGATACGGTACTGAGAACATTGGTACAAAATTTCAGCCAAATTGGTCTTCTTATATCAAAATTGAAAGCTCATAAAATTTTCTACAACTTGTGTGATTTTTAGTGCAGAATAATGATGTTTCAAAGGTAAAAAACCCAATAATGTATTTTTTTCCAACGTACTGTGCTATTTCCTACCTAGATTTTCCGAATCTGAGTTTAGAAGGGCACTTTCATATCGAGAACTGGAAGCAATTCTCGAGGATGCCAATTTTGACAACGTAGACGAAATAGATGCTGTTTATATACCACCCACGGTCGATAGCCTCACCGATGAGGAGGATCTAGAGATCTAGACGATAACCTTCTTCAAGAGGAAGCAATCGCAACTGACATTACAGGAGCATTTGAAGTTCATGCCACGTTCCAAGCAGAAAGTTACACCCCAACTGAGGCAGTTGTAGAGCCATCTACTGGTATGGGTAAGAAGAGGAAGGGGACATAAAATTAAAGGTTGGTGGCAATACTCCCTTTAAAGTGTTTTCTTTATTTTTTGATAACGCCCTATTGAATCAAATAATTGCATATAGCCACGCACGATTATAAGGTTTCTGCTGCTCAGTTGCAAAAATTCATGGGAATTTTAATTCTAAGTGGATATCTTTCACTTCCGGCTTCCGATATGTATTAATAATAATAATACTTTATTAGTGTAGTTTATCACAAGATATTTACACAAGTCAAATTATAATAATAGAAAACTTAATAAACAATTATAAAAATTTAATTTCGAAATATTGATCAATGAAATATAGAGGATTACTTATCAGAGTTTCTTATATGGATTTTTTAAATAAGTTTGTCTTGAGACTCTGTATATCAATGGCGGCTCGTCAGGGGAATTGTTTTGGATTCTACGCACCAAAATTAATAAGAGAAAGTGTTTTCCCGAGAAATTTTGGTGCAGTCGATTTTTGGTTAAAAAGGAAGGTTATACACTGCCTTTTTTTTAGGGCCTCAAAAAAAAATTGTCTCAGATCGACCCGGAAAAATTTTTTTTTATAGAACGTGGCCTGTAGAATCCATAATTTCAAACAGTTCCAAGATTGGGCTACTAGTTCAAGAGTTACAGCCCTTTGAATTTTTTTCGAAATTGGTTTCTAGTCTATAACTTTTGATTGAGAAGTCTGACCGAAAAAGTACGAATTGTTTTGGATTTTTTTTTGCCTAAAAAAAATTGGCACAGATCGACCCGGAATCTTTCTCGATCGCGCCGGAAGTTCGAGGTCGATACTATGGGGTTGAGCCCCCTTCGTCGCAACGGTACTGGGTCCCGCTGATCCGGCGAAGCTCTCTCCCTTACCTGGCCCAGCGGAAGCAGCACTGAAAGTTATGTGCCTCTGTAGTGCCTGATAGGATGCCTCATCGACATCAAATGCGAGGAGAACCCTCCCTGCGGTAGAACGTCCTCCATAGACTCGTCCTGAAACCAGGATTTTGCCTATGGAAACGCTTCGAGATGATGGCCGTGTTCTCCGAGGGCCCGTACAACACAGCCATCACCTTGGTTACTCTAGGGACGTGCCTCTGAACTTTCAGAGACGCTCCATCTCAGGGCTTAATAAGAGGAACAGTCCTCTTGAACCAGTCCAAGGTCTTCTGGCACTCTGCGGATTCCAGCGGACATCTGCCAGCCGAGGAAAGGGCCCTCCATCCTGTCGACAACTGCATTCAATGCAGCCATAATACACTTCGACTCAGGCTCAGTGATGTCCATCTCAGGGTGTGATACTGGAGTGGTCACCCTGAGCCCCGCCGCAGTGTATATGCTTTTTGTATTTTTATTAAATAACTGTTCTGGCTTATTTTGCTGCAAATGCAAATGCATCGCTTAATGATAATCAAAGAGAAATTTAATTTGTTACAAGAGGTGACTAAAGCAAGGAATATCTCGGAAACCGTTTGAAGCAACCTTTATCATTTTGTATCAAATTAAAGGTCTCGGAAAAGGAAAACAACAGTGAAGAAAAAAACGGGGGTTGCCGTTTGAAAAAATGGTTACGGCGCCATTTTAGTGCAATTCATCATGTGCGAAAACCTTATCAGTTTAGTTTCATTTTCAAAGGTTCTCCATATCTTTCTAACTGACGCTCGCCAAGAATGACCCTGCATAAGAAACAGGAGCGGCCCTAGGACAGAACCTTGGGGAACTCCTTGTTTTAAGAGACCACCTTGCAATCTGTAATGTAGATGAGCACAGGGCGTCTAAGTCGGTGCATGAGATTGTGTATCACCCTGAGCCCACGGCACCTAATAATCCGGAGGGCATTACGTAAATTCAGACGAAACTGAAATAGATAATGCAGGAACAAAAACTTATATCGCATGTTGTAACGAGGTAAAAGACAATTTTCTATTGAAATGCTTTTCATTTGGACGGATGGTGCGAATTTTTGCATTGATTAGACGTTTTATTTTACATTGTCCTGAAAATCTGAATCTTTACAAGATTGAAAGAGAGCTTCAAGAAGGTCCAGAAAGTTAGCCACCGATATAAAGCACAAGGAAACCGGCCACACCTACGGTTCAGAAGATATAAAGCCCCAAAGTTAGAGACCGGAAGTTAGCCACAGCTTTTCCATTAATTTAGTACAAATATCGTGTTCTGGCAGAATCCTTATAGTGTTTCACTAGTACTATGCGATCAAAAATGAGGTGCTGTCGAGTCACCTTTGGAATTTTTGTTTACATGATAAATCGCGCTTAACTTTAATTTCCAAAGGCAACTCGACAGCAACTCATTTTTGATCGCCCGTTATTCATTTTTTTATTTAGCCCTCTATGTTACTCTGTATTCGAATGAAGTTTCGGTACTCGTAATTTATTAAGAAGTTCGTCTATATACAAAATTAGACTTCTCTACGCTTAAGGAATGTAGGAAATTCTCTCGTTCTTCTCTATATCGAGCCTTTAACAGGTATTCGCCGGCCAACTCGTTTCCCGTCATTGTATACTTCTGAGCCGCCCTTTGGCTCTTCTCCAGAAATTCAACGGACTGATTTAAAAGCGCCCTGCGCCCATCACGAAGTTCAAGGCAATCGGATTGTACAGTTTCGAATGTTTCCGTTGAGGTCATCTTCAACATACGTAAAGCAGAGAGAAGCCTTTTAAGTGTACTCGATGATCTCCACTCTGCTTGATTTTGTGTGCCATTGGAATGGCAGGGTAACAATTTCAGTAGCAAATCTGTCAAACTTGGTATGTAAGGTGCTGACTGCGATTTTTGGAGGAACACCCGCTGATAAGCTGAAAGTCGAGGGTCTCTGTACAGGCGGCACATGCACTCAAAAACTCTGAAAGAGTAAACTGCTGTATCAGATTAACTCGCGTAACTCTTACTGGTATTTGGTCGAGTGCCTTTTGCGTACGTAACCCCACGTTCTATGCAATCTGTAAACCGCCGGGCTCTGCAGACCACACAAAATGCTTCTGCATGATTGAAAATTGGACAATTTGTGACACTTTTCGGCTGCATTTATTAATCTGCTGATCATCCTAGCCCTTATCTAAAAATTGGTCGTTATTTTTCCTCGTAAGCGCATCATACTTTCTCTGTGTCGTCTCGCAAAACCTCGGTGGCCACTAAACAGCTTATCCTATGCGAAAACGCTTCAAAGGCTCCGATGTTCGGTGCACTTTTTGATGTCTGTTTCCAAATTATCACGCTTAGTTCAGCTGGGGTTATTTTCAGAAATAGATCGCGATCTATTATTGTAAGCTGGCACGTTAGGGTTGTTGAGTCAAAGTCCCACGATGTGAGGTTGATGTTTAATTGTAAAAGTCTCCTCAAATATTGCACGGATGTTTCATCTGACAAGCGTAAAAGTGACAAAAAAACTGGGGCTTACTGAAAGTTACCTCTTGCAGATGTACTCGATGTCTGTGTCGCAGAGTTGGTGTCCTCGTCGGTGTCATACCTCCTCTCCATACAAAGAAATCCCTTTTTAAAACCAAGGTTCCGTCTTCTCCTACCTTTCTTGCGTTGGCAACTTTGCCGAACCTTCCTCAAATGCTCGGTTAACTCTTGATACGCGTCCCTTGCCGACCTGGGCCTGTACCAATAATCCGGAGTCCAAAAGAATACAACGGGCGTTTTCAGAGACGTCCAAGACTTTGCCACACGACCGTCCAAATGCAGTGCCTCGCAGGATATCGACGAGACCAGCTGCCTTTTCGATATTGACAATCGCAGCTCCGGTTCGGCGGGTTGTCGCCTTGTTCTGACGGCGGATACTGCTCGTTTCACCTGTAAAGAATTGGGGATGGTAATATGGGGATGGTAATACGGAAGGGGTGTACTTGCACAGAGAACCTTTCACCTTGCGAAATGCCCCACGGTCCCAAACCGTAAAGAAAATGTGGTTGAGGTGCAATGCCGTAGCGACGCCGGTGCCGGTTGACTTGCGTAACGTTTCTGGATGATTCCCAAAACAGGACTGCATTTTCTGCCAAACGAGTGTAGTCAGTTTCGTTGTCGAGGGACTGAAAGGATTGCTCTGATTATTTAACCTTTAGAACTTTTTAGCTCCAAAATAGGTATAAGAACTCTCACCTCCCCTACTGTCGCTTAAAATGTACAACCCCAGTGTAACGTGATAAAAAAAATCATGTGTACGTAGTTGATCAAAAGAACAGAAAACGAAATAGTGAATAATTAAGTAGGTAGGTATCTTTTAGTATCGCGCTCTATCTTAAATGACGCTCTTTCAAAATTTGTGCTGTACAGAGGTGCCGCTGCATTCAATGATTTATTTAGCAATTAGGGGACGTTGCAACTTGGGCGAATACAATTTTTAGCATTCCAGTTCCCATGGAGACGATGAGTAATGAGCCGCGTAAAGATTTTGAGATTGCCACACATTGTTATATATGCGGGAAACCTTTCGTGATGGGGGACATTCGCTGTAGGGATCATCTTGAAGGGGGAGGGCTCTATCTAACCTAAATTTAAAATTGTACGTACGACACTGTTTAAAGTTGGTTAAAGTTAATCGCGTTTTACGTTTCAAGCAATCACCGTGGCTTCCTGCGTACGTCCATTTAACTGCTCGTATGAGAGAGCAGGTGAAAAATGAATTCAAAAATACACTTTGTTAAATTGATGGTCAAGAGTGTATTTGAAAAATGAATGGAGAACGTAAGAAAGTATAGGGATGTGCGTCTAGTAATGAAATGGGACGGCCGGTATGGGGCGCGTGCATTAGTTGCAAAACCAAATTTTCACAGTCGCACCTTTCTCGATAACCACATGGTCATTAATGAAATGAATCGATTAGAGGTGTTCCTTAACAAAGCAATTGCAGGTTTCTCCAAAACGTTCCTTTACAATTTCCATTACTAAACTGATATACTGATTTTTTAAAATGTACGTTTAATGAAAATAATAGAACAGGAACAAATTACATATATAAGAACGGGGTTTTAAAACATAGTCAATGTAATCAAAAGAATCACAAGAAAAAGGTAAGGTTCCTAAAATGCATTCGGCATTGCCTATACTGATAAATACAGGGTGGCCCACTGAAAACCGTCAATGCCAATTTTGCCCACTTAACGACAGTTTTGACAGAAACGCTCGAACACGTCAATTTTAGTTTTGAGGGGGACACCTAAATTGAGTAATACTATTTACATAACTTTAACCCTGAGAAGGGAGTGAATCGCACCCCAAAAATTTTAAATGGGAAGGGGATAGGTCGAAAGGAATGTTCATTATGTTTTTATTTTTCAAATTCGATCAGTAGGTCCAAAGAAAACTTGATTTAAATGGATTTGCAAAGCCGTTTTAAATGTTTATTAAGTAGGCGTTGAAGTTGAAATAATTGAGAGCTTGTGTCAGAAAAGAACATCTGTCATAAGTGTAATAAGTGCACAAGCAATGAAGCGAATTTGTGATTCACTTGTTTAATTTTGTGGTAAATTCAAAAACAATGATGGTTTACACCTCGGTTTACACTATAGCGCAAGGGGTGGAAATTGTTTCGCTTTTTTTTAAATGGCGATTCTGCCTTCACAAATTCGCTTCCTTGCTTGTGCACTTATTGCATTTACGTCAGATGTTCTTTTCTGACACAAGCTCTCAATTATTTCAACTGCTGCTGAGATTCCTAAATTAATAAAATAATGTCTTTACTGAGATTTTTTTTAATTGTAGCAGCTGCCGGACGGATCTTGAGAAATTTATAATCCAGTTTATTTAATTGAGCTAGCTGGACAGATGGGGGGGGGGGATGACCGTTTCTGAACTAAATAAGTCCGTTCGTCTGTTGGTTCAACTTTCAGCATGATCGACATTTGTATTAAAGTTTTGTTCTTTTGATTGTTGCACGTATTCGGTATCCAACACGTTCTCCATAGAGCGTAACAGTAACATTATGATTAAATAGGACGAGATTCAAGTAGGTATGTAACACTGTTGGGGAACTACTCTTTTGTTTTTGAGCTATGGGCAAAATTTGCATTTTTTTGATTTTTAGATAAAAGTCTAAAATTTCTTTGTTTATTAAGTTATTGGAAATGTGTTTATCATAAAAGTTTCTTTGCAATGATTGTTGCATAATCTGCTGCTTTCAAAGTAAGTATACGGGGTCCTGTCCTGAACAGCTGTCACATGTAATATATACTCCCCAACTTAATGCCAACCTTTCCCCTTTTTATTTGAATGGATTCAATTTGAAAAAAATAAAAAGAAATGTTTAAAATATTAAAAAAATTCAAAAATTGTGTACAATTTATATTTTTTTATTTTTTATTTTTTTAATGAATCTTTTTTGAATTTTTTTGAATCGCTTGAATCTTTTTTTTTCAATTTCATCTTGGTGTATTATAGTTTTTAAACGACAATTTAGTATACTGTCTGTTTAGATTAAAATATACAGGGTGTTCCATTTCAAAAAATGAAGTGAGGTCAGATAACTTTTCTGACCTCGTAAACTCACTTTGAAAATGAGATCTCTTTTTTGGCTTCCCAGAGGGCAGATAATCTTTTCACTGTTGGTATCGGTCTTATGATATTTAGTGTACTGAATTAGCACCGAATTAAGTGCTAATTACTTTTGTTATCGTTCTTAAAAGTGGGATTCTGCTCAGTAGGCGTGTAGATATGCTATAATTCCTCAACTAATTACGAATTAGTGCACTAAATTGAAAACTAATTCGATTTCTGTTTTGAAGGTACCAGTGGCGTAGCTAGGTAGGTGCCAAAGGTGCCGCGGCACCGCGCTCTGAATGGGGGAGGGCGCGCCGGAGGCGCTGAAGCACCGACGGCACTAAGTCGGGATGGGCAGTACGTGGTGTACCGTATAGGCCAGTTCTAAAATACAAGAACGGCAGTTAAATTCTAATACTTTGCTAAAGTCGACTACAGGGTGCACTGAAATATAATTACAACTAATTTTATTTGTTGTATTTTAATTGTTAAAAAGTAAAAAGTTATCAAAGTCTTTGTGTGAGATGTAAGGGATTTCAGCGCATTTTGTGTGGCAGATCAGTACTTTTATTAACCACAATCATAAGATTTTGTCAGGGGCTACCATATTCCCTTTGTCGGTACCCTCCTCCGACATCCCGTTCGCCCGGAATTCGCGTTTGAAGTTTTGACCCCACATTTAGTAAGATCTTGTCGAGAGCTACCACACTCCCTTTTTCGGTACCCGCTTCCAACGCCCCTACAGACGGCGGATGTATACACAGTTTGAATCAAAACACTTGTACCACGCTATCTTAAGTGCCTCAATATGAAAGGCGACTGTGTTGAAAAATAGCCTAAGATTGTAGCTTCCAAATGTATATAATAAAAGTTGTTTCTTACACTTTCTTAATTTTTTATTTCAAAACGTCTGTTACTTTCGGGATGGCCCTTGTAGTACAAAGTTACAGCGGTAGGAAAAAGCTGCAGATTTAAAATAATAATAATAATAATAATACTTTATTTGTGATCTATACAATATAGTCTGTATTAGTGTAACCACCATTTGCACGCAATCATTTCTACGACTTGTGCCCGATGCCATAGTTAAATTTGACGCGAGAATTGGAAACACTATAAATAAATGTATTTCTATTCTTCATGCAGTGAAAGATTTCGTTATTCAAAGCATCTTTCTAAAATTTAAGTATGCAAAATTTGTGTGTAAAGTTTCTCTCAAAAATGTACCGTGTTTTATTAATTAGAGCGCAATGGTAACTGATCAGGCGCCAAAATCTGGTAGGGCGCCAAAACCTGATCCGGCACCGCTTCGAAAAATACCTAGTTACGCCACTGGAAGGTACCACTCTGCTAGCTACGTGGACATATCAAAATGCCTTGAGAGGGCTGATGGACCTACCTGCGTTGTCGATACGGTACCTTCGGTCGAACTTTCAGTTTTTAAGTACAAACCCGACTTGCAATTGTCAAGAATGCCTGAACCGAAACGATTTATTGCGCCAATCTGGTGCCTGGGCACGAGTTGCTTTAGAGCCTCAACGTTGCGTCGATTTCTGGATCTAACTTGACTTTAGATAGAAGCCTTTGCAAGGTTATACCTACTTAGGTTGGGAAGGCTCGCGTATAAACTCGGAGGTGGTAGGGGGATCGGTGTGAGGAGTATAATTCGTAGGTGGCTCGCTAAGTTGATCCCCCATGTATAAATAGCGGTCGGTCCATTTGGGCGCAACTGGCTGTAAGCAATCTGATTACTGGCCAAGCTTAAACAATCTGATTACGTTTCCATATCCGAATTTACACCACAACTGGTGAAGTCCAGCTTCGTTTACGCCTCTTTTGGTGTCCAACAAATACAAAGTGCTATTTGACGTGGACGTTGCCACCGAAGTCTCAGAACGAGACGATCCAGGATCTTCGGGATTCAAAAACGTGACGCGCTCGCACCAGAGATTCCAAAACATCTTAAACACTAATGTCAGATAAGAAAGACTGGCGTGCTACCGCTTACACGTTTCGCTTTACTAGTCCCCCTAGCTCAAAGTACAGAATGCGATCAGTACAAAAATGCGCCTTCAACGTTTGTCGCTTTCTGCGATGGAAAACGCTTAAATTAACGCACTCAATCGGATAGACCGCTACCAATTCAAACGTCTCAATATCTGGGTCCACCCCTGGTAGGTAAGTCACGTCTAGCATACTTACTGGTGGCAACACGTCGGCCGCTAAGATTAACTTCGTGGGTGTTAGTCCCAAGTGTACTTGCCTAATCCCTTTCCCATCCCTTGTGGTTTGTGCGAACGGACTTTCTACTAGGACCATGTCTTCAAAATCGCAATAATCGGAAAATAACAATTTCTGAATGCGGTTGATCGACATACTCGGGGGTGAAACAATACATTTTGCACAATTTCGGTATTGCGAACTTTATGACATTACAATTAGTTACACTAAGTTGACATTTAATTGACAAAATAACAATAAGCGAATAACAGTGACGTAATAAAAATAGTTATAATCACAAATAAGAGTAATATACACATGTTTTGCACTTTGTGATGGGTTTTCGTTTAGGCCTGCAGCAGTTGATCGTTTATGACTGTTGGCCTGAAAAAAACCGTCGTTAATGGGGAGTTATACTGAAGGGGATGGTGTGTAGGAAAGAGAATATTTACATAGGAGAGAAGTACAACTGAACATCTTACATCTCCCCGAATGTAATGCTCTTCTGCTGAACTAATGGTTTATGATTCGAATTGTGGAAAGTGTGATTACCATTCCCATTCTTCAAGATACCATTGGGGACGTCCGCCTTCTTCTCCATTGAGCATATGTTAATGGTGACGCGATTTGACTTGTTACTAGTATCCTGTAGTTTAAAGTTGCTTTCTGGCAATTTGTTTGCGTTGTTTAGTGATATTGTTACCGATCCATTTGTCTGTGGCTGAATTTGTTGATTATTGAGAAGGTTTTCCTGGAATCGTACAATACAGACATTAATCTCAAATTGGGATGGAAATGTGAATCAATAAAAGTCGATGCTGTCTGAGTTTGAGTAAATAAATTAAATAAAATAGCAAACGATCTCCTGGGTATGAGATGTCAAAAGGGCCTTGCTTATTTTTTGATTTACACTGCCAATTCACGAGCTCCCATCTAGCAGATGTATCACATGTTCATGCTGAACATCTGAACTTCGCCCTCTTAGGCTTCTGGCTACAATATAGTTTTTTTTTTACCGTTTATATTGCTTTATGTTATTTTAGAAGTCTAATAAATGGCACTTATTATTATTATTATTACAAATTTGATAAAGAATTCACCTGAAAAATTTCATCGTAATCGGTACATTCGTTTTCGACGAACAAACAGGCGGACAGACACGTCAACCAAGACATGGAAACCCCGTAACACAACGTTTTAATGTCTTTCTCAACGGTTTTAGTTTTTATCTTTTTTTCTTTACTTTAGTTGTTTCTCTTTTTGGTACCTATATATACCATATAGCCGAGGGGTAGAACACTTCTTAAATAAATAAATAAATGTATCCGCGCATTAAATAGGTATATTTAAAAATAAACTCGCAAACGGTTTCAAATTTTCCAAATTATATTTTCAGTAATATGTAGATAATGTACAAGGGGCTAACTGGTTCAATTTTGATCATTTTCTCTGTCTGTCTGTGAACATGATAACTCGCGAGCGGTTTCGAATTTTCCAATTATGTTTTCAGTAATAGGGAGATAACGGTCAAGGGACTAACTGGTTCAATTTTGATCATTTTCACTGTCTGTCTGCCCGTCTGTGAACATGATAACTCGCGAACGGTTTCGAAATTTCGAATTCGCTTTGCAGTAATAGATAGACAATGGTCAAGGGAATAGCTAATTCAATTTTGGTCATTTTTACATTCTGTCCGTCCGTCTGTGTACATTATAACTCGCTAACGGTTTTGAATTTTCCAATTCTGTTTTCAGTAATAGGTAAATAATGGTCAAAGGGACTATATGATTCAATTTTGATCATTTGGACTTTCAGTTCGCCCGTCTGTGTTTGTCACTTGTCTAGATTGGTCTGAACAGTTTATTATTTGATTCATATTTTCGAGAATATTTTACAGTGAATGGCAGCGGCATTTAGTTTATGTTACGGATTAGGATATAGGAAAAATTTCCAAAATTTTAGGCAACGATTTATTACATGTGAATTTGTTAAAAGAAAGCCGTTGGAGAGCATCCACTGGTCTAAATCTACAGATATTTTTAAAGAGAAGGATATTTTAATGAAAAAAGTTCTACACCATCTAGTGATTCAACAAAATCCTAAAAGATTAATAAAAAGAATTAAAAAGACAAAAAAATACAAAAAAATTTGAATTTTTTTTATTTATTTAAAAATCCTTAGAATATTTTTGAACCAATATTTAATTTTTTGAATTCTTTAGTATTAAATTTGTGGAAAAATAATTTACGCTATATTTTTAGAATAAAGGATAGAGGGCGTTACATAAAAAAAAATTAGATTAGGTCCGATAACTTTTTTACTTGACCCCGTATAGGTACCTACTTATAAAACTTAACTTAAAACGGAAGATTATTTAACAATCATAAAGAAACCTTTGTAATAAATATTTTTCTGCAGATCTTTTAATTAACAAAATATGGGGTCATTTTGAAATTAGAAAATCCCCCCTCCCCACAGATGGCGATGTGAAAACTGCATTGTAAATATCTCGAAAATGTTGGAGGAGAATATCTACAAAGAAAAAAACAATATTTCGGAGAATTTCGTTTTTAAACAAATTAAAAAAAACATTTGATGTATTTTTTTGATAGTTAAAATTTTTTGGATTCTTTTTTGAATTATTTTGAATCTGAATCTTTTTTAATATCATCCCTGGCGTGCGATAGGTTTTAAAAGAGAATTTAATATGCTGTCTATTTAGATTAAAAATAGATTAAAAAATTAAAATACACACGGTGTTCCATTAAAAAAAAGCGAGGTTAGGTATGATAACTGTTTTACTTGACCCTGTATATTTATTTTGAAAACGTTACATTATGGAAAAAATCATTTGCAATAGACAGATTTACGGTAAACTTATTAATAAATAAAGAATTTATATGATTTTCTCTAAAAATCGAAAAATGTAACTCTTGCCCGTAACTGAAAAACAAAACAAAAACAAAAGCTAGTTTGATTTTCCACATCGAGTTTATCTAAAAAAAAACACCAAGAGTAACAAAAAGAATTAACAAAATTTAAGGTTCCAATGATATAAAAAATACAAGATATTAAGTCCCTTGAATCTTTTTGAACTAATATTGAATTTTTTAAATTTTTTTAGTGTTATATTTTTGGAAAGATAATTTAATAGGCTCTTTTTAGAATAAAATATACAGGGCGGTCCACTAAAAAAATTAGATTAGGCGCGATAACTTTTTTACTTGACCCCGTATATTTACGTGTACGCAAAATTGTATCATTTCTCACATGAAGTAACATCGATATTTATTATATGTCTAACTCTTCTAATCAACGAATTTTCATATATACAAATACTCTGGCTCCATTTGAAAGGTCAGGTAATTTATCTTACTGATTTATATATTAGCTGCAATTCAAAATTTTAAATGACATCTACCATATTTGTATTAAATATTCTGAAACCGTACAAAATTCTATTTCCAACGATACATCACATGTTATAGTTATTATTTAATTATATAAAAACGTAAATCGATAATTATGTAACAAATGCATCCAAATTTCAATAGATATCGAGACACCATGACGGATTAGTCATAGGTGATAATGAACAGAGGTGGATGTGACGCAATCCCTCCGAGAAATATGACGTGCTTGTTCGAGAAGATGTCTTCGGACGCGCTCGAGATCTTTTGAGAAAGAGAAGGCGTTTGTAATATAAGTAAACGAATTGCGTTTCAGTTTAGTTCTAATTTCGACGACGAAGTAATAAATAGTTTGCGCTTTCGTTGTAATTAAATTGACGTTACAGTATTATTTTCATCTTAACTATCGCGAAATGAGCGATAATCATTATAATGATGGAAAAATGGATAAGTATCCTAAAGATTTCATTTGTTTCCTCGCCTACTTTTGCTAATAAAGCTCTATTCTACCGTCTACGCTCTACAAGTAAGCGTGCATTTGAAGTTTAATTATCAATTTACTTTTTAATTGATTATACAGGGTGTAAACAGAACTAGGGAATGCGATTTTTCTCAGAAGTTAAGACATGCAAAAAAAATCTTTCAAACAAAATTGTTAGCGTTTCTAGTGAGACATATTTGAGATTAAGTGGTACAGCGGAGAAGAGCAATTGCAATAAACAATTGAAGAATGGTAAGCCTTCATCGTAAGCAAAATCTCCAGTGGAGAGTTGAATCATATGTTTCAGCAATGGCATACTTCCAAAGCCATTTGGATATTGGCTGATATAACTACGAACAAAAGCTACCACGACATACTATGATCTTCGTAAATAGTATCCCTAACCAGATTTAGACCAATAATCTTACCATGGATTCCGTTCGCCTTCTCAAATTGGACCTTCGTAACGTGTGCGCCAATTCCGACGCGAATTGAGTAGTAATCGACTCATTTGGACCTCCGTCGCCATTGCCGTTCTGTAAGAAGTCCAACTTTCCGGGCTGTCTTCTCAAGCTGCCCGATGGGTACTCGCCAATTGTCACGCTGACGGGACGCTGCTTTTTAGTCGATAGCGTGCTGGTGGTGGATCCATTGGATAATCGAGAACCGAGGGGTGGTTTATTGAAGAACGTGTTTGGGGGTTTCGGCGGTTGACTGTTTGGATTAGTTAAGGTGTAGGATTCTAGAGATTCCATTTCGACTAAGTCGTTCTGACTAGGATTTGCGGAATTAATGCTAAGCGTGTCGTAGTCGGGGGTCGGGCATGGCGGTGGTTGATGGTAGTCGTCTTTCGCGAACGAGAGGGTTGAATACTTGGCAGGAACTGGCGGTGGCGTTTTGGGTTTCGGTTGCGGCCGTGAATTTGTACCATTATCAAATGGGGGCTGCAATTGCAAATGAGTTAATTGGGAACTCGAATTTCTTATATTTACCGGAGGGGGTGGCGGAGGTGGTGTTAATTCCGCTTCAGGGGTTTGTCTGGTTAATGACTTCTCCTGTGGGGCTTCTTGTCGCTTCACGCTTTTGGGCGGTGCATATCTGTCCTGTAAAATTACTCAGGTTATCAATTGAAATTAACGTTAATTGCGCAAGGAGATAAGAGACAACTAATATTGTTCGATGATAAGAAAAACTGTATTCGTGTAGGTGAGATCAGAAGTTTTTTGCGTAAATAGGTACCCATAAAAAACTTACTTCGTAACATTGTATTACAACCAGCGGTTTGAACTTTGCCTTGTTGTCCATTAGATTAATTACAACACAATTGCAAATTTATATAAAAAAAGTAAAATTAAAACACTCTCATTTCGCCCGAAACACGCGAAATCGACTGGCGGAACTCGGATAAGGAACTGCTCGCTGCTCGCTTTTGCATTTTACTATTACACAACAATGACGTTTTATTGAAATTGTTGATTATAAAACATTCCCGTGTATTGTTTCGTTATAAACTCACTTATTAAAGATGTGACGATAGATGATTATTATAACTATTAGGAATTACTCAAACATGCGCTCCTTTATTAACAATTTATAACGGAGATACCCGAATATTCCTTCGCGTATGTTTAATTTGTTGTGATAATTGTTTATAGGTGATACATCGCCAATATCATCGTATAGCAACGATAACCCCTTTGGCATAAGTGCTTACGAGATTACCTGGGGAAGGTCGCGCAATGGTATGTGCAATGGGCATAGGTAAATGTAAATATTGGGCAAAGGCTTACTCAGCTTATTTTAACATCATTTGCTTATGTAAGACTTATTGTTATACTATTTGATGCGATTTTAATGAGTCGGGTTTGTGTTTTATTACTTTGTTAATTGAATCGCCCGAAGCGGAAGATTTTGACCTTAACAAACTGACAAATAGCCAAACATCTTGACTTTGGTATCACTTAGAGTTTTCCACAACCGCAAAACTGAAGTTTAACCGAGATTTGTAATTTGATAAATTGTTTTGAAGGTTGAAGTGTGTAAAGTAACAACTTTTCACACGCTGCTTGAAAGTGCTATTTTTTAAAGAAATTTTGGGATAAATATAAAGATGAGGTTAAGTGGAAGAGCAGCACCTGCGTGTGCATGCACTTCGCCTCTTATTATGCAGTTAATCATGTATATCTCACAAATTTATTTAAATAAAGGCATTTATTATTCAAATACTTTACTTACTTTTTTCAAGTGTTCCATACCCAGTTTAAAAAATCTTCAGAGACAATAATCATAGGTCAATTATTCAAGTAAGGCGATCCATAGTTTTGACGGTATTGGAAAAAAAACCAAAATACCCTTCATCGCTTCATGTAAAATAGCTACAGTGCCATACAACCAGCACAAAGAAGTCAAACCATAATACTTCAAGGTTTCATTATTATAAATTATTAATAGCAATACAATCTTCAGCGCGAGTCGTAGGAATAATGAACAACGCGTTTAAAAAGCATAATGGTCCGTGACACCAAGTCGCCATACTCGTGAGAAAACTGCTTGTTTCAAAACCTGCTACAATATGCTATTACCACATCGTTAATATTGAAATGAGCTTCAAATGTTTTTCGTTTTCGATTTTCACATTTTTTGTCTCCAGCCTACTTAGAAATACTCAAAATTGTACTCGCCATTTTCGAGATCTGATCATACATCTGAGGATTGGCAAAGGAAGGCTGTGTTAAGTGTTGCCTAGGTGCCTACCAAATTTCGCATTAAAAGGAACTTTCCAGGCTTTGATTTAGATGACTTTCCACGTTGTCTTCCAACGTGGCACAATGGAAGGTATTAACATGCAGTACCTCGTTTGAAATAGGACCCTTCTCCTTTGAAAAATCAACCACAAAAAAAACTATCCGTTTTAACGAGAGTATACAGGGTGTTTTTTTGGGAGCTTTAGTTAAAAGTTTCTGGGAAAGTAAAATAGGTAGGTTTTTGAAAATTTGTACTTAGGAGTTACTCTGAAGGCCGAATCGCTGTAAAATATTTTCAAAATGGCCGCACTTCCGGAAACACCGGAAGTAGATAGTAACTTCGTTATTTTAAATGGCAACCCCTATTTTTTATTGCATTTTTGGATTCTACGTGAAATTTCACTTCTTTTGATACCCATATGTCTATATCTACCATTTATGGTTTTTAAGTTATTTTGACTGTAAGAAAAAAAATGGCGGATGCAGATGGTACCTTGATAATTGATTACTTGAAAACGGTTGTAGTCATGGCAACCTATTTTTATCAGTGCATAGAGAATTAATAAGGCTTTCTTTTAGTGCACTTAAAAAAAAGTTAAGTTGCGTACGACCGCCCCTATGGATATCCAAATTTATGAAACTTCAAAGACTAAAAACTTAGTTTTTTTAAATAGAATGACCATGTTCTTACTATTCCATGAGATAGAGAATCGAAATGGGCATATTTTGACAATACATGTTCCTATAGCTATCTTTAACAGTTTCTGACTTATTCCCATTTTATTGAATTGACACTATTTTTTCCGGATTTTCTTTTTAGTAGTCGGCCATGATTCTATAACAATTGAATTTTAAACAAATCTAGTGACACTAATCCATCACCCACTGTTATAGGTTAACATAAGTTTTCCAAAAATCGAAAAATGACTCGCAGTGGTTTCACCTATTTTGGAATTTAATTGTTATTTATGGTGAAATGGGCAGAATCGCGAAGCGTGCTTTCCGTACATTCATTCGAAAACTGGAACGAAATTGTATGAATTTTGGAAATTTTGTACCCCTAATGCACTACAAACCGTGGAAGCACAAGTGATACAAAGCTCTACAAGAGAATATTTAAGAAAATGAATTGAATTGCAAATGCAAGATTAACAAAATAAATTCAATGCAAAATATAAAAAACTTCGTTGAAACATTTTTGGTATGGAATTGTTGGTAGAACAGATATCGCATTACCTCTCTTAATTTCCAGACTGCTACGTTGTTTAAGAAATTCAGTTGAACGACTCTGTTTAGATTTTTCAAAAATTTTCCGTCCTATATCCTTAATAAATGAGTTATTTATTAATGAATTATTTAAAAGAAACTAGAATCAATGGTATTAAAGAATCCATTCCTTGATTTGTTTAAAATTCGATTGTTATAAAATCATGGCCAACTACTAAAAAGAAAATGCGAAAAAAAAATGGCATCAATTCCGAGATCAATTCAATGAAATGGGAATAAATCAGAAACTGTTAAAGATAGCTATAGGAACATGTAATATCAAAATATGCCAATTTCGATTCTCTATTTCATGCAATATTAAGAACATGGTCATTCCATTTAAAAAAACTGAGTTTATAGACTTTGAAGTTTCTTAAATTTGGATCTCCATAGGTGCGGTTGTACGCAACTTAACTTTTTTTAAGTGCACTAAAAGAAAGCCCTATTCATTCTCTATGCACTGATAAAAATGGGTTGCCATGACTATAACCTTTTTCAAGTAATCAATTATCAAGGTACCATCTGCATCCGCCATTTTTTTCTTAAAGTCAAAATAACTTAAAAACCATAAATGGTAGATATAGACATGTGGGTATCAAAAGAACTGAAATTTCACGTAGAATCCAAAAATGCAATAAAAAATAGGGGTTACCATTTAAAATAACGGAATTATCTACTTCCGGTGTTTCCGGAAGTGCGGACATTTTGAAAAAAACGTATTTTACTTTCCCAGAAACGTTTAAATAAAGCTCTCAAAAAAACACCCTGTATAAGCTGTTTCACGCAAACCGTTACCTAAAATTATTTAGACTTCCATTAATAATTTAAATCTGAAAATTTTCATACCAACATAGTTTTTTACGAAAGAAAATGTTATCATGATCGGTACAACCGGAAGTGAACTTTCTTATTTTAAATAGAACACCCTATATTTTATTACCTTTTCGAAATCTACATGAACATCTACGTCGTTTGATACCACATTTCCCTATACCTAGCATCAAAGGTTTTCAAGTTATTCGAGATTTTTCAAAATTTTTGACGTTTGACTGCTTTTTTTAGCGCCCTGTACCCATGGCTCCGTTGACTTGAATTTAAAAAAAGTCTTCCAAAATCAACAATACTGACGTGATGCTGCATGCGAATGATTTAAATTTTCATCGCCCTTCTACAGGGTGTTTTAAAATTAATGGTCAACATCGAACCTTAAAAAGTTGATTTTGTTCAAATGAAACGTGCTTTATTTTTTTGCACTTTCAAATGTGGAAAATGATTCTAAAATATGCATAATTTTCTTAGGAGGCCTTGAAATAAACGCGTTAGTAGATGTCATTGTACTTGTACCTACCATCCTTGGAAACATTACCTGAGAAAAGCTACTGGTTTTCAACTTGACGGAGCCCCGGCTCATTCTACCGATGATGCTACATAACATTTTTTGAATTCAGGTGGATTAGACCTGCAGATCCGCGCTATTGGTCTTCTAGATACCCCTTTATATCGCCACTGGACTGCAAGATAGGGTGAGAAGAGCTTTTGATGAAATGGAGTAGGAATTCGGGAGGCGACTATCAACGGAGTTAAGCGGAGGATGAAATTATGCATTGAAAAAAATGGTAGGCACGTAGAACAAAACCTCAATTAATGTTTGTTTTTATTTTGTCGTTTGTTATCATGGCCTGCTTCTGTTTTTGATTTCATCTTGATTTAAATTTGTATTGATTAATGTAAATAGGATTTTTTCGTAGTTAGTGATATAAACTACCATGAATAACGAATGATAACAATTATAACCATAAAAGGAGTTGTCTGATAGATGCGTCTACTTCAAGGCCTCCTAGGAAAATTATGCGTATAACGGTTACAATTTTAGAAAATCTTAAATAAAACGAAAGCCATTACAGATATGTGTAGGGAATGTAACAATTGATCGATGTAGAATTTTTTCCACATTTGAAAGTGCAAAAAAATAAAGCAGGTTCCATTTGAAAAAATCAACTTTTTAAGGTTCGCAGTTATTAAACTTGACCATTGATTTTAACACACCCTGTAGAAGGGCGATCAGAATTTAAACCATTCGCATGTAGTATCACGACAATATTGTTGATTTTGGAAGATTTTTTGAAAAGTCAATGGAACAAAGTGAACGTCAAAAATTTTGAAAAATTTTGAATAACTTGAAAATCTTTGATGCTAGGTATAGGGAAATGTGTTATCAAACGACGTAGATTTTCATGTAGATTTCGAAAATGCAATAAAACTTCCGGTACGATACGAACATGACAATAATTCCTTTCGATAGTGCATAAAAAACTATGTTGGTATGCTAATTTGCAGATTTAAATTATTAATGGGGGTCTGAATACTTTTAGGTAACGGTTTGCGTGAAACCAGCCTGTATACAGGGTGCCCATTATGTATGGAATAGAATATAAGTAGTATATATTTCGGTAAATATCGACTGTATACAGGGTGTTACACGACCGTTCGAAAAAAAAAAATCGGGTTGTAGAGGGCATCAAAACAAGCACTTTTTCCAAATAAATCGAGGGTCCAACGTGTTTCGTTTGGGAGCCACCCCCCAAAGAGTGTTGAAATCTGCATTTCTTCTTTAATTTTTTTTCTCAGCAACCATAAGAGTTACAAAGTCGGGTGGCATGTCTTTGAATAGGTTTTTGGGTATGCTCTTTCCGATTTTGCAATTTTTTTTCAAAATTCATACCCCTAAAGGGCGCACCCCTAAACTAGGGTGCAAAAAAAAATTCTGATTTCGACGAAATTTGGTATCTGGGGGTTTTTTAACATGAAAATCACGAATCTGAAATTAGTTTTTGAAAATTCAAAAAAAAAAGTTCCACTGCAATTCTTGGCGGGACAACGAAAATAGAGATAATTCCACGAAATTTGTTGTGTACATACTAAACGAGTTAAGTAACAAAACTGTCGAACAGTTTTTTAAAATAACTTTTCAAACAAAAGTTATACTCATTTGAATGTTGGTCCTTCGGGTCGCGAAGTGTCCCAAGCCTACTAGTAGGCCATAATTTCGCATGTGTTGGTTGACAATGTCGCAAAAACAAAAGATTAACGGTTTGAGTCGATATTTTGTTATTTGGAATTAATTCGGTCATTAAATGATTAAAAAATTCGATGTATCGATTAAAACTCCTACCAAGGTATCTTAAAGCGCTGATCGATTATTTATTATCTAAATAAGGTAGGGGAAAAAGTCAAATCACTTTCCGTATGATACTTTTTCACTATGATAAAAAATTTTCATAATCTTAGGTTGAAAAATAACTTCCAAAAGAACACGCTCCTGGCTTACTAGTAGGCTTGGGACACTTCGCGACCCGAAGGACCAACATTCAAATGAGTATAACTTTTGTTTGAAAAGTTATTTTAAAAAACTGTTCGACAGTTTTGTTCCTTAACTCGTTTAGTATGTACACAACAAATTTCGTGGAATTATCTCTATTTTCGTTGTCCCGCCAAGAATTGCAGTGGAACTTTTTTTTCGAATTTTCAAAAACTAATTTCAGATTCGTGATTTTCATGTTAAAAAACCCCCAGATACCAAATTTCGTCGAAATCAGAATTTTTTTTTGCACCATAGTTTAGGGGTGCGCCCTTTAGGGGTAGGAATTTTGAAAAAAAAATTGCAAAATCGGAAAGAGCATACCCAAAAACCTATTCAAAGACATGCCACCCGACTTTGTAAATCTTATGGTTGCTGAGAAAAAAATTAAAGAAGAAATGCAGATTTCAACACTCTTTGGGGGGTGGCTCCCAAACGAAACACGTTGGACCCTCGGTTTATTTGGAAAAAGTGCTTGTTTTGATGCCTTCTACAACCCGATTTTTTTTTTCGAACGGTCGTGTAACACCCTGTATAAAATTTTTCTAAATGAAAGTTGTATAACATTTTATTTCCTTTAATAAGGCAGCATTCAATTGTTCTTATTTTAGAAAACAAATGAGCAACGAAAAACAATTGAATTTTTTTAAATAGCAATGTACTCTTTCATTACGCTAATTTGATAGAGATTTTTTTCTCTTTTCGATAACGTGACATGTTAGTATCCTTATACAAGACAATTTTTCAAAAAAAAAATAATTACATTAATCTAGATATCCTACATCAAAATAAAACAAATGATGGAAACACACGAAACTAGCAATAATTGTGGCAGCAATTTCTCCCAGAAGGACTTGGACATTAATTTCAAGCTGTCCGTGAGTCCGTTAGTTCACTGCCTTGCAGTTGATACTTGATACGTTGGCATATGCCTGGAGTATCCGTCTCATAATAAAGATTTTTTGAACATTTATTGCGATGAAAACCTTTTTATTGCTAATTTCGTTTTGTCTTCAAGGTTTTTAATAAGAAACGTACACCTTCATTTGTGTTATTTTTTGAAAAATGTTCTTGTGTAGTGGTACTAACATGTTACATAATCGAAAAGAGAAAAAAAATCTAGCAAATGAGCGTAATGAAATTGCTCAATTGTTTCTCGTTACTCATTTGTTTTCTGAAATAAAACAACTGAATGCTGATATGGGAAATAAAATGTTTCATATAGAAAAATTTTGTATACATTCGATATTTACCGAGATATATACTATATTCCATACATAATGGGCACCCTATATGTCGTAGGAAACGAGGCGATAAAACTCTTAAAATTTTTAAATCTCTTTGATCGAAACGGCTCTTACGGCCTGTAATGGCCTACCGTCTTATTAAAAAAACCACGTTGTTTAGCAAAAGCTATTTGGTCCTTTGAGCCAAATTCCCTTCTTTTGCAGTTAATATATACAAACACGTAAGAAGCACAAACAATTTTGTTTGGACTAAACAGTCCTTTGGGTGATCGATATTTCCTCGTAACGGCAAAGAGTAAATTATTATGTGTTCTTTGGTAACGGCAAAACATCTGCATGCGCTGACTTCCTAATATATGAGACAGAAAGCATAAAAAAATATGAAAGATATATCATCATTAAATCGTTTGCGCCTTATATGTGACAGGTAAACAATTACAATACAACGAAATTATTTCATTTTATAAGGGCCATCATTCATATTATTATTTGTGAAAGCTTGCATGATTAATTGATTAATAATGTGACAATAAATCTTTTGCTAAATCTCTCCTCATAAATTTTCACTAAGATAATCAATTTTGAGTGACAGGTATGCAAATAAGGATGAGACATATTTAGAGTACCCTTGGATCTGCAAGCGAAGCAATTTCTACATGGTTACTCTCTCTCATATACACTGTGTCGAAGATAGGAAGATGGCCAAATTAGGGTAAAGTTGCCGTTTTTGTTTTGTTCTGATGTTGTTTGAACAGATAAGTTTTGATCAGTAAAAAAAGACCATACTGTATTGAGTGGCTTTTTTTTATTACGAATGCAACGATGTACGGCGCACAAAAAAACAGAAGTTGGAGTTGGTTTCAACAGGATGGTGCACCCGCGCACAGCGCCCTAATCGTGCGAGAATAGCTATCGCACAAATTTCCTGGAAAATGGAAAATATGTCCGCTTTTTCGCACAATTATGGCGTTGTGCGCGGGTGCACCATCCTGTTGAAACCAAAAGTTTACAACTTCTGTTTTTTTTGTGTGCCCTACATTGCTGTATTCGTAATCAAAAATGGTACTCAAAGTATGGACGCTTGTCTCTGCTGTAAAACGATCTTTCTTAATTGATGTTGACATGGATAATATAAAAATCGAAGCGTAATTGGCGATCAGACGGCTACGATCAAAATTAGAGCGACAGGCGTATGCAATTTGTATGGGAATGCATAGTGAAAATTAAATACGTGTAATATCGGACATCTCCTTACCATATTACCTTGTTATAAAATTAGGTATGTTATAAGGTTATAACGCTCATCTTTCAGCATCATCAATCAACCAGAAAAGTAAATGTAAAAACAATAAGCGATTATGACTTACAACGATTGATTGTCCTAAGAAACGCAGCACATGATTGTATCTTCTTCTGCCTTTAAACTGTGACTAAGAATACCGCTCAAAGAAGTGCTTCCATTTCATTTATTAAACAACCCGTTTTAAGATACTTACGGTTGGTAAAAACTTCAGGTTAATGCACTTTAATAAAGCAACATCAAACGTTTGTCAAGATTTTCTAAAACTTTGTGTGAGGGAATGGTGGTCAATATTTTCTTTTGAAAATATTGCTGAAGTCCTTAAGAGAATGCTGTTGATCTGGAACCTAATTCGCTCATAGAATTTTATACAAAAAAGCCAAAATTCATTTTTTGAAAAATTGAAAAAACAAATGACGATTTAAGGTATGGAATACCTTTGTAGTGGACTGTAGCCTACTGTAATAAAGCGAATTTCTTATAAACTTTATGGTATAATTTCCTCAAATTATAAAATTACTAAATGGCAATATATCCATGTAATTCATACATATAATTTTAGTTTGGTTGTGACTTTAATCCGGAACAGATTTGCCGGAACTGAATTTAGGGACCTACTTTTGTATCTACGATCTTCACTTAAAATTTATCTCTCCAAATAGGAAGCAGGGTCAATGTTTGAACGTTGACGTGCATCCACGGTACTTATTTATTTAGACTAACCCTCGAGAAGCAATGCACATTTCAATAATTTGGAGAACTGGCATTTGATAGCAGTTCATCATATGCAATGACGGATTTCGATACGTCAACTACATTAAAATTAATTGCCACGATTGTGGAGCAGTTAGCATCAAATCAACAAAACCAGTAAGAATTTTTTCAACAAATTTTATTACGTACTCCATCTAATTCTACATCCGGTGCTAACGAACCAATGCCATCTTTCTGACAACAAATATGCACATTCCTTAGTCTTTTAAACTACTTCTTTGCCTTATTGATAGAGTGCACGCTAGTCTAAAATCATTCGAATTATTGCTCGTATTGAGTATTAATTATAGTTTTAATATCCCATGGCCCCCGTGTCGGACGTTGGCATTGCTATTTCGTAATACTTTATGTGCAGCACGATTCACTACCACTTTTATTTGTTTGCTGTGTTGTTGTCTGTTACAGATTCGCAGAACGCGCCCTTCTGAATTCAGACGGCCGTTACGACCAGAATTCAAAGGTAATTCTTTTATTTTTCCACGACTCCTTGATTTAACGTTTGATTACATATTGGTTTTCGATACAATCGAATTGTAATTATTACATTTGTTTGAGATTATAGGTTCGTTGTTTTCTGCGGAAGCCTGTTTTGATATTAATACTTTTTCCTACTACGTGTCGATCCCATTTTTACTAAAAATGTTCTATTGGTAATATTTTTGAGATAATTGATTAAATTACCCTCAATTGTGACGTCAATTATTGCTTATGTTCTAGCCCAGGGGTAGGCAACCTGCGGTTCGATGCGGCTCTTTTAATATAAAGTTGCGTCTCTTCGCATTTATCTAAAAAAACTAGTTTATCTTTTTCGAAAATTCACCTTTTTAATAAATCTCATTTTATTACGAAATAGAAAGTAGACTTGTAGCAAATATTTAATTTGTGACACTTGTTTACTTTCGGGCATTCTTTTGTTTTTTATTATCACAGCCTACTCGGGTATATAAACATGTAGTTAATGAATGGGTTTTGTGAAAGAAAAATATTGAGCACAGGGCATCCCTTATAAAAATTGAAGAGACCACAATTGACAATCGATTAGCGAAATAAAATGGTGGTAGATTATTTGAAAAAGAATAGTTATGGCACTTTGAAGTTTGGAAATTTACTTGTGAACACTCTCTATCATTAAATCCAACTTTCTCATTATCAAAGTGTTGCCCTTTACTCGGATTAACATTATTGATCAAATGCATTTCTTAACTTCAAAATCAAGGTGGCTACGATTCATTAAAGTGAGGCTTGCTTATGGGGAAATGTTCGGAAAAAAAATAGATTCTCCATTAGTTCATCGATCGCGATTGTAAAATGAACCAAAAACCGTAAAATGGAACTCGCATTTAATAATAACGAAACTGTTGTTTAGTTCGCCGAATTTAATAATAGTTAACAATCAAAATTTTTGATTACCAATTTCCCCGACCAATGAACTGTAATCAAATTTTAATAAGTTCTGCAGCAAAAAGTTTCAGATTCTTAAATCTGAATCAAAATATATTGCAAAAGAATCGATGACAATCCTAAAAATTGGAAATTTTAACAAAACTAATAACCGAAATCGGCCCCCTCATCTAAAAAACAATTCGAAATTAATAACAACAAACTTAACAGGATTTGGGGAATTGATGCAAAGAACGATGTAAACTTATTTGCAACGTTGCAAAGAAGTCTAGGAAAACGACGCATCTACCTACATTTCTAATTCGATTTCGTTTGTGTTCATTAGTGTAATTAACAAATTAAATTTCTACTAATTAAGAGAGGTTTCCATTAATTTGTGTTAGCTGTAGGCGCGTACATAAATAATGGGCGTCATCATTTTCATTGCAACAGATTATTTATATTGTTCTAAGCTCCCATAACTAATATTATTCTTAGCGTTAAACAATAGCGCTCATTCTTAAAAGTGAAATCCGAACATTAAACAAATAGGTACTCACCAACAATTCGTGGTTTATTTCTTTGCTTTCACAGTCGTCCGTCGATTTAAACATTTTTCGATGTACCTTCTTAAATTCGTCCATTAACTTTCTGTGCTGCTCTTCTTTTCCGGTGTCGATGCTTTTTAATGTCTTCTGTTCTTGCAGTCGTTCGTCGATTGACTGCTTCGTGTGGATTTTGTTACGCTAGAAATTGACAATTAGCTTCAGTCTTAAGCCATTTAAGTGATATACCTCTGATCTTCGGATTAACTCCTGACTAATAGCGCTCGATAAACTACTGGAAGACTCCGCATAGCTACAAATTGAGGAACTTTCAGTCTTGGTCGTCTCTTGGTGCACCTCGACGAAAACGGTTTTGGTCTCTTGTAGGGAATCCGCTAATTTGTTCGCCTTATTTCTAGTTAACGTATTACTATTGGTTTCTAAATTTTGGCACTCTTCTGAACCACTATGCGTAATTGTGGTACCATTCTCTGAGAGGTTAATTATGGTCGGTTTAAACTGGTAGCGTCTGTCGTTGTCGATGTCGTCCCACTCCATCTTCTCCCATTCGCTTTCTTTTAGCCGATCGAGTTGCGATAGACGATCTTCTAATTCTAACGATTCTTCCTTGACGATCGATAGCCTTTTTAAATCGGACCACGAAGGACTTTGGTCGCCTGTAACTGAGCTTGCGGAACTGTTGTAGCCACTCGATTCGCTGGGGAAGAGTTCGGAGCCCGCCGATTTGCGAACCAGTAGGTCTAATTGGCGTGCGGTTTTCATTAAGTTAACGGCCTGGAAGTGGACAGGTTTTATTCTGGGAATGAGAATGTTTCCTATACCTCGCTGAAGTGGATGTCGGTAAAGTCGACGTTATTGCATGACAGTATCTGGTCACCAGGACGTAGGCCAGCGTCACGGGCGATTCCGCCTTCTTTAGTTAATTGCACGAAAATGCCAGGTTTCCATTCTGGGCCTTTGCAAATTCTGCAAAAGGCGAAGGTGTGGCATCGAAAGGTCATTGAAAGAGAAATTGCACTCACCCACATCCCAATTTGGTACGTGGCGCTATCATAATGCTGATTCGCACGTCGTGTACCTTGTCGCTTAATTGTGGCGAGGACCTTGTCGAAGAAGTGCCATCGGATATAATGTGCCACGTTAAAGGATCGACTCTTCGACTGTAAAGAAAATATTGACCCACATTACGTAGGTGTCTAATGGTAATTGACGGCTACTAAGTAAACACAATCACCTTGCTAAGTGACGCTTATATTTACTTACTCTTTAACCGGGATCATTCCAACATCTGAAACAGAAAGTATTCATTAGTGTTTTTTTTTTACTTGAGGATATTTCAAAAGTAGGTTGTTTGGTAATGTAATTATTTTTTCGGTTCGATGGAGTTTTGAACCCAAGTTACCTCGATTCTTTTGTAACCAAATCGTCAAAGTATGAAAGATTTACGTTTGAATTTCGATTATATTGCTTTGCTCACCATTCCAGAAGAAAAATTTGAGCACAAAAACGTCCTGAAGAGCGCTTACGAAATGTAATTTTTTACTAGCTTTAGCAATCCAATTTAAGGAAGATTGGTTACGTGAAGCAATTATTAAAGCTTTAGTGAGGTAACCAGTAATAAATGCAGTGCTGATGAAAATTTGTGGAAATTAGAGAATCTTTCTCCATTGCATAACTCATCTGAACGTTGTTACGTATTGTTTCTATTCGAAAACTGTGCACAATTTTTGCCACCCTCAAGAAATAATTACGCCTGTCTTGGCGTGCGCATTTATATTGAAGTTGAATTGTATAGATCGATCAAGAAATTACCAATCAACATTTCTCCAGTTCCCTTCATGTGTCTACATCTATTACCACATTAATAGGTTAATAGCACGCACAGATTAAATTATGTTGCAGGAACAATTGGCACACGATAAGTCTAGACAAAATGTCAAATCTCCAGTAAAAAGTTGATTGAGTCGATCAAGAATTATCAGGGGCAAACCACTATGGAATTCTGGTGTACAACCTCATGGAATTCTTATGGAATTCATGGAACTCTTTTGGAATTCATGGAATTCTTTTGGAATTCATGGAAATCTTTGGGAATTAACTTGTAATTTTTATTCAATTCATTTGCATTTCTCATAGAAGCCTTTTTACAAGCTATGGTTTAGGTTGTGGCTATTGATGTTTCTATTATTACCTGAAATTCATACATTTTTGGTTTGTAGATTATATATTGCGCCACTGACCTTTACAGTCATAAAAGTAAACTTCCTCGCTTTCCCTCGACGTTTCCATAAATGTTGTAAAAAAAATCATTATATGTAAAGTGTTCTATATAAACAACATTAATATCAATTTAACATTTCTCTTAGAATAAAACAAAATGTCAATGATATTATTCAATAATGGATTATTAAGATCACTATACAAAACAAGTAAAAAGGTTTTCGTCCTAAGGCGAGCAATTTCAGGTCATTTTCCATGAATGGATCAGTACTTCCCAAAAGGCTAGAGCTATGTGCGCTATTGCACTAGAGGCATATGTGGTTAAAATTTCAAAGAAATATCTCCATAAATAAGGAAGTTGGAACTGACTGCGCATGCGCACATCTAATGTTTGCAATATCAGATATGTTTGCGTTTAACGACAGAAGCATCTGTGATTAAAATTTCAAAAAGATATCCTCGAAGATATCCTGCGCATGCGCACATTAATCTGATGTTTACAATATGCGATACGTTTGCTTTTCCTAAAAGCATCTTTAGTTAAAATTTCAAAGAAATATCTCCATAAATTTAAAAAAATGGACTTGCGTAGCTTACGCATGCGCAGTTCAATCATCACTGGAATTCTTTGGAAGTCAATGGATTTTTTTGGAATTCAATGGAATTCTTTTGCAGTTTTGGCAGTCTCATGGAATTTATTTGGAATTCTGGAATTATTTTGCTCTTTTGGACCAGAGTGTACACATTTTTGCTCAGTGGCTTACCCCTCGGAATTATCTCATTACATTTTCATTAATTTCAGGTGTGCTCTGTGATTGTATATGTTGCCATGGTGCTGTTCAATTAATTAAAAATATCGTTTTACTGTCAAAATTGTGTCTTCTAACAAACTATTTCCGAGACACTTTAAATCTACCATTAAGTATAAGTCTCAACAGGTTATGGGCCCAGAGCTGCAAGAGTAGTAAATGGGAAGAAAATGAAGTATGGAACGGAACTGTCATTTCTTACGAAAGCAGATCAGACGTTGGTTATAACCACAACTAATATGAGTGAAGAAACTAAAGATTATATGATGGTAAATCGGAAGATAAAACATTTGATCTATGTACACAGTTTTTCAGTTATAAAAGACAGCCAGAAAATACCATTGCTGCCGATACATGAACACTAAAAAAAATGGTGGAATGAACTACAAATCGAAATTGCCAAGGGCAAAGTAGCAACAAACAGCAAATGTAAATGTGATTTACCGAACTTTTACTCATATGTAAGATTATGGGTACCTAACCGGATGAGTATTTCTCGTTTAAATGGATGCTGACGGCAAAATCTGATAGGAACATGACCGATCAGTTAAGTATGGGCGCATGAAAAAGCATTGTCAAATAAGTATGACTCGAATCAACATGCTATGCACTTTGAAAGAGCTAATTTTAATAAAGCACAAACCAAATTAAAGAAAGAGTTTGTTTGTAACTAATGTTAAGTACCTGGCCACAAAGTTCGACATTGTTTAGACTCCCTAAACCAGAGACAAGCCCGGGAATTGATGTAAAAGGGACAAGGTAGTTCAAATTATGTAATCCCAAGATATAAGTCGGGATTATACGTAATCCCAAGATATAAGTCGGGATTATACGTAATCCCGAGATATAAGTCGAGATTATACTTAATCTCGAGAAATAAGTCGGGATTATAGTTAATCCCGAGATATAAGTCGAGATTATACTTAATCTCGAGAAATAAGTCGGGATTATAGTTAATCCCGAGATATAAGTCGAGATTATACTTAATCTGGAGAAATAAGTCGGGATTATACGTAATCTCGAAATATAAGTCGGGATTATACTTAATCTGGAGAAATAAGTTGGGATTATACTTTAATCTGGAGAAATAAGCCGTTTGCCGTTTTTGGAATCAAATAGTGAGTTGTTTTTGTGTGGAGAAAAAGCCGGACACATCATAAATTGTAAAAATATTGAATGAACTTAGATTCCTAAAGACAAGTTGTCGATTTTGTTGCAAAAAAGAAAACGTTTGTGAAATAACTCACAAAGAATTGATCGAGACAGTTGCTCATTACGTTTTCAGGTAATTTAATTTACAACAATATGGTAAAGCTCACAGATTAAAATTTGGTAGCAGAAATCGTGCTCAGCTGTATGTGGATCTTTTTCAAACTCCCAATGGGAATAATTGTTGAGGTCCATCTTGATCTTGAGTTTATTCACAAAATGAGGTTAAACGTTAATGGTGATCCAAAACAATACAATTCCCCATGAAAATAGTTAATTGTTGTACAATTTAAATTAAGGTGTTTACAGCGTACAACGCTACTAGTTTCGGCAAAAAACAGTGCTATCATCAGGCTACCGTTACAATGAACGTGAAGTTTAAAGTTGCAAAATTGTTTAAGAAATTCAAATAGAGGACAACGAAGTCACATCATAAAATTTACTTGGAAAGAAGTTAAAAAATGTTCAAAATTTATAACAATGGACCATGGGGAAAAATTTATTATTTATTATTTATTACATGTTAAAGGTTGTAAAGGGTGCAATAGATTGTGAAGCAACTCTTACAATAAACTAATATTGAAGATTTAAATTGAACCGATGTTTAAAGCGTACATGACGCCGTACAAACATGACATTAGTAGTCTAAGCAGCTGTACGTTTATAACAAACATTCATAATACCATAGTATACATAATAAATACACAATGTTAATACGTATATGGTTTGGAACATCATTATAATGATAATCTTAATTTAGTAGACGACAGGCTTCAAAAAACAAAGAAAACCTTATGTATATACAAAACTTTTTTCTCTTTACAACGATATATCACACATGGTGGTTCAATATCACATTTTTCCTAAAAATACAATTTTCATTTTCTGCGAAGAGTGCTTTGCAAAAACAAAAAGTTTTGTTGTGAACAAAAGGTAAAGTAGTGTCATTTACGTTTGTGCTAATATTATTTATTATGTATTTTGTTCTAATTTGAATTATAATTTCTTGCAAGACGAAGGTTCAATTCTGTGCAGATGAAAATCAAATTATTTTAACACAAGTAGTTCCCTGCCAACGCTACAACCAGACAGATGGATCAAACTGTCAAACTTTTGTTCACAATAATAGAAGGTAAGTATTGTTTTTCCAAAGCACTCTTCCCAAAAAATTAAAAATTGTATTTTTAGGAAAAATGTGATACTCAACCACCATGTGTGATATATCGTTGTAAAGAGAAAATTCAAAATGGCGCCCATAAGGAAAACTAAAGTTGCCACGTGTTTCTCCGTCATCTTAAGAGTTATTAAAAACGGGATGGAAGTTCAAAATATCCATTAAAAAGTCTCTGAATAATGTTGTTAATTAGAAATGTCTAGTACGATTAGATTACCATGAAAAAATTAAAAACGAAAATCAGAAAGTTTCGTTTTTTACGATATTTTCAAAACTATTGAAGATATTTTAAATTTCTATTCAGCACGGAAATTCGCAACTTTGCCTCCATTTTTCTATCTCTTAAGATAAGCGAGATCCCCATAGTGGCACTCGAAAAATGGACACCGTATATACTAAAAACAATTATGAACCTTATACAAAATTAAATTTAAAAATTTAAGCAATTCCAACTTTTTTCTGTAAAAAATATTTTGACAGATAATGGGTACAAGGTCTGTAATTTTGAAATTGCTTTTCATCGCCCTACTAACTTACAGAGTGGGACTACTTTGGCTAGCTTCCAAGCCGTTGGAAAGTTGCCCAATTCGATACAGCAATTAAAATTTTTTTTAAGGGTTAATCGAAGACTGGAAGCATCCTTTGAACGAAAAGGCAAATCACCATGCCCTGTCTTACTTTTAGATTTTAAAATCAAATATTGATTTAATCACTGATTGATAAATATAGATAAATGTATCCATTTTTTAGCGCATTTCCACAAAAATTAAAAAAAAATGCGCTATTGTGGCCACTTTGTCCGTCCGTCCGTCCGTCCGTCCGTCCGTCCGCTAACTTTGCGACGCTACTAGTTTTTTATCTTAAGAGCTATTGTTCTACTTTTTTCGCTATTTGGTTCGTTATGGTGTCGAGTCTTGTACCAAGGAAGGAATTTTTTTCTGTACCGCTTACAAAAAAAGTTATTGTAAAAAAAACAAAAAACCGTTTTTTACATGTTCCATAATTTTACACTTTTGCCGTTTATTAACGATCCTAGAGATCTTTTATAATTTTGCATTGCTATCTGTCGCCTGCCGGTTGGTCTCTCCGTCTGTTCCTTTGTCTGTCTGTCCATCTATCTGTCCGTGTGAACGATAACTTTTTTTAGAAATGTTCGATCGCTTTTACATCTCCGTTAGTTATGAACTGAATTGCATGAAATTCAATATGGGCATAGATTTAGCCATATAATACGGCAATGCCAAAAGTTGGATCGAATCGATTCAAAATTCACAGTGCCCTTTTCGCATCTCGACCATTTATAAACCGAATTGCAAACTTTTTTACTTATAAAAGTATTTGAATGAAATTTGATCCATAGGCACTTGGAATAAAGGAAAATCAAACGCCAATTTCAAAATTTGGTTTTGCGCATGCGCAGTGCCAACTTTTTTATTTATGGAAGAATTAAACGAAATTTGATACATAGGCACTTCGAATAAAGGAAAATCAAACGCCAATTTCAAAATTTGGTTTTGCGCATGCGCAGTGCCAACTTTTTTATTTATGAAAGAATTTAAACGAAATTTGATACATAGGCACTTGGGATAAAGGAAAATCAAACGCCAATTTCAAAATTTGGTTTTGCGCATGCGCAGTCCCAACTTTTTTATTTATGGAAGAATTTAAACGAAATTTATCCATAGGCACTTGGGATAAAGGAAAATCAAACGCCAATTTCAAAATTTGGTTTTGCGCATGCGCCGTGCCAACTTTTTTATCTATGGAACTATTTAAGTGAAATTTGATACTTAGGCGCTTGGAACAAAGGAAAATCTTAGTTTATTAGTTAGTTATAGTAAATTAGTTTTAAAAATTAGGTTTGCGCATGCGCAGTTCCAACTTTCTTATTTAGAAAAGCATTGAAATGAAATTCTTCTCATAAACTGAAATTGAAGTAGCACGTCAACAATGGATTGCCCATGTGCAATGCTATCTTTCATATTTGTGGCCGGATTTCTACGATTTTAACAGAAGTTGCATCTTACAAATGGGAAATGAATGCAAGTGGAAATGCGCTATATGTAAATCGTTTACGATTACTTTTTAACTTGTCTCCTTTGTAGTAGGTAGTTAGCATAGGATGTAGGGTAATACTACTTGCTTCTCGATAGGGTGTTTGCTTTCATAAATTTGAATTGGCAGGGCCTTTGATTTAAAATTGCACAATATTGTGTAAATGTGATCAGTTAGGGCAAGGGCCATACTTAGAGGCAGTTTTTATTTGCTATAGATAGCGTGTACATAGTCATGTACGTTCATTGGGAATGTCGCTGCAATTAGGTACGTTTATAGAAAATGCAAATTATTTTAATTATTTTTTATTCTGTTTCAACTTCGGGGGTTAGATTGATTGTTTATTAGGGGAAGATTGTGATTGGGACAGGGTTTTAATACAATTTGGGGCATATTGTAGTTAAAAGACGAATTTTCCATAGGTGTGTGGCTGGCTTTTATTTGAGATTAATATACAGTGTTCAGATAATTTAGGGTATCTGGTTAGAGTGCTATGTAACTTTTCACACAGGTATTTTATATTTTAACAATTCTCATGAAGGTGATTTTAAAATTCTGTTACGATGATTGTTATGTACGATGGGTCGGGGGTTTTTGTTTTATAGGGGGCGTAATATATTTCTTGAATTTGTTTGCAATGGTATTTTGGCGCTATCTTATTTTGCATCAATAGTGATACTGATCTTTCCAAAGCACTTTTCGCAAAAACGGATTTTCCAAACTTTGACGGAATCTTAAACTTTACACATATCATATGATACATAATTGTAATAAGAAAAACGAGCTTTATTCAAAAATGCTAAAGTCCAATATGGTTACCATAAGAAATAAAAAATGTATCTACTGTAACTTCTAATGCCTCGAATTTGTCGATATCATATTTGGATTCGTCATAAAAAAGTACTTTAATAATGTTATAGTTTAAAACGTCCACTTTTTGTCATTTTCGAAATAAAAAGGGAAAATCGAAAATTTTTGTTTTTTGTTTTTAAAAAAATAATTTTTCGAATTTATATTTTGGGGAGCATAGGAAGATAGATCATGTACCGCTTTATAGCGAACAGAAACAAAATTACGTCCGGAAATAGAAGGCGATAACGACGCGTGTATTTTCAATTAAATGTGTGCAATTTTAGATAAGCATTGGTTACATATATGTATGTGTATATAATGTGCGGGGATTTTGGACAGTCAGATGAGTTTGAACTTTACAACAGTAAACACGTGCTCCTTGAGTGTGTGTGGTTATTCCGCGTGGTCAAAATTCAAGAGCCGCCAGGCAGACGAGCTAATTTCTCAGGCAAGTACTTACTATCTCAGTTGTACTAAATTGTTGTTTGAGAAAATTTATAGCAGAAAAATGTTAGTCCTGCAGCAAGGATCTAGTGAACAGTCATATTCTCTTTTACACATCAGTTGCTTGCACCTATTCCAAAATAATTATATTTCAAACATAAGCAGTATATGCTGCCAAATCTCCGAAAAGCGTAATTTATGCGGTCATCCGCATTTAACAGTGTGTAAGATTAAAATTCCCATCAATTAATATTATCGACATTCAAAAAAAAAACCCGAACTAATCCTAATTAATTTCCCGTTGAAATGCAAGGATTAATAGATTCCACTAAATTAGGCCGAAGCTTGAAATTCGACTTTGGCTTAATTAAAATTCCCAGAGCTACGCAACGGGAAGTAGCGAGATGAAAAATTAAAAAAATTAACATTCGGCCGAAACCGTAAGGATAACTACATGCTAACGGCAATTTAATAATAATTTTACTAGCGGTTTCAGATCATTGGCAAGATTACTTGTCGCCATGCTCATTTTCAATACAAAAATAAAATTTTCATAATGTCTTATGACATATTTTTTTACTGAGGAAGAGGAAGTGAAGTAGGCTATAGGCAGAATACAATTACAAGATGAGGAAATGCATGACCTAATATGTGTAACTGTAATTACATAGTGTTCCAAGTATCGCTCTAAGTAGTATTGGTTTTATTGAAAAATAAAGGTTGTTCGAAACAGAAACCCAGCGAAAATTAATTTTTAAATAAATAATTAAATATTCCTTCACGTTTAACCAACCGAATTTCTAGATTTTGACAATTCCAGCAAACTGAAGTTCATCCATTTTGGTACAATGTGGCACAACATTACCTAAGTGCCGTTTTTTTAATCAATGGTAGTGTTTCAAATCCATTTTTAAACAAAATGTTCAAAAAATGGTATCGATTGTTGCGGCAATGGATGCCCGCATAATCCTAGAAATGGGCAAGAAGGCGACAAAAAAGAGATATTCTCATACAGTGGCGTAGCGTAGCATAGGAAACGATAAAAAAATCTTGCGAAGATACATTTAAATTTTTATTTCGTACGCAACGACTATGACCATCGACGGACTTGAAGATGCATTATCTGACAAAAACTGAGACGAAAATACATGACGAAGAGACTTCTGGTGTACATCCAAAAGTTTAAACTGCTGTTCTCAAAATACTCCAATCTTTTATTTTATAGCATTATGTTAAATTGACATTTTCATAGGTTTGAATGAGTAGGCTAAGCCGTTCTTTAACCGTAAGGATAGATAAAGTGATCACTGTAACGGTAAGGGTAGAGTGAAACAAATGACTGTGCCTTCTAATGACATCTGTCAATCTTTTTTCAAATGTACGATATAAAATGACCTTCAGAACATATGACAATGTTGTTTCTATGGAAACCATTGCGACGGCAGAACCTAAGTTTGCTATTTTTGCCGTCTCTAAATTAAATTCAGAATTGTCAGAAGCTTTTACAATGATTTATATGGCTGTTTTCTGTCTGTCTGTCT
Source organism: Photinus pyralis (assembly GCF_008802855.1). NCBI lineage: Eukaryota > Metazoa > Arthropoda > Insecta > Coleoptera > Lampyridae > Photinus > Photinus pyralis. The sequence continues at coordinate 44,568,875 of NW_022170511.1, forward strand.
TTATTGTAGTGTAAGTTGTTTATCTGTTACATGGATCATGTAGGTAAAAGCTTATAGATGTAATGTCAAGAGCCCCCCCCCCTCCCCTAAACAATCGCTCGCTCTAAAAGTACTCAAATTCAGCATACAATAAAAAGGACCTTCGGTACAGGCTATATACTGCTTAAATACCATCTACATAATTGGTGTAGCGGCGGAGGCCACATGCAGGCTTTATGGACAGGCAGAAAGACGGCTAAACACATTTTGCCGAGGAAAGGCTAAATGGCCTCGACGGGGGGACAAGCTGAAACCGCACAAGATAGGGGAACTAAACCTCCGAGCACTAATTAGCTTCTTCAATCGGCTAAAACTACTCTAAAACGAGTAAGGGCAGCACAAAAGTACTTAGAGGATTAGGTGCTTAAAGGCTACACTGCCTTACCCTCACACACACAATACCAATGTAGCATATTTACTCATACGTGGGATGTTATCACCTTGCCATTCGTTTAATTCGTAGGGCAGGAACGAAAGAAACGAATCGTTTTCGTTATTAAAGCAGCCTTTTTGTAGGCGTTATTTAGTTAAAAAGAATAGGTAGGGATCATTAGTTTTCATTCGGTTCCGGGCTACCAGAGCAAGCAGTGTGTAGTCCGAAAGTAAATTTGTTCTGTTCACGGCGGGGCTCGCATCAGAAAAAAATAAAAAGAATTCGGTTCTGGATTACTCACGCATTCCTTGTGTGGTTCAGATTAATAGTTTTTGCTTTACGATTCAAACAGCCAAGAAATGTGCGGGAATTCCCATGGTGAAACTTTCAGTCTTTTAGGCATCAGAAGGGGCAGGACCGTGTCAATATATAAATATATATAAATAATATAACAATAAAAAATTAATTTTGTTTCTATTCCTGATGTAGCCCCTTACGAAAGTGGGCGAAACCAAGTTGTGATTGCGGGAATTCTTGAAATTCGAGTTTCATGCATTTACAGTTTGTATGACTTAACAGCCAGAAGTGAATTACTTCTAACGTGTCTTTATCCACGCTAAATAAAGGGATTATTGTGTAAAGACAAGGCGATAAAATACTTAAGCAGTTCGGTAGGCAAATTATCATATTCAGTCGAGGACAAATCATTTAAACGTGCCTGTGTCGTATATTTTTTTGCTCCTATTGCTGACAGTTATTCCGGCGAGTATGCAACAATATCAAAGACGGGTTTGACCTCTTGGGTGGTGGACATTTCTGCTTTTACGCTAATACAAAACGCATTTAGAACTTTTAAGAAAATTAGTCCTACACTCCTCTGGCAGTTAAAAATCTTGTGTGCTGCAATCCATAAACACAAATAATCTATCTAAGAAGTTTGCTGACGAAAAGTTCCAATATGCAGCCCCTAATTGTTTAATTGCCGTTGGAAGGACGACCGTCTTGAGCCTACTTTTGTATGAACCTCGTCATCTGGACATTTTTTGGATGAGGTACCGCTATTTTATTTATGTAAAAATTAAGGGTTGTATATACGAGTTCAAAAATAACGGGAATTTTTGTTATAGTTATTTACATAAAAGTCAGGAAAATGACACATGACTGGCGAGGAAATATTGAGTCAAGTAATGTCATTTTACTGACGAGTTTTGTATTAAACTTTACCCGAAATCGTATTTTAATATAAAATTTCAATTTGTATATAGAACTTTTGATTAATGTCAATCTGTCAGTGATGACAGGAGTCATTATAGACATTTGGAAATGTCACAAATGCGGCCGGTAAAGTGACTGTGCGGCTGGTAAAGTGACAAGCGGCAGGAAACGTAGTCTGCTCTGCTTCTGTCATGGAAATTTAAATTTCCTGACAGAAAGTAGGCATGAAAATGAATGTTTCAGGACGATGGGACGTGGACGTGGGATGGGTAACAGTTATTTACATAATAAGTCATGAAAGTGGTCGTTTATATGACGCGGAGGCTTATTGAAAAGTACGAGTATCTCTTTAATGCCTCCAAGTCAGGTGGACTCACTTTCATGACGTATTATGTATAAAATTTTACCTGAAACCGCAACATGTAGATCACTTTTCCAAATTAAATTATTCATATGTGTGGAATTTTGATACCTAATCACTAGGCATGCTAAAACACTTTATTTAATTGTTTCCATAGAGATTTCAAAATAAACAAAACAATCAGTGTCATTTTTAATGCAGTTTGTAGTTTATGCTTTGTACTTTTCAACTATACAGTCTTTATAACTAGGTACAAAAGCAGGTTTCAGTGAAGAAGAGTACCCACGCGAGACGTTTTTATAATGTAGCCGAAGCTGCGGTGGCCGTAGTGCAATATTCGCTCCCCACAAAATCAAGAAAGAGGTACGAAAAGGCGTACAAACTTTTTAATGACTGGCGCAAAACTAAAGGAATAATTACTTCCACACATATTCCATTAATTGTTAGCAATTAAAAACCATTATCCTTTGTGTAGGTATATTAATATTTAAAAATATCGACATAGTCTGCATTATAATTATCCAATCGTTGAATAACTTATTCAATGAACGATCTAATTGTTATTTTGCATGTACTAAGACTGTAATGGGAGTCAGGCAAAAATATTACAGTACTAGCATAGTATTGTTATATTATGGTACTAGGCAGGTAAAGATCAACTTTCTAATGTCAAAATAGCCCTGAAATTTAGATTTTCTTGACGGTTTCAGGTAAAAAATATAAAATATTTATTTGTTCGTCTACATTAATGTTGTCGCCTTCAAAATAGTCCCCATTAGATATTTCTTCCGATCCTCGAAGCACTTCTGAAACTGGATCTTTAGGATAGCCCTTAGCTCCTTCAGCGTGGCGCTTTTAATGTCATCTGTGCTTGTAAAATGACGGCCCTTTAAGATTCCCTTTATTTTTGGAAATAGGGAAAAATTACACGGAGCCAAATGGAGCAGCCGAGCCTTTTTCGGTCTTGGCGATCCAGAATGCCTCCACTGAGACGATTGAGCCTTAGTTTCGACATCATATCCGAAAACCATGTTTCGTTACCTGTTATAACACGTTTCAGTAATTCTGCATCGTCGCTGACTTCTGAGAAACTTCCATTCGTCACTGTTTTTGTTCAAAATTCAACAATTTTGGAATAAATTTTGCTTTCATACCCAAAAAATTTCGGGGCATGAGTCAATCGATATGCTAACATCATTGCTAACTTCTCTGATTGTGATTCGGCGATCGTTTATAACCATTCATTTCACTTTTTCCACGTGTTCATCGGTTGTTGATGTGGCTTCGGCGTTTGTCATCTTCAACGTCCTCACCGTCATCTTCGAAACGCTTACACCACTCGTAAACCTTTGTTTTACTCATGGCAGACTCACCACAGGTGAGCTAATAAAAATCCGTCTAACCTTAGCGGCTGCCACACACAAAGTAAACAATGAATATAGCTGGAAATTTTACTTCAGGGACGTGTATACCAATATAATAAAAAAAAATTGACAATCGGGCTATCCAAACCTGCTAAATTTAAAATTCCCGTTATATTTTGAAAACACCTCGTATAATACCGACGTAACTTATAATTGATTGAAGTTATCAAGGGAAATTTGGGTCATGTGTTCTTAAAGATAGCCATCTCTGGCCGTTTGTATTGCATGTATTTTGTTACTGGAGAACTCATCGATATTTAGGGAGAAATTTCTACCTAAAGCCATAGGAAAACCTATAAAGGGAAGATCAATAGCCCTTACCGCTCCAGCTTACATAATTCTTGTACCATTGAAAAATGGTGTGGCCAACATTTTTCCACAGAATAACGGTATGGTCTTGTTTAACCCTTTGGTAGTGCCTCACGAGTTGTGTAAGCTTACGATTGGCACTCAAAAGCTCGTAACGAATCTGTAGATCATCTAATATAAGCTACTAATTGACTATAAAATATCAAATCTCTTCTGGCAAAAAATGTGTTTAACTTAAAACTAAACTTGAGATCTTCTAGCAGGAAGTGTACAAAACCCGATTTTGGACTAAAAGAATTTCATTAAAGAAACGGGAAGTGTGTAAGAATAAGTTTCTTTCACACGTTTTACATCCAAATTCCGTCTGCAATAAATCGAACGGACAACCTAAAAACGCATCTGACAATGGGTGAGCCAGCCAATTGACAGTTTTGCTTTCGGGTTATCAATAAATCAGAAAGACTTTCTTCCTTCTGACGGTTTTAGTAGGTAATTGTATATAATTATCAAAAAGTTAACGGATTCCTAAAGAGTGTATAATGAAGTTGCTATTGTAACGCACATTTTTAAGATGTGCAGCTTTCTCGGTTTAACAAAAAAAAAAAGAAAGGAGGCTATCGATTTCGTTACAAACAAATCGTAATTACTTCATTAATTTGGTGCTTGCGTTTATGGGTATACTTACATCGTACTTTCAAGACCAAGTGGGTAAAGTTTGAGATTAATTGAAGAACCTCCTTGTGAACGGCATCCTCGATGGTGAACCCATTGATTCTTATGATCTGATCGCCCACCTGAAAAGAAGAACGGCATGAAAAAATCTATCACGACAGTCGAAGTTACTTTCTCTGACTGTGACCCATATATAAGGGTATCGTCGAGATCTGCAATTAAAACAATTTTCTTCGAACTTGAACTGCCGCCTGCAAGGCTAAGTTGGTGTCTCGAAGGATGCGAGGTGAAAGAACTTAAGGTCAAATTGTGCTCTAAGAACAGGATGAATTAGAAACTACAGTAGTAGTAATTGCCACGACAGTTTAAAACGTTTCCGGTTTTTTGGACTTTTGTGGCGTGCACGCGAGTTCGCCGATTATTAAACGAATTGGCGTGAAGTATGCAATAATTATACTTAATTTGTCGAGACCCATTTACAAATCGGTTACATTTCAAACCATGCCGGTTGCTCTAAGGCTGTGAGAAAATGATCACTGCCAATAAAAAAAAAAGAAAATGATCAGAAGGAAAAGAGAAACGAAGCCATCATGCGTTCTTTTTAGCGCATTTTTGCAAAAAATTTTTTTTGTAAAAAGTAGCTTTTAATCTCACTTTGGCTGGCTGGCTGGCTGGCTGGCTGGCTGGTCGGCTGGCTGGCTGGCTGGCTGGCAGTAAATGCGCGCCCGTAGAAAAACGCTTGTAAAAAGACAAGGAGTGTACATGTAACTATCGGGGCCGTGTAATTAAGAACGTTAGGGATGGGGCTACAAGATTTGGAGTCGACGACATCTGGACGCCATCCCCGAGCGTATTATACTAACCTGGAGATTTTTCAGTTTTTATCTATCTTCTTCTACAGTTTTTCTCCGATTGTTTTCAAATTGGTGTCGTCGGGAAGATCTTGTCAACGCGCACAACTCCTGCGTGGCGGAATTTTGTTTTTTTTTCCTAGGGGCGAAATAAACCACCTTTTGCGCGGCGCGCTTCGAGGGGTAGTCGACTTTGGGCGCCCAAAAGTTTCTTACAGCGCGAATCGCGGTCTCTCTTTCTCGTGTCACTAATAGAAGGTCGAGCTATGTGAAGTACCCAAAAGTTGAATACGATTTTATGCCGGGATTTTAGCGAAATCTACCAAAATGTGAATTACGAATGAACGGGACGTCGGAACTGTGTATCGACAAAGGGAATGTGGTAACCCCCGACGAGATCTTACTGATGGTGGAGTCGAAACTTCAAATCCGAATTGTTGCGGGTGATCAGAAGTGGGTGTCGACGAAGGGAATATGGTAACCCCCAAAGGATTTTACTGATGGTGGAGTCAAAACTTCAAACGCGAATTGCGAGTACACGGTAAGTGAGAAAATGGTACCGACAAAGTGAACGTGGTAGCTTTCGGCAAGATCTTATTGATGGTGGAGTCAATATTGGCTAATAAAACACTGATCTGCCACACAAAAATGCGCTGAAGTCCCTTCGATCTCACACGAGGACTTTGATCATTTTTTAATTCAGTGAATGAATTGCGAATTATAACCGGCAAAAGGCTGTAGATTTCAGTATTTTTCAGTTACAGTTATATATCGTAATACAATAAATACCTTACATTTTTTGTAGACAAACCACCTCAGCTTTGGTTTTTCCATATTTAGAGCTTAAAGGTTTGGCTTTTCCGATTGAGTACACTTCAATCTCTTCTAGTTTAGCTACACCATGACTAATTCATCAACACCACCAAAGAAAATATCTAATCCCTTTGATAATTATCCTTTCTATTATGTTTCTAACTGGCCACGAATGATTTTAATCCAAACACAGGACCAAGAAACTCGCAACTCAACTGGCATGAAAAATATGGCAATAAAATGATGGTGTTACAATCGAATAACAATATTCAATAGGTAAGTCAATGGAGGCCATATTTACCACGAGATTGATCCCATTATATTAGTGATTTAGTTTGCTTTCTACCCCTCGCTCCTACAGGGGATAAAAGTGCTTTCACAAAACCACGTTGCTCGAATTCGTACCTACTTTTAATGAGAGGATGGAGCTGGATTTTTTTCAATAATTTCCTTAAATGACTTTCTTCGCCATACTAAATGTTTCATACCCTCCGCGGAGTGCATCAACCCTTAAAGAGATAGTGTTTTCGCCGAAAAAACATGAATATCTGTTCAACTATTAATTTCATCACAAATTCTGTGAACATAAAAATTGTAGAGAATATAAAACTGAATCAGAAAATAAGAAATAGTTCTGGGCTCGCTATCATTGTTAACAAAGTTCTCGCCCGCCCCCGTTATGCCGTTAAGTTAGCCCCCCAACCAACAAACGTAAACCATGTTGCAATTAAAATATTCTGAAAATTCAAAAAGTGGGGGGCCAACTATACGCCCAAATGTTTAATTTTGAATAATTAAGTACCGATCAACCAACAAACGTAAGAATGTAACTAACAAACGACCAAAAAACCATGTTGCAATTAAAATATTCTGAAAATTCTAAAAGTGGGGGGCCAACTATACGCCTAAATTTTTGATTTTGAATAATTAAGTAACGATCAACTAACAAACATAAAAATGTAACTAACAAACGACCAACAAACCATATTGCAATAAAAATATTCTGAAAATTCAAAAAGTGGGGGGCCAACTATACACCCAAATTTTTGATCTTGAATAATTAAGTAACGATCAACTAACAAACGACCAAAAAACCATGTTGCAATTAAAATATTCTGAAAATTCAAAAAGTGGGGGGCCAACTATACGCCCAAATGTTTAATTTTGAATAATTAAGTAACGATCAACTAACAAACATAAAAATGTAACTAACAAACGACCAACAAACCATATTGCAATAAAAATATTCTGAAAATTCAAAAAGTGGGGGGCCAACTATACGCCCAAATTTTTGATTTTGAATAATTAAGTAACGATCAACCAACAAACGTAAAAATGTAACTAACAAACGACCAAAAAACCATATTGCAATCAAAATATTCTGAAAATTCAAAAAGTGGGGGGCCAATTATACACCCAAATTTTGATCTTGAATAATTAAGTAACGATCAACTAACAAACGACCAACAAACCATGTTGCAATTAAAATATTCGGAAAATTCAAAAAGTGGGGGACCAACTATACGCCCAAATGTTTAATTTTGAATAATTAAGTAACGATCAACCAACAAACGTAAGAATGTAACTAACAAACGACCAAAAAACCATGTTGCAATTAAAATATTCTGAAAATTCAAAAAGTGGGGGGCCAACTATACACCCAAATTTTTGATCTTGAATAATTAAGTAACGATCAACTAACAAACGACCAACAAACCATGTTGCAATTAAAATATTCTGAAAATTCAAAAAGTGGGGGGCCAACTATACGCCCAAATGTTTAATTTTGAATAATTAAGTAACGATCAACCAACAAACGTAAGAATGTAACTAACAAACGACCAAAAAACCATGTTGCAATTAAAATATTCTGAAAATTCTAAAAGTGGGGGGCCAACTATACGCCCAAATTTTTGATTTTGAATAATTAAGTAACGATCAACCAACAAACGTAAAATGTACCTAACAAACGACCAACAAACCATATTGCAATAAAAATATTCTGAAAGTTCAAAAAGTGGGGGGCCAACTATACGCCTAAATTTTTGATTTTGAATAATTAAGTAACGATCAGCCAAAAAACGTAAAAATGTAACTAACAAACGATCAAAAAACTGTATTGCAATAAAAATATTCTCAAAATTCAAAAAGTGGGGGGCCAACTATACACCCAAATTTTTGATTTTATCGGATTGAAAAAAACAAAGGGATCAAATGTACTTAGAAATGATTGGGGATTTCAAGAATAATTTTTATTTTCAGAGAAATCAGTGGCGTACCATCAATGTCTGCCAAAATGGGCATGTGAAATTCCGTACGAACGCCACTGGTGGAAATTAAAATAGTGAGGTACGTTAAAAAATACCTCTGGATACATGTAGTACATACATGCCAAATTTCATTGAAATATCTAAAGTGGTATTACAGATATTAATAATAATAAATGATTTATTTTTGAAAACTTTACCAACCTGTTTCTCATCAGTTAGACGTTTAGGACAAAGGTTCGTATGAAGTTTTATTTTTAAAATGGACCCAAAAATCGCCCCCTTAAAGATTGACATTCAATTATGAAACACCCTGTATAGTCAACTGACTTCACTTTTGCTGCTATAGGTACCCATTACTCCTCGAAATATAAGGTGGAATCCAAACGTAATGCGATTTTTGTTTTTTAGAAAAAAAAACGCCTGGTTATTGATTGTCCTGGCATATTTCAAATATGATTTTTCTTTTGCTATCTACAGCTTTATTATTGTGGACTTTGAAAAACAATTATACATGCCATAAATAATAGACGCGCGTCTATAATTATTGTTGTTACAGTTATTAATAAAAAATTAACTGTATCAAGTGGTATACTGAATAATTGTTGAATCAAAGTCATTGTAACGGTGGTTCAAAATTTGGGTCTGGTCTTTTTTTTCGATATAATTAAAGATTGTCCTTTCTGCGTCGTTTAAGGTCTATAGCGCATTGTTTTATTAATGTATTCCAGATGTCTGAAGCCAAGATCTCGGTGATTTGGATCTTAATATTAATTATGGCTAACTGCGAATTCGGCATGAGGTCATTTCAGCATTGTGGAACGTAGCATACTTGTTGGTCGTATTTGGAAAGGAATAATTGCCCTGACTCTTGCCCGATTCGTAGGGAGGGAATTAAACACATGAATTAAAGAGTAAAGATGGCCGTCGGTGTTAATAAGAAGCCATTCTGTAGACGTTCTTTAATTAATAAGGAGTAGAGGGGATTAGTTTTAGGGAAAAATGTTACAGATTCGTGGTTGAGCACGCAGGGAGACCATGCGATCAGTTAATTTTAAAAATTTTGATTATTTCGCGGGTTGGGAACCACCAAGGCATAACCACGTAGCTTTCGTCGCTAAGTATTTTGTGCGGAATTCATCAAGAGCGAAAGTCGGTGTTTTTCGGCCATAATAGAAAACTCCAGCTTAATTGAACGCAAGTTACGACAGTTTTACAGTAGGAACAATTACTACCTAGAAGGGGATTAAGGGACTGTGTCATTTATTACACAATAAAGGGAGTTACATATTGCGTAACCAGATGACATTAAAACCTCATTGCAAAATACGCGTTTTCATCACATAAATTGAAATCGTGTACGTTCAAATTAAACGCGCTGGATCTACAAAAAAACCCTTTGTGAACAAAAGGGGATTAAACTTGATGGTTGGAATACGAAATTAGTATGCAGTTGAAAACACATTAACCGAAAGTTAAAGTGAAAAAACGCCCGGGTTAGATAACAAATTTCTCCTTTGGTACGAATAAAAGTTATGTTCACACTCATTTCTAAAGCCAGTCAATTACAACCGTTCCCGACGCTTACATGCTTGTAATTCGTAAATAGAAGGATTAACTGTTTTAAAAAACTACTCCCTAGAACTTCTGATTTCGCTGGAGGATTTTACCATAGGAAGAAGCTTCAGGACTTATTTCCTCTGTATCATTATAAGGACGCCGAGTCACAGTGGTAACCAATAAACCATTTATTTATTATGTCAAATTCGGGGTTAAATATCTATAAGAAAAATCGTCATAATTTATGATTGATGGTTAAAGTGTTTGTTAGTTGGTTAAAAAAAATTTAGATCTGCGATTTCTTAGAGATATCAACCGTTTGTTTTGCAAGTCAGTAAGTGTTGTCATTGTTTAAATACTACAATGGTGTTGTGTATTAACGTATGAATTGGTTTCTCCACTTCTTCAGAAACATTGCAAGTACTTTTATCGCTTATGAATAACCCATGAAAATTGGATTTGATAAGAAAATCCGTTTCTCGTTTAAAGTTGATTGGTTTCAAGTTCAAGGTAGACAATTTCCAAATTCATTGGTCCATCATCATTCTGCATAAAAAATCGTTCTTTCTTTGTATTAAAATTAAGGGTAATTCACGATAAATCGTGGCCACGAACTTGGTTATTTTGAAATTTACATTGGAAATAACCAATAAGAAAAATTTTGGGAAAGAAATGTAACCTGAAACCAGCTCACTTTTTAAACTTTTTCAATACATCGGAAATGGTCATTTTCTGCGAGGATCTCGGCAAAGGATTTTGGATGATCTACTTCATATCGTCGAGTTATAAGATCGATGTGTCTATAAATAACGCATGGGCCCTCATCTTTTTATTTTATTCAAGTTATTTAATTTTTTAACAATTCGGCCGTCATTATTATTTTATTTGACGAGGCACGTTTTCCGATTGTTGGACCAGTCAGTGATTGGTGGCTGTTTGTAGTCGCTAACAATGTACTCATTGTCTTTCTGTTAGTTCCATCGTCGTTTATCCATCAAGAGATAATCCATTCATCGCCAAAATCGAGTAAGAATAAATCGTCGCATAACAGAACTTTCGGCGTGGACCAACTCGTGAGATTGCGAAACAAAGAGTACGACAAAGTAACCCGTTAAGTAGCAAACGGTACACGGGTAGGTACATCTAGCATCACATTAGAAATTCCATCACACTTTCGGTCCAAAAATGGAAAGGACTCGCTTATAAAAATAAAATCGGCGATTCATTCTAATAGAATAACAGTGAAGGTGCAACGTCGTGACGAAATGTTACGGTTCTTCCGATGAAGCGAGGAACACCTGCTTTAGAAACAGAATTTGCTAACAAGAGCCCGTGTACTTACAAGATAATTAGAGATTGAGATGAAAATAACGAAAGTTGCGAACCATTTCAAGCGTTTCAAACACGAATCTTTAACTTTTTTGTAACGGTTCTCGACTTTTGCTCTCAACCGAACGCGATTTCATCCCAATTATCGTTTTCATTGTTTGGCGCTGCCAGAATGTGAACACTAATGAAATAATTAATTAATCTAAGACGTCAGTTGTCGATTAATTATCGACGTTATTGATGGTATGGTGTAACCTACCCAACAAAAAGAGGGGAGGCTCCATTATAACGTTCTGGGTAACGAATTCTTAGTCTCTTACTACCAAAACCCAGAGGATCTCCAATCTCCATTGAAAAAAGTATGTATAAACATTTACCTTTAATCCTTGCCTGTGTGCTTCTGATCCCGGGTCCACTACCGACACATAAAATCCGCTCCCGTGCTCCCTGCCACCACGAAGACTGAACCCCAAATTCGGACCATACCTCGCAGTCAGATTGGGCGGCGGTAACGTTCCAGAAGACGGTCGCACCAAACGCACCGTCCGTATACGCGGTAGCACACTCCCGACACTTCCGGACATCGTATCCGAACTGATAGTGGATCCCGTAAACTGGGACCCATAGTCCATCATCATCATCATCTCACTGAAACAATAAATTTCCCATCAAGTGACTCCTTATAAATCACACCTACGTACGAAACGAAATCATTTTCATTTGCGCAATCCGATTTCTGATAAAAAGCAAAGGCGTATTGCGTGAAATGTTTTACCCATTTCAAACAATGGCCATATAAGTTTAATTTCGTCAAGGATAATATGCGCCGGTTAAAATTTTTTAAGCGAGCACCGAGCGAAGTAGTAACATTTTTCATTTCGTTACACGTTAATGAATTTGCATAACGTTAGTTAGGACATCTTAATTGCGCCTGTTTAATTAGTATTAACAGAATTACTCGTTCGGCAAACAATGTAAGCAACTAATTGAGTTAAAGCGAGCCGCGATTTAACAATGGGTCTCGTTTTGTAATCGCTCCAAGTGGATATCTATCTGCAAATTTTGCTCAATCCTAATGATCGTTGGTGATTTGAAGGTTGAATGTACTTTCTTCGGAAGATTCGATTTGCTTCTTGTGACGGTTTCATTAAAAATTTGGTTGGGAAAATAGCAAAACTCATTGCGTTTTACAACAGCTATAAATGTTTTATTAACTGAATACGTTTTGATAGAGCCAATTAAGTTTTTATTTGCTTTTTCTCCGACACAAATGTAACAAATTTCATGGCAAAGTCACATTCACACCATATTTTCTTTAAGACCAAAGATACCTTTTTGAGCAGATTTTTAATGTTTTAATTTGTTGCTGTTGTTTTGCCTAATTAAAACGCAAATTTGTACTTGGAGCAACACCGACTCAATAGATACCAATAACCCTCTCGGTAGGCTTTCCATGCGGATATGGTACAAAATCACTTGACCAAGCTTCTTGACCAGCATATGTTCGCCCTAAGAGGCGATACACTAGCACCCACGTTCAGGGGTTGGAGATACTCTGGTGAGATCCTAACGCAAAAACAACATTTCCATTGAATGGTTGAAGTAGGTACAATTGTGTGAGGCTGCACTAAAGGTATGCGTAGGAAGACAGCCTTCCTAGGCTCCGCACGGCTACCATCTGGGTCCCGAGGGAACCTGACGACCTTGTGGCGGTGAAACGGCCTCGCAAGCGGCGCTTGGAGGTTCAGAAATTCTGGCGTCTCTTTCACACAGCCGTGAGGGATCAACCTTTCGCCTTTGAAGAAAAGGACCAGGCTAACCTAACCGCCAGCGGGGGAAAGCTCAGTTATGGGTCCTCTCTAAAGGTGAGGGTTAGTAACCCTGCCGAACCTGAGGTGCAGAGTACGTCAGTACAACCACCACAACAACACTAGCAGCCGCTACAGGGGCAACTACAAGAAGCTCCAGGATTAGCAACTCACCCCGGCCAATCTCGAACTGGGATGAGTTTGCGAATATTGGGGTCTGATTCTAGCAACGCCGGATAAAAGATATACAGATATTGTGTACATTTCAGTGGTTCCCAAAGTTTCCAAACTGGGGCCCTCCTCTTAGCTTTTTTTCGCAACTTAAGTTGTTTTAATTTTTAGTGGGTAATTATAAATAACTGAAAGAAACATTATATTTATCATTTTCCTTTATTCATATCAGTGGCGAATCGCACATTAGGGGCCCTCTCGGGACCCATTCAATGTTCGTTTGGGAAATGCTGGTCTACATACATGATAAAAGAGAATTTTATACAAATAAACCTGCAACACTGTAGGGCGACTGCTGTTACTTTAGGCAGACGCCTCATTGCTCTTAATCAAGAACTTTGGGTTGTTAAATCAAGGGTTTCTGGTCTTGGGGGCACAAAAGGAACCGTTTTCTTTGATACACGGCAAGAAAAACGTAGAACATGTATTTTATGTTCCTAGCCACCTTAAAGCACAATTATACAGTTAAGCTGTGACATACAGGGTAAAGCTCAAGTAGTAATAGCATCAGTATATCTCCCGGGAGATTCTGTCAACCTCCCTTCCAGTACTTAATGAGAAAAACAATTAAACCTCATTATAGAGTGACTATTGTTCTATTTACGAAGCTTTCTTTTACAGTTTACAGTTACAGTCCGAAGAAAATTCTGAAACATTGTTCACGGAGGGTAAATATCTGAAAAATCTGGAGTAATATGTGCAATATACCAAAATTAACAATCCGAGGAAGTAACTCTTGAATTTCAATAATTTAAACCTGACTTTAACCTAATACAAAACTGATATGCTTAAAATTAGCCAGCTCAAATAGATTTAAAAGCGACTCCACTCCTTTCCCATTTGTGAAAAATAACATTTCCTAGTCTTTTGCATAAAGTAAATGAAATACTTTGTTAATTAGCGGGCACTTCTCCAATCCCGAAGGTATCTGGGGATCCTGGATACGGTAACCTTAGACTTAAATTGTATTTCAAGAGGAATGCCATTAAATAATTTTAATACTCCAGCATTTACCTCTGCACGCACGAAACAGTTAAAAAAAAGGCATATACACAAAGAATTGAAGTCGCTAATCAAACTAAACGAGTTTAAACATCGAAGGAACATTGACATCTGGGCAATATTAAAAAAATTAAAATCAGAATACCATTTAAAGTGAAACAAAAACATAAACAAATTTAAGGGTTACCTACCCCTAGTTACAAATAGCTGAAGTCAATACAAGTCCCAATAAAACTAACAATTACAATTAAAATTAAGTACAGGGTGGCCAAATAAGAATGCGAGGTACTGTATGTGGGAACCTGTCCATCGTAGAGGCTTGCGGTAAAGAAAGTTATTACTAAAACGGCCACGAGAAAAACCTGGAAAATATTTTTAAATTCCTGAAATGGCCGCTAGGGGGCGTAACTGCAATCTGGAATCTAAAAAAGTGATGTTTCTGTGAATTCCGCTATATTAACCTAACAAAAAAAGTGCTCGGTCTTTGAAGTCGATCATAATCTGAACCTTTTTTGTTTGATAATTATTGGTGTAGCTCTAAAAATGAAGTGGTGGGAGTTATTCAAAGGTTACTGTAAAGAACACCCTGTATTTTCGAAACGGCTGAGCCGATTTGAACAACGGAAAGCCACGCCTCGATTCTACAGTCAGTCCGTGTACCTTCAACTATGTCCAAGTTTCGAGGGCCGATCAAGACACTTCACAGCGAAGCATCCACGAAAGCAACCCCTAGTGCATGAACAAACGAGGTATTTATAAACAATTACTTGTGTCATAATCGCCTCGTTGTATATTATCTTGTCGAATTATTCTTTGTAGATCAGGCTCATTGTAGTTTATTAGTATAAACTTTATACAGGCTGTTTCACGCAAACCGTTCCCTAGAAGTATTTAAATAATTTAAATCTGAAAATTTGCATGCCAACGTAGTTTTTTATAATCTGTCAAAAGAAATATTGTCACGATCGTTTCACTTCCGGTTGTACCGGATGTGGATAGCAACTTTCATATTTTAAATAGAACACCCTGTACTGTATTGCATTTTCGAAATCTACACGAAAATCTGCGTCGTTTGATACATTTCCCTATAACCTGCATCAAAGTATTCAAGTTATACAAGATTTTTGAAAATGCTACATGCGAATGATTTAAATTTTGATCGCCCTTCTACAGGGTGTTTTAAAATAAATGGGCAAGTTTAATAACTTCAAACCTTAAGAAGTTGATTTTTTCAAATGAAACCTGCTTTATTTTTTTGCACTTTCAAATGTCGAAAAAAAATCATCGATCAATTATTATATTCTCCACACCCATCTGTAATGGTTTTCGTTTTATTTAAGATATTCAAAAAATGGTACTCGTTATAGGTATACATAATTTTCTTAGGAGGCCTTGAAATAAACGCGTTAGTAGTACCATCTTTGGAAACATTACCTGGAGAAAACTACTGGTTTCAACTTGACGGAGCGCCGGTTCATTCTACCCATGGTGCTCATATGTCTTTGAACATTTTTGAAAACAGGTGGATTAGGCCCACAGATCCGCGGTATTGGTCGTCTTGATCTCCGGCTATAACGCCACTCGACTTTTATGTGTGGGGTCTTATAAAGAACAAAGCTACACCTGCTGTTTCTCGTGAAGAACTGGAAGGGTGAGAAGAGCTTTTGATGAAATGAAGTAGGAAAAAAAATAAAGCAGGTTTCATTTGAAAAGTTATTAAACTTGACCGTTAATTTTAAAACACCCTGTAGAAGGACAATCAAAATTTAAATCATTCGCAAATGCATTCAATTTTGGAAAACATTTTGAAATTCAAGTCAACGGAGCCATAGGCACAGGACACTAAAGTAAAGCAGTCAAACGAAAATTTTGAAAAATCTTGAATAACTTGAAAACCTTTGATACTGGGTATAGGGAAATGTGGTATGTAGATTTTCATGTACATTTCGAAAATGCAATCAAATATAGAGTGTTCTATTTAAAATAAGACCCCTTATGCTTGAGGCCAGAAGAGGGTTATTAACCGACGAGCAGCCGAAGCATATCAATTTAATACCCAACAAGAACCACGCCCAATTTTATCCCCCAGAAGAAGTAGGAGAAAAAGAAAATTTGTAACATTCGTTACAATGCATACTCCCTAGGAACATCTATACAGTCAGCCCTGTACAGCGTCGTAGGAGTAAATAAAAAATAATCCAAATCGGTTTTTTTTATAAATCCGAAAGTCGTTTTACTGAAGGGTATTAAAATAAAGTAAACACATGATGAATAATCGCGAAGAAAACTTGTAAGTATATTTATAGTGCTCTTTAATTTATACACGGAAGTCGGTGAAATTGACTTGTGGTTTCTTATACATCTCATCCCATAACGTAGCCTTTGACCTGAGGTGCAAATTAATTTCCTTACGACCAACTTTCAGGAAGGTAGGTAATGCGGGCAATTTCTGCAGCATCCGATACTTGCCTGTCCATTTTAATGTGCAATTACAAATCAAATGCTTTACCACTTTGCAACTTCAAAAGATCACCTTACATAGCAATTCTACAACTTTCTTTGATTTTTGATTTTTAATTTATACAAAGGTGCCAGTGAAAACTTTGTTATGTTTACAAATCTTGATTAGGTTCACGTGTCTGTTTCCTTAAAACGCGACCTTTTCGCATTATAAAGTGAAGGCAGTAGCACAGTGGGTAAATTAATTCAATTATTGTGCAATTAACAGACTAGAATAAGAATTGACCTAAAAGATTTGTTGTTTACGAAGTTTTTTTTTAAATTTTGGAACGTAGGTGTAATACCTACGTTAGTTAATTGGGAGACTAAGCCAGTACAACAACTTATAATTCATTTTCACTAAACATAGCCTTTAGGATACCTTATAAGGGGAAATTTCTATTCAAGATTTAGTGTCTTCCTTTCATCTTCTGATCTATAATAATAGAATATCAAACCATTCGCTATACAAGCGAATACAGACACCTTAGCTTATAGTAGCGGTGTTGTACCTACTGTACTTTACAATAAAATCTGGTTGCATTATATCTTCATCTTATTCAATAAATAATTTTCAAAATTGAGGCAATGAATAAATCAAATGCTGATAAGTAGAGCATGGTTAATTTATAGCAAACTAGCAAACTATCTTTAAATTTAAATACTAAGACTGGTAGTCAAAATCTAGAGGCTCTTTTGACCTTTAGGAAAATTATGCATTCTTATTGGTTTCGAACTTTTAATGATCAAAACTCCAACAATTTGATTTGTTCGGTAAACACTAAAACGTTTCGACAATAACGCTGCCAAAGACGATATTGGTCCTTTTATATACAGTAGAAAAATGAAATGGGCGAGAAGCTTTATTAAATTATTATGGATTAAGTCATATCCATATATGAAGTGTGCTACAGCCTACGTACTATTAAACACTCAATGCGTCTTTCTTAATCCGTTGAAGATACTGCCTTTCGATAGAGTCATTAATTTTAACAAACATCACGCAATATTTGCATTGAAAGTTTAATCCTTATACGGATATCACTAATTAACTGAGGGTAAAAGTGTAAGAAATGCTACATATTTTCTAATTTAACCAAAGTGAGAAATATTTTCAATCTTAGTTAGAACACACTGTATACATTTTAAACAGTTACAGCCCATTAGTTAATTAGAATTCCTAAAATATCAATTTGAAAACAAGATAGGATCTAATGTTTAGAAGGTAATTGGAGGGTTTCTTGTAGATCAATTAGATGTACCCAAGCTAGAGAAACAAGAATATTTGATATTTCATAAAATATTACGTTGATTGTTACAGATATAAGTATGCATTTTTCAAAAAATTACATAAGTTTTTATAAACAGAATAAAATTAACTTTTAGAAGGCAATTCCAGAATTAGTTGTAGATTATTTAAACATAATTTATCCAAGAAATGAAAATTGTTGGTGTAGGTACTAACAAAGTTAGTTATATTATAGAGGTGGGTCCCAATTTTCTAAAAAAGTATGAAATTTGAATCTGAAGAAATCTTTATTTCTGGTAAGAAATCCGAAACTGTGTCCGAGCTAAGGAGAGCCACTATGGGCATTCTAGAGACGGTAAGAGGTACAAATTTGGTTAAATGTGAGAACAGTTGCACAATGAATGGTCTTTTATTTTTTCTATTTTTACTAGTATTTTTTTCTGGCATTAATATTAGAGCAAAACTAATGACACTTCTCCACAGCAACTTTCAATGCTCTTAAAGGTAGCATTGTTAATTTTTCAATCCGACATTTCGTCTTTGCGGAATCATTATCAACTTCATTTCTTTAAGTACGGCCGTGATATTCTGATATATTCTTAAAGCTCTTTTTATTCTGAATTCAATTATGTATAGCACCAAAATATCAAATTTAGTCCAGTCACCCGATGGTAACTGTAATGCCGTGATCCCGGAAAAAATACAGAGGTTTTTTCTCAACTAATTTTTATATTTGTGAGGGTGCTGAATTCCAATTTAATCTTTCCCCCAAAATATCGAGTCACTTTTTTGGTTTATCGTTTGTAACACAGTAACGATGCATTTTATGTGAAAATTCATGGTATAGAAAAATAAAGGAAATTAAATTTGCTTGGCCTGGACAACTTTTTTGTCAGAAAATTAATTTCAGCATTGAAGTACGATGAAAATCAATATCACTGACAATGGCGATATTACCAACGTAAAATCCAAGTACAATGCGAATAAAGTTACGTTTTCTTGCGATATTTTCAAAACTATTGA
Organism: Photinus pyralis; assembly: GCF_008802855.1. Lineage (NCBI taxonomy): Eukaryota > Metazoa > Arthropoda > Insecta > Coleoptera > Lampyridae > Photinus > Photinus pyralis. The sequence continues at coordinate 44,587,900 of NW_022170511.1, forward strand.
AGATATTTTAAATTTCTTTTCATATTGTTATTCAGCACGGAAATTTGCAACTTTGCCCCCATTTAACCAACTTTCTATCTCTTAAGATAAGCAAGATCCTAGACAAGATCATAATTTTATAAGAATTAACCAACAATATACAGTGCGGTCTGCTTTCAAGATAGTACCAAACCTTACATACAGTGTGAGTGTACAGTCTGGAACTATATTATATAAACTCTTTTATTAAACATTTTTTTTAAAAATCCTCGAACGTATCAATTTTTGTTTTAAATGATGCATATTTTACTTTTTCTATTATTATATTCAGTACCCAAAATATGCCTTTATTATTTACAATTGTTCCTCTTTATTTGACTTCAATAGATAGGATGTGATTTTTATTTCTGATTATTATTTAGTTACATGCAGTCATATTTGATACTTTACACACTTTACATTTATATAGGTAAGTGATTATTTGCGATTTGATGATTCGAAATGGGGAACTTCCCCTTTCAATGGAAATGACTTACTTTTTTTTAAGTTTGACATTTTTTCTTCCAATGTCTTATTCTTCATTACCCCAATTTGACTATTATCACTATTATGCTATTATACTAAAATTCGTATACAGGGTGGTGACTTGCGTCGCGCATCATAGGGATTTCAATGTAAAATTCATAACATGCCATTATTGGCTCCCCAAATTATTTTAGAGCAAAAATGTATTAAGGTTTTTATACAACAAGAGACAACAATTTTTTACGTCAATCAACCGCGTTAGTTTCCAATTTTTTACATAATGAAGACAGAAAATTGGGAAAATAACCCCCGCATCTTTTTCAATAATCTGTGATGCCATGGAATTTTATAATACAAAAACTACAATATCCGTCATGCCATGGAATGTCTGCTATAAAGCAAATCAATTCAAAAAGTATTATATGTATTTAGAACAGCGAATTCAACATAAAGAAAGATCAAATTACTAAAAATGGTTTCCTAACATAACAATTTACAATAAATGTTCGAATAAGTCACCATTAACTGCAAGGCAATAACCAAGTCGATCATAAAATCCATTTCGAACTGCTGCTAATTGATAACTGGACATCTTTTTGTTTTAGAAAATTCCATGGCATCGCAGATTATTGAAAAAGATGCGGGTTTTATTTTTCCAATTTTCCGTCTTTATTATGTAAAAAATTGAAAACTAATACGGTTGATTGACGTAAAAAAATTTTTTCTACAAAAAACCTTAATACATTTTTGCTCTAAAATAATTTGGGGAGCCAATAATCGCATGTTATGAATTTTACATTGAAATCCCTATGATGCGTGACGCAAGTCACCACCCTGTATGTATCTACTCGTAGACTCCTCAAATATGTAAAAATAAGCATATCATTCGCCGGAAAAACAAGGAGTAGGCCATTTTAGATTTTTGCTTCATCAAATCGGAAATATCCACTCTTATAGACCTACTCAATTCAAAATAAAACAAATCAGAAATAAAAAGGTTATGGAGGTGGCTCGGGTTCCAGTGCAGTCACACGATATAGCACCGTTGTTTTGTTATATTCAAAAATTCTCGAAATTGAGATAACATTTTGCAATTTATTTTAAATCTGCAATGTTGTCGTGCGATTTTTTTGGGGGAAAATTCATATTCGAACACAGAGCACCCTCAAGTGAGAAAAACACTTCTGTATTTTTTTCCTCTATAAACCACCACGGTACTGGACACACCTTCACACCCTCTAGTCAGCATTTGTGGAGTAATGTTAGCAAATACTTCCAAAACTAACCCTCTCAGTTCGCGAAGTGTTCCTGATGATGATAAATAATAATATCTATTTCTTTAACAATTGTTTTACAATTATAGAAGCGTCAGGTACAATACATATCACAGATTAAATAGGATCAAATGAGTTATGGGACTCTTGTAAAGCGGGGTTTATATTGAGTCAACGCGCTGGCGAGAGTACTTTCGTACTTTTTATTATGAGCTCAAATGTGGCTTAAACAGAAATGCTTGGAAAGAAAACCTAAAAATTCCTATTACGTCCGATGATATGCCTTGAAATTTGCTTTGACAGATACAAAAAATAAAAAAAAAACACTTTCTCATGAGGGAATTTCAATACAACGTTTCGTTTCGGAGAAATCATCAACTATACAAACATATTTCCTGGAAAATGGAAAATTTTTCCGATAGGTATTTTCGCACAATTAAGGCGTTGTGCGCGGGTACACCATCCTGTTGAAACTAACAGTTTCCAACTTTTGTTCTTTTTTCTGTGTGCCGTACATCGTTATATTCGCAATAAGAAATGCTACTCATAGTACAGTATGAACTTTTTTGACGGGCTATATAAAAAAGTATCTGCTCAAATAACATCAGAAAAAAACGTAATCGTAAACGATTTACAAAAAGCGCATTTGCACTTGCATTCATTTTCCATTAACTTCTGTTAAAATTTCCCCAAAATCCGACCACAATCAAGAACGCGTTGCATATGTGCAATCCATTTTTGACCTGCTACTTCAATTTTAGCTTATAAGAAGAATCCTACCCTAAAATTTCAGAAGAATTGCTTAACAAATAACAAATGTGGGTCTGGGCATATACGCAATAATTGTTTTGCGTCTTTTTAGTCAGATCGGATTGCGCATGCTCAAAACATGTAAAATTTCATTTAAATCTCTTAACAAAAGAAAATTGGATTGTGCGACAGACAGACGGATGGGCAGACAGCAATACAACATTATAAACGTTCTCGAGGATCGTTAATAAACGGCAAAAGTGTAAAATTACCTACGGTATGAAAAAATAGATTTTTTTAGCATAACTTTTTTCTTAAGCAGCGTAGGATAAATTCCTTCCTTGGTGCAAGCCTTGGCACCATAACGAACCAAATAGAGAAAAAAGTAAAACAATAGCTCTTAAGATAAAAATCTAGCAGCTACCAGACGGACGGAGAGACGGACGGAAGGACAAAGTGGCCACAATAACTCATTTTTTTTTTAAATTTTTGTGGAAACGCGCTAAAAAGGAAACCGGCAAATTTCAGTTTTTCTGGCATATCTTGGGAAGTAATCAGATCTTTCTGTTTTCTTTAAACGAAATTAGTGAATTTGGGCATCATTTCGAAATGATTATGGAAATAAACCTGCTACACTATATTTAATGACGAATCATCAACGAGTTTCTTGTCCCGAGATCTCATCCCTCACAATGACGGACTGCCGTAAAACCGTCCGTAATAGCGCATTTTTTTTTAAATTAATTTTTTTAATGCACTAAAAGCTCCTGGCTTGTGCCCGGTTCTGTATGCTCATTTGCAATAAAAAAACTTCCTTCTATTTTTAAGATGGGAGATACGCTCGGTTTCAGAGGCTGCACCACGATAGAAAAAAAACTTTTAAAAACGTTAAGCTGCCCCCCACCACTTTTTGAAAATTTGTCAGGACCGTAATGGCGCTATCCGCTAGCTTTAAGTCAAGTGGCGTAATTGAGCCCATAACCAGATGTATCAGGTGGTATAGATACCAGCGACAAATTACGTGGTGGGGTGGGGGGCGCAATGCATACTTGGAACCCCCCAAATGTGTTTTCCGATTTTTAAAAAAACGATGACGGCGCAAGAGTTATTACTACTATCAACTATCAAATCTCTAGGGAGGGGGGGGGGAAGGGGGGCAAGTTAACGGACCACATTTGTCGATAAATGGTAATTTTAAAAATTTGCCACTATCGATATGGACACTGCTAGGATCCTTTCTCCTCTCCTCTTTCCTTCTTCCTTTCTTATTATAATGGTATGACAGTCGCAATTTTCAGCTGTTCTAGAAAAATACCAGATCCGATAAACTTACTAGTTTTGTTAGTGGATGAATTAGGACGCTACGATTATGTTTAATTGTTTTAGTACTCAATGAATTAACAATATCTCTCATTTCTGTTTGAGAAGCGGCCTGAAAAGCAAAAGATATATCCGAATTTAGTTTAATATACGCAGTAACATTGCGATTCCCCTGACTCACATAAAAAATGATTGTCTTCAAACAGGAACATTTCCTCATCAACTGAAAAGAGCTAAAGTTATACCGATTCACAAAAAAGGCAACAAGGATATAATAGAAAACTGTACCTATATCCCTGTTGCCAGTTTCCTCAAAAATCTATGGAAGAGTAGGTAATCTTTAATAGGTTACTTTCATACTTCCAAAAATACAAATTGATTTCGGCTAGAGGGAAACAACTTTGAATGTTTGGTGTACACTCCTCTGAATTAATATGAATTAACGTGAATTAACGGAATTATTCCGAATTGATCTGAAATAATTTGAATTTGTTTGCATTTCTACCGGGTGAATATTTTAAAACCGAACATTCAGTTGTATTTCTCATTATTTAAGTGTTCAATGCTATACCAAAAGCAATCAAACAATCAAGAAATCTTAAATTATTTAAAAAAAATTAAAATTACATCTACTTGAAAGTAGACGCTACTTTTCAGTCGTATGTTAAGAATTTTTATGTTTATTTTTAGAGGAGCCAAAGAGATAATACATGAATAATTTTTTAACGTATCGAACTGTGCGTATAATAATTGTGTAATATGGTAAACCACCGATCAGTAGACTTGGAGGGAACCAATAACTGTGCGTTTTTGGCAAAATAAATTCAATTCACTACTACAAGTACCTATCTATCGGATCAGGATTTGCAGAAGAATTATTTGGAAAAGTAACTTTTGTAGATTGAAAAGGGTAGTCGCGAAAAGTATGTCCATTTACAGCGAGATTTGCAGACATCTCTTGAGGTTTAGTATTTTTGTTGAAATAATGTATAATTCTCCACGCGGTCACGTTTGGCCTTCTTGATAGCATCCCTATAATCTTTTAAAAGATATAACTCAAGTGACTTCTTATTGCTGTACATAATCTCGACACAAGTCACCCTACACATGTAGATGATGTGAATATTCTAAAAATTTTACATACATTTTTGAACATGATCCAACGTTCCTCTAAATGGGGTTGAGTAATATCAAAGATTAAGAAAATCGGATCTCAAAGCCTTCCCCATACATTTATTTATTGTTGTATTAAAACACGACGATAGTTTCGGAGATAATCGCCATCATCAGGTGAAATCGAGGGTGAAATTAATTATTATTGATGGAAGGTGTTGTTGTAAAGGTTAAACATTGAAGACGGGTTGAAAATGAAAAGAATAGAAGGTGCTGAAGTTACTATTACTATTAACAAATAATAATTGTTAAAATCTTATTTAGACTTTTATATTCCTATTGCAATATTATTTGTACGTGCTAAAAGGTTTCCAAATGAAAAAAACCTTGATTGTGAATTGGTACAATAAAACTGGGTAAATAGGTTTAAGAAATGTCAGGTGACAGTTTTGCTGATAGACCGATACCAGCGTTTAGCAGCATCCGTCCACTTGTGAACATGAGTGCATGGACAATTTACATCACGGATGAGTGTCTTTTTAGCGCATTTCCACAAAAATAAAAAAAAAATGCGCTATTGTGGCCACTTTGTCCGTCCGTCCGTCCGTCCGTCCGTCCGCTAACTTTGCGACGCTACTAGTTTTTTATCTTAAGAGCTATTGTTCTACTTTTTTCGCTATTTGGTTCGTTATGGTGTCGAGTCTTGTACCAAGGAAGGAATTTTTTCTGTACCGCTTACAAAAAAAGTTATTGTAAAAAAAACAAAAAACCGTTTTTTTACATGTTCCATAATTTTACACTTTTGCCGTTTATTAACGATCCTAGAGATCGTTTATAATTTTGCATTGTTATCTGTCGCCTGCCGGTTGGTCTGTCCGTCTGTTCCTTTGTCTGTCTGTCCATCTATCTGTCCGTGTGAACGATAACTTTGTTTAGAAATGTTCGATCGCTTTTACATCTCCGTTAGTTATGAACTGAATTGCATGAAATTCAATATGGGCATAGCTTTAGCCATATAATACGCAATGCCAAAAGTTGAATCGAATCGATTCAAAATTCACAGTGCCCTTTTCGCATCTCGACCATTTATAAACCGAATTGCAAACTTTTTTACTTATAAAAGTATTTGAATGAAATTTGATACATAGGCACTTGGAATAAAGGAAAATCAAACGCCAATTTCAAAATTTGGTTTTGCGCATGCGCAGTGCCAACTTTTTTATTTATGGAAGAATTTAAACGAAATTTGATACATAGGCACTTGGGATAAAGGAAAATCAAACGCCAATTTCAAAATTTGGTTTTGCGCATGCGCAGTGCCAACTTTTTTATTTATGGAAGAATTTAAACGAAATTTGATACATAGGCACTTGGGATAAAGGAAAATCAAACGCCAATTTCAAAATTTGGTTTTGCGCATGCGCAGTGCCAACTTTTTTATTTATGGAAGAATTTAAACGAAATTTGATACATAGGCACTTGGGATAAAGGAAAATCAAACGCCAATTTCAAAATTTGGTTTTGCGCATGCGCAGTGCCAACTTTTTTATTTATGGAAGAATTTAAACGAAATTTGATACATAGGCACTTGGGATAAAGGAAAATCAAACGCCAATTTCAAAATTTGGTTTTGCGCATGCGCAGTGTCAACTTTTTTATCTATGGAACCATTTAAGTGAAATTTGATACTTAGGCGCTTGGAACAAAGGAAAATCTAACATTAGTTTTAAAATTTAGGTTTGCGCATGCGCAGTTCCAACTTTCTTATTTAGAAAAGCATTGAAATGAAATTCTTCTCATAAACTGAAATTGAAGTAGCACGTCAACAATGGATTGCCCATGTGCAACGCTATCTTTCATATTTGTGGCCGGATTTTTACGATTTTAACAGAAGTTGCATCTTATAAATGGGAAATGAATGCAAGTGGAAATGCGCTTTATGTAAATCGTTTACGATTACTTTTTAACTTGTTACCTTTTTTTTGTTTTTTTTTTAAATAAATTTTCATTCATGGAACCTTAGCAAGTGTTCTCATGTTTAATACGGAGATTACAATAAAATAAGTACTAAATTTCAGATTTTGAGTGATATTAAAGTGACCTAATATCTCTACTGCTTTTATATGGTCCATTCCATTTAAAAAGGCACATAAGATTGTACGTATGAATTCTTGCCTCATAAATACTATTAAAAAAATTATTCCTCTACAAATTGTAAGGCTATTGTTTAACCAACATAAATATTTAAGTGCCACATTAAAATGCCAAAATCAAGGAAAATATCATCAAAAATGGACTTGTCCCTGAGGCTAAAAGTTGAAATTTGATTTGTTACAAAAAGTTGACAATGGATATGAGATTTAGGCGGTGCAAACTATACGGGCGCGTAACAATGGAGTTCGGTACAACGAAAAGGGGAAAGAGATACATAATCTATGAAGGATACATGTACCTCTTTGCTAAGAACCTTAAACTCCAAAACTGCTCATCATGGCTGTGTCGAGCGAGAAGAGCAAAGAAGGATCCATCGGCTCTTAGTTTAACATGCAATGCCAGGATCTGGGTCAACGATGACAAGGTAAGATTAGCTAAACCGAGCACTGATTTTGGAAGTGCAGATGGTTTCCAGTTTCAAAGCCGTTAATTGGGTATTTTATTAGTTAGGATATCGTCTTTTGACCTTTTGACTTTTTTATACGTAAGTTTCATCGTTGCTTATAGCGTCGTCTAATGTTAGTTTTTAGGCTCGGCCCTCCCTTGCAAAAAATTTAGTTTATCAACCTCTTCAAATTTCAATTTTACTCTGGAACCAACCACGGATATGGTCGTTGGCCTTTCCAGTTTTACTGCCCTTTTGGGTTTTTAATTGTTTTCCATCTATTGTAAGTTTTATAGCTATAGTCTCTCCTCAATGATCTCTACCATCTTGTAGATCACCTGAAGATGACCGTTGGTCGAAACATGTAGTGTATCACTTCGTTTTATTAAATTATATGGGAACGGTTTAGAGAACTTTTATTCAATATTAATAAATTATCCCATTTAGAGTTTGAACACAAAATGGACGTGACGATTCCAAATTATACATACCTTAATATTCAAAGTATCCAAATTTTAAATGTAGGTATACGTCTATTACATGCACAAAGTAATAAAACGTGATATTGGTGAGTAATATTGGAGATTTCAAGCTCTCAGTTAATTTAATACTTCACAGCCGACTTTCTATGTTAAAAGTCAACCGTACACAAAATACCCTCTCAGGGGAGCGAAATTCTGGTGCGAATTATTCCGGTGCGAATTATCCGGGTGCGAATTGTCCGGGAGCGAAACGTCCGGGTGCGAAATATCTTTGGTGCGAATTTTCCTTGGTGCGAAATGTCCGGGTGCGAATTGCGCGGGTGCGAAATGTCCGGGTGCGAATTATTCAGGTGCGAATTGTCCTACAACCGTTCCAAATGTGTTTATATTTCGATACTTACCATTTGTATCTCACTTTTTAGAAGGGTAAGTAAAGAAGGTTAAATTAAATTAGCAATGTTTTGCATAATTTTCAGCTGATTTCAAATATTTAAAATTTAATCTCACTTTTTTGCATTATTGGCACCTATGTGGCTGAAAATAGTATAGGTATTAATAATGTACAAGCATTGATTAAATTTATTATAATCACTGGTACAAGTTTAAACAATGTGAAATTAATAAAATGCAAGTTTATAGGTGATAGCGCAAAGAAATGCATTTCTAGGCTCCTTCTACGCTACAACTTTCTTTCGAATTTTGCTTTTTAATTTATACAAAGATGTCAGTGAAATTTTGTTATATTTCCAAATCCATAAATTCATCACATATCATTCCATAACGTGACCTTTTCGCTTTATTAGGTGAAGACTTCATTAAATGAGTATACAATTAACTATTTTCAGACGCTGATATAATGTAAACGTTGACCCGAAAAACAATCTTCTTTCCAAATCTGAATTTTGTAGAAGTTGCCCGCATTAACGTCTCGAAAGTTAACCCAAAGGAACTTAATCTTCCAGGTGAAAGGTTACGTTATGGAATGAGACGTGTAGTAAACAAAAGTAAATTTGACAGACTTCCTCATACAAAAAAGTGATACATTCACTTATACACCAGTTCCCAGATATAATTTTGCTGTTGAATTCACCAATGCCTTTTGGCAGTTTCTGTAACAGCTGCACTAATAGGCGTGCATTACAGTAATAAAACTAAAGTATGTTGTTTATTAGGTGTTTTTTTTCCAGAAAATACTATTCTATTTCGTTTTTTTCAAAATGCGTACCGATCTACTACAGTCGGTTAATGTACAATACAAATTGTGTCCGTAATCAGAAAGGTAAAATAATATTTTAGTTAAAATTGGATTGTACTTAACAGAGAAACCTCATACCTACTGTTTGATTTATTTTTTAATGTCGATCTCTTTCCGCACGAATAATTTATAATAATGAAAAAACCGCAACATCTGCATAGGATTTTAGTTACGGGTCGGAACCGATGTGTTTGAATAGGTTTCAATTTTCGCTTTTAAGTTTATTTGTGTATTATAAAAAATTGGACCGTTTTGAAAATCAATTAACCTACCACATACAAAGTTAATGTGTGCGTATCCTTCTGAACCGTTCGGCAGATGATCGGTTGTTTCCAAGCTTTGGAGTGGTTTTGTGTTTTTTTCAAAAACTGAGCGCCTTTCTTGGATTGCATGGAAAGTTGGGAAACTGTTGAACACTTTTGAACAGACAGAAACTATAGCGATTTGGAGATATGTGGCCTAATAGCAAATTTTAAAAAACCGCATTCTTCCGTTTCGTATAATAATGCTTTAGTGGAGTAGGTATGTGGATTGCAGAGGATGGAAATTAATCGGCGTTGTTAATGCCAACGATTAAAATCGCAGTTAAAGTGGCGTATGGATTGAATTTAATTTCAAGGCTAGGAATGCCTACCTACTACCTCCTATAATTGTACAGTCGTGCATCCGCTAAGGCCATTACAAATTGGCCATTGCAGTCGACGAGCTCTCCAATTTTTGTAGGTAATCGAATCTGAACGTTCGATTTTGACACAGTTTAACAATACAAAACCGGCAGAAGCGAGCGCGTGTATCCATCGATGGTCAAAAGTCGCGTTTTACCATAAGAAAATGTAGACTCGCCACGCTTACGGCTATTAAAAGTAGGCTCGTATGAGAAAGTTTTCTCTTAAATATTTTCGTAATACCTTCCTACCGATTTTATAACACGTATAAGTGCCTTGTCTTCCGTGAGTATTTACGAAAGGTCAAGTGTACAACTACCCAAAAAATGTGAGGGGTACGGATGCAAGAAAATCACGTGAAGCTGATATGTTAACAAATAGAAATTGAAGCGAGTTTGTTTACCACTTTACACGATTGCTTCACCTGTTGATAATTTCAGTAAATAACCTCACCTTTACCATCAAAAGAATGCGTTTGTGTTTGATAGTAGGTATGAGATTCGTGACCTGGATTTAGCGCAAAGTGTTCTTCCCATATTTATTATTCAGCACGTTGTTTTCATAATGTCACGATTGATTAGGATATAATTATTGTCAAGGAAATGTACGTGGATTTATGGGTTTACTGGCAACGAAGAGAAGCCGTCTTCCATGATCTCTGTATCACAAAATGGACCCTAAAAGCGGGATCATTTCTAAAAGTAACACATTTCTAATTTATTCTACCCATTTTACAAATTCTCAGCTTTCCACAATTAAAAATTCCCTCAAAGAACTAGGACAGTATTTTCATGTACTTATGTATTGTCCAGGAGAATAATTTAAGGTGGACAAATTAGCTATTATAATAGTGAATTAATTATTCTTGATAATTTACTCTTTGTAATATTAATGTTGTAGCAAACCAAATCCCAAAATTAGGAATAAAATGAAATGTATTGCATCCACTTGTTTAGTGGCTTTCGTGGGCCCAAACCTTCTCAGTAAATGCGTCCAATTCATTATTTGTTACTAATACACAAATCAAACTGCGCGAGATATCTTTTGACAACCCTTTCCATTATAAATGGGTAGTTACCTACAGGTCTGATGAAGCAATGGTCGCATTTACTACTCAATAGATCTGCATCTCTAAAATTAAGCGAAAAGAACTTGTCTTAGATCGATTGAGAACGAGTTTTCATTTAAGATTGTTAAATAATTTTTTCGAGTCCTAAAAGGGACCCCAAAGGGCTTATTTGACTTAGATCGACGATTTTTCATTAAAGAAAAGTGTCCATAATCGATCTATTAAGAATTCGTTTTAGAACGATTGGAAAATAACTATTCTCTGAAACTGCTTTAGAAACAAAACAACTAATACTTTCGTCTCTAAAAAGGATGAAGAAAATGGCATTTTCCTCTCTAGTGAGGAAAGTAAAAAACAGTTGCTGATGACGTTTAAAATCGAAACATAATCTAAATTGCTATGTGCCAAACTTCATTATTGCATACGATAAGGTTTCAATTTTTATAACTTTCGTCTTTGAACTCAAGTTGAAAAACACTTTCTTCTCAAGTTTTACACATAATTTTTTTTGAAACTGCAATAAAAATTGAAAAATTAAATAACGAAGTTTGACACATAGCAATCTAGATACGGGTATGTTTAAATTTTAAATGTCATTATTAAGACTAACGCAGCAATTGTTTTTTTGCTTTTCTTGCTAGAGAAGAAAATGACATTTTCTTCACCATTTTTAGAGACGAAACGACTTTCCCAAAAGGATTTTGCCGGGTAGAATTTACAAAATCAACATTTTTACAATCAAAAATTATAATAAAAAAACGATTTTAAGGAAAACATAGTACCAGGGTTTGTGTTTATATTACCGGACTGTTTTGAATTTTAATAAAATTTTTAATCACATATGCCTTGGTACAAAACAATTGCAACATTATTTATCTGTCAGTTTGTGGTATCACGCGTTATACGAGTACCTATACCAGGTGGTAACTTGTCCAACGTACCATACGAATTTGAATATAATTTTTTAAATTTCCGATTATTGACTTCCCTAATTATTTTAGAGAAAGTTAAAGATAAGGTTTTTGTACAGAAAAATTACGAATCCTTACATACTATTGTTTTCTATTTCATAAAACCAAAAACAGTAAAAGTTTGAAAAATAAAAAATTTAGAAAGAACATTTAAAAAGTCGGTAATGCCATAGATTTCTGAAATCAAACAAAAGCGCCTGCATTTGCCATTAGTTTTACGTTTATTATTTACTATAAATAATTATTAAGTTCTAAAGGGGGATCAAAAATGAACGGTGGTCGAGTCGCCTTTGGAAGTTCAATTTAACTAAGATTTCCCATGCAAACAAAAGCAACTCATTTTTGATCGCATAGTATTATCTACAACGTGTATTCACCTACAGAAAAAGTAGAAATCGTAAAGTGGTTTTATTCTTAAAATAGTGCTCTACGTGCGTTGTTTAGCGCAAAATACCCGGATCGTACTACTTTTTATGCTTTTAATTCTAACCTAATGACGGAGAAATGCATGTTTGATCTCAAACTGCCATGACATTACTGATTTTCTTAAAAGAGCCAGTTGTGAATTATCCAATTGTTTGGTTTCAAAATTCAAAAAATTAAAAGCTATAGTATGCATGGATTTCTCTACAAAAGAACTTAAATAGGCTTTACCTCTAAAAAAATTAGGGAAGAAAAAGGGAAAATAATTAGAGAAACCAATAATCGGAACTCGAACATTCTAGAACAAAACACATCATATTTCCCGGAAATATTGCGTCACATCGGTTCTTTACTGTCGATGACTAATTTTTCATGGCGCCTCGATGTCTATCGGGATTTCTGGAAAATTCGCCACAATATTTATTACTAGCTGACTCTGCAAACTTCGTACCGCCTATTAGCCAATGTCTTATCTTAACAGGATCAACATCCAGTTATATCCTTGCCGGCTATACAGTGTGGCAAGTTAACCGGGACATGGGGAAAATACATTTTCGGCAATTTCTGCTCCCCATTTCATCCTACAGGAAAAAGCGTAGGCGGAGGGTTACGCCGCTTACGCCCAAAGCCGGACCTGGCGACAATTGGCAGCTTCACTAGGAGTTTCACAAACCACGGTTTTTAGACGAGTACTTACTGATAAGAAAGGTGAGTGCAAGATGGGTTCCGCGAATGCTTTCCCTATTCCAAATGAATGAATGAATCGAAACAATAAGAGTGGCATGTTAAGGCTTCCAGCCCTCCCAAGAAGTTTAAAGCCACCTCTTCTGCAGGAAAAATAATGGCAACCATTTTGATTATATGAACAAGGGTAGTACGGTAACGGGAGACTATTACGAAAACCTGATGCATCGCCTTAGAGGTGCTGATAAATTGAAGAAACGCGGAAAATAAAAATTATTCTTGAAATCCCCAATCATTTCTAAGCAAGTTTGATCCCTTTGTTTTTTTTCAATCCGATTTCCGTTGGAAAAATGTGGTGATAAATATGATTCTTAATGAACCCCCACATACAATAAATTCAAGGGGGAACGCGCTGTCAGGGGTGTTCCCGAATGCGTACTGATTACTTTTTCTGGAAATCTCATTCAGGTATGTACCCGAACGATTCTGGAATTATGTGCAGGTGCACCATCCTGCTGTATCCAATAGTTGTGAACTATCGCTAGGGGCACGGTATCAAGATCTATCCCGTTTTGCATAAAATGTAAGCAGTGCTCTCATATTAAAGTATCCTTGTACCGAAAATACCAGCCCACAGATTAAAACCAAAACAGTGTAACAGTGCCTTGACGTTATGTTTAAACGTGGATTGGTTCAAGGCCAATGGTGGACACTATTGAAAATTCCACACAGTCTTTAAATGCTGTAGTTGGCAATTCTCTTGTAGCTAATGGAATACAGTTATACAAATTTCAATCAAACTATATACTAATTAACTACTAATTAACGAAGAAAAACTTCACATGGTGGGATGTTTCATTCCATCCAACTGAAACCCTACTATAATAGGAATTTTCTTCAGTAAGCCCAAAAGAAAAAGGTAAACCGCATTTAAACAATAATGTTGAATCTGGAATTGAATTCAGGAGAAAAAGGGCTTTAAAAGTATGATATCGGAATATAAAATTTACAACTCCACCTTCGAGCATTAAAAGTTGCTGTGTAGGAGTGTTTTGCTGTAGATTAAAAACCAAAATAAATTTCAGGGATTCAACATGACTTTATTGCACTCACTACAAAGTATAAATAAATAAATCACATAATGATGAGGTGCAAAGGGTGAAGTTATCCCCTCTTAGTAATTTTTGCGCAACTTTTCTCTCAAATTTGTATCTCTTACCTACCTTCTAGAATACCTACCCATGGCGACCTTCCTTATCTTGGACATAGAGCATATGTTACGGCGATTGTACATAATTGTCTGTGAATAATCGCCGGTCAATGTGATAAGTTGGAGGTAATTCAGTAGTTAGATTCAGTTTTATAGTTCTTTATTCACTTGTGATAGATTTCTTTGAATCGTTCATTCTGTTGTCGTTCGAGGACGCGCAGAACTTTCTTTAATTTCTTCCGACGCGCGCACTCCTTGTGCAAGACGCATTCTCGATTATTACTACTTGCAAGACGATACGCGCCGCTGCTTACTTGGCAAGTTTGTCGACCATTTTTGGGATATACTGGCGCTGCGTTAAATTGAGTGAAGATTTCTTTCCTTATTCTACTTCAAGCTTCGCTGACACTTTTTCCGGATTTATGTTACAAGTTTTAAGGCCGTTTTGCGGCTTTTGTTTATTACTTCTTACTTTTGATTTACGATTTACTTCATTGTTACCTTCCGGATTGTGCTTTCGACATCTATATTTCGGAGTGGAACGCTGAATTTGGGATTTTCTCAATATTGCGCAAGAAAAATTAATTTGTAAAGGTCCACCCCTATTTAGAGATTAGAAAGACACACGCCGATATTTCTACCTTACCGGCAGAACCGCCATTTTAAGTGAAACCAAACAGCTGAGTTTTACCTGGACCCAATTACACGAAGTTCGTTAACCTACTTCATTCTATTAACATTGACCCATTTCGGGATTGATACCTGGAAATGTTTGCTTCGGAAACCCAATCGCAAGTAACTTTTACGAAACGTTTGGAGATTGTTACTGTGTAAACTCCCCGATACATCCGATTTCACTTACGCTACTTGCTTCGTTACGAAGGATATACCGTCCGACAAGTGAATTTGTTTCCGATTCCTTTTGTCACTAGGTACGTTATTCATTTCTGTTAGTTTTAATGCATTATATCCTTCCGATTAGATGTGTTATTTGAGATACCGTTGCTTTGTAAATACGTATTGAATAGAAATTTAGTTGTACGTACCTTTTTAAGTATTTTTCTTAAAATTTAACATCATTTTTATGCTTTCACATACAGATGTAAGGCCACTTTTGCTAGGTTAAAGTCATTCGAGTTATTAAGTCATTTTAAGTATTGATTGCAGTTCTCAGTATACGGTTAGCCTTAGTGTCAGGCGTTACATTGCTATACGCGATATTTTGTCATTGCCCCTCTTGTTGTTTGTTGTGTTTTTTTCTGTTTACAGATTTGCAGTATACGCGCCCTTCTTGAGCTCAACAAGGCCTTTGCGACTTGTACTTCAAAGGGTAAATGTTGTTATTTTCGTCGATTTCTCCTACTTTAACGTTTGATTACATATTGGTATTGGTTTTTGGATACTATCGAATTGTAATTCTTACATTTGCTTGAGATTCACTTAACGATTAAAGATCCGTTGTTTTTGCGGAAGCCTTTTGGATAAATATGTTCTCCGATCCCTTTTTTTTCTAAAATTAATTTAAATTCAAATATTGACATAGCCGGTCTGTATATTACAGTATCTTATTTACCATCGATTGTGACGTCAACTATTGTTGTTCTATCCTGATCAAGTTCCCCTTTACCTCCCCAGACCAGAACAAGGATCAGTTAGTCTGCCTTGTTTCCTCTTTTTGGTAAGTATTTCCTCCTTTCTCGACATTTATTAAAGACTAAGGGGCGCCTATTCAGATTACTACGAGTATATTACTATTTTTTCCTTTTGCTTTATGTTTGATTGTAGTTAAGAACCCCAATATTTACCCTGCCCACCTCTACTTTGTCTGAGATTACCGTGTGCTTATTCCAAAGTAATTTTGTTACTTTCGCCCTAAGTGAACGTAACAGTTTTGTTGTATGGAAGTGAGACTTCGGAGGACTGACAAAAAAGGGTAGACGTGCTAGGAATGTGGTGTTACCGAAGAATGTTAAAGATTTCCTAGGTGAACAAAGTGAGCAATGAAGAGGTGTTGAGGAGGGTTGGAGAAGATAAGGCCTGTGGACTACTATGAAAAAGAAAAGGGACACCTAGGTTTACTAGACATTACTAGAAGGTTCTGTGGAAAGGTACAAATGCTAGGGACATGCCCATGTTAGAATACATGTACGATTCAAGTAAGAAGCGAGAGGTGTAATACGAATCGCGATGGAACATACATAAGTAGCAATCAGGATCTGTCTAACTCATTTACCACAAGGTTTTGGATCGAAGGAAAGATGTGTAAATGAAATTGGACGGCTCCCAACAGAAAAATGGGAAAGTTCGGAAGAATAATGAGTTACAAGATCCGAAGATTGGAGAGAAACGTGTTTCCTTGTTAACATGCTGCCCCCCAGCGGTGCGGATTTTAAATCAAAACTGTTTTTGTTGCGATAGAAGCGGCTGTGTGTGACAGCAACTAAAAACTAGATGAAGATCATTTGAAGCAAGTAGGTATATCTTCAGCATGAATGATGTAATGAAGAAAGGAACTGGAACGGAGATCGAGACGAAAGATGCCTGGGAAAACCTGGTTGGGTAACGACTAGTCTAAATATCGACCAGTATGTGAAAGAGAAGCTAAACCAAGTGAAGTTGCAAGTACTTGGCAATGTATGTGCCGCACATGTAACTATGTCAAACATGGCTATTGCAGTAGCAACGTCTTGTTTGGGTGAATTATGCACAAATGTAAAAGATACTCTCGCGACGCAGCGGGATCCCTTTATTCAGTAATGAATATTTACGCAAATGACAAATAAAAAATCGCTATAAAAGATCAAAGCACCGGCGCGAAATAAATCCTCGAGTGCAATTCGAACTATTTGCGAAGAATTTTCAACAGCAGCTGTAGGCCTTTACCATACAATAGACTTTTTTTTCCTATTGACGGTCTTGTCTGTACATATTTATCTATGTCGACGACCTAAAGAGGTTTATCTTGTAACTCTTCAATTTTCTCCGCCAATTAAATCATTGCGAAAAGACAGGTAATAATATTCAATGTAAATTATAAAAAAATTATCAGTGCGAGAAGCTGCATTTTCGCGATTTGAATTACATAAAAAGAAGAAGAAAAGAAGTTCGCTCACCCGAGAAAACTGAACTGAGTGAAGAATAGGAGGGAAGATCTCTTGGTAGGTGGGCAAAATTAAACCTGTTATCGTTATTTATCCAGATAATTTTGCTGTCTCATACTTTACGTCTATTGTCATTACGCTGATACTGAACAATTGCATTTTCTTAGAAGTCTGATGGTGGATAAAAATGAGGGCGTCCCCGTTCCATCCGCGAAAGTGATTTAGTCTTGCAAATTTTGACAATATGACAATGAACATGGGTCATCTACGGTTAATGGACTTGCGATGCGCTCGCGTTTCGGGGGTAGTTTATTGTGTAACAACTCGAGAAGTTAATCTAGGTGAAAGTTGAGATGAATTGAGTAACGTGAAGATTCTCACAGTAATTTTCATTGAATTTAATGATAAATCGCCTACCTTTGTTCTGGAAATAATCACCGAATCACTTTCAAATCATTTCTGAATAGAAAGAAGAGTCACCCCAAATTGTATAATCAATACATGGAACCACTACAAGTTCAAAGTCACTTTCCTTTCAAGTTCGTTCGAATTCACCACTCACCGAAAAAACGTTCTTCGCGTAACGCGACTGAAACTGTTGTGACTCGTCGCCACAAGAGAAGACAAGACATTGGCCATCAACATCAAGAAAGGCATGTGGTAGAGGAGAGTTACGTTTACCGATTCATGCATGGATGCGCCCCTCTTATTATAATACCAATTCTATCTGCTGGTTTTGTAGAGGTATACCTCTACCTGTACGATGATAATATAGTTCACCTGTTCTCGTTAAATGAGTTTGCGCAACTGGCCCCGCTTTGTTTTGTCAGGAAGTTCTTTTGTTGTTCAGTTCCAATAAACGGTTCTTCGTACATTTTTACATATTTTTAGCAAAAAAAATTGTAGGGATCCCTATAAACAGGGACAATTTTTATATTTAGTTAGAATGTTGTCTGAATTAATATTATTGATTTAGTATGACCGGGTAGTTGTAGGGGTCATTTATAGTCAAAATGAACGTAGGTAATTGTTTCGTTAAAGACCTCCACCAGCCATATGATAACGAAGATGGAAATCCATAGGCTTGATGTATAAATTTGTAGTATGCTGGGAAAAGGTTCATCCAAACAGAATGAACTTTGTCACGACGAACCATATTAAAGGCATTAGTAAAATCCAATTTCAGTAAAACCTTGCAAGAGTCAGAATTAACGTCAATGAACAACAGCCTCTGCACCTCCCTTAGTTCCAAAACCCAATTGGTAAGGTCTGCAAAACTCTCCAGGTCTCTGATGTACACGGAAACAGATGATTTTCGCAAGTCATTCCGACGGCAATAGGCCTTACTCCTCAATTCTTTTTATTCAGAGCTATCAGTGAATCTCCGAAGAAAATATCACGGAAGAATTCAGGTATTTCCCTCTGTACGATCAAATTCACAAGTCGTGTTTATTCGATTTATAAACACATTGGGGGTGGATTTCTATGTGGCGCAAGGGGTTGCAAGAAATTATTTTTGCATTTGTTTATTGGATATGTACCTATAGCAGTATTTTTCTGCACAAACTAGAAAGTGATAACCACCCGCGTTTTGCCATATTCGATTTATAAACACATTGGGGGTGGATTTCTATGTAGCGCAAGGGGTTGCAAGAAATTATTTTTGCATTTGTTTATTGGATATGTATAGCAGTATTTTTCTGCACAAACTAGAAAGTGATAACTACCCGAGTTTTGCCTATTCGATTTATAAACACATTGGGGGTGGATTTCTATGTGACGCAAGGGGTTGCAAGAAATTATTTTTGCATTTGTTTATTGGATATGTATAGCAGTATTTTTCTGCATAAACTAGAAAGTGATAACCACCCGCGTTTTGCCGTATTCGATTTATAAACACATTGGGGGTGGATTTCTATGTGACGCAAGGGGTTGCAAGAAATTATTTTTGCATTTGTTTATTGGATATGTATAGCAGTATTTTTCTGCACAAACTAGAAAGTGATAACTACCCGCGTTTTGCCGTATTCGATTTATAAACACATTTGGGGTGGATTTCTATGTGACGCTAGGGGTTGCAAGAAATTATTTCTGCATTTGTTTATTGGATATGTATAGCAGTATTTTTTTGCACAATCTAGAAAGTGATAACTACCCGCGTTTTGCCGTATTCGATTTACAAACACATTGGAAGTGGATTTCTATGTGACGCAAGGGGTTGCAAGAAAGGATATGTATAGCAGTATTTTTCTGCACAAACTAGAAAGTGATAACTACCCGCGTTTTGCCGTATTCGATTTATAAACTCATTGGGGGTGGATTTCTATGTGACGCAAGGGGTTACAAGAAATTATTTCTGCATTTGTTTATTGGATCTGTATAGCAGTATTTTTTTGCACAAACTAGAAAATGATAACTACCCGCGTTTTGCCGTATTCGATTTATAAACACATCGGGGGTGGATTTTTATGTGACGCTAGGGGTTGCAAGAAATTATTTCTGCATTTGTTTATTGGATATGTATAGCAGTATTTTACTGCACAATCTAGAAAGTGATAATCTACCCGTGTTTTGCCGTATTCGATTTATAAACACATTTGGGGTGGATTTCTATGTGACGCTAGGGGTTGCAAGAAATTATTTCTGCATTTGTTTATTGGAAATGTATAGCAGTATTTTTCTGCACAAACTAGAAAGTGATAACAACCCGCGTTTTGCCGTATTCGATTTATAAACACATTTGGGGTGGATTTCTATGTGACGCTAGGGGTTGCAAGAAATTATTTCTGCATTTGTTTATTGGATATGTATAGCAGTATTTTTTTGCACAATCTAGAAAGTGATAACTACCCGCGTTTTGCCGTATTCGATTTACAAACACATTGGAAGTGGATTTCTATGTGACGCAAGGGGTTGCAAGAAAGGATATGTATAGCAGTATTTTTCTGCACAAACTAGAAAGTGATAACTACCCGCGTTTTGCCGTATTCGATTTATAAACTCATTGGGGGTGGATTTCTATGTGACGCAAGGGGTTGCAAGAAATTATTTTTGCATTTGTTTATTGGATATGTATAGCAGTATTTTCTGCACAAACTAGAAAGTGATAACTACCCGCGTTTTGCTGTATTCGATTTATAAACATTTTGGGGGTGGATTTCTATGTGACGCAAGGGGTTGCAAGAAATTATTTTTGCATCTGTTTATTGGATATGTATAGCAGTATTTTTCTGCACAAACTAGAAAGTGATAACTACCCGCGTTTTGCCGTATTCGATTTATAAACACATTGGGGGTGGATTTCTATGTGACGCAAGGGGTTGCAAGAAATTATTTTTGCATTTGTTTATTGGATATGTATAGCAGTATTTTTCTGCACAAACTAGAAAGTGATAACTACCCGCGTTTTGCCGTATTCGATTTATAAACACATTGGGGGTGGATTTCTATGTGACGCAAGGGGTTGCAAGAAATTATTTTTGCATTTGTTTATTGGATATGTATAGCAGTATTTTTCTGCACAAACTAGAAAGTGATAACTACCCGCGTTTTGCCGTATTCGATTTATAAACACATTGGGGGTGGATTTCTATGTGACGCAAGGGGTTGCAAGAAATTATTTTTGCATTTGTTTATTGGATATGTATAGCAGTATTTTTCTGCACAAACTAGAAAGTGATAACTACCCGCGTTTTGCCGTATTCGATTTATAAACACATTGGGGGTGGATTTCTATGTGACGCAAGGGGTTGCAAGAAATTATTTTTGTATTTGTTTATTGGATATGTATAGCAGTATTTTTCTGCACAAACTAGAAAGTGATAACTACCCTCGTTTTACCGTATTCGATTTATAAACACATTGATGATGGATTTCTATGTGACCCAAGGGGCTGCAAGAAATTATTTTTGCATCTGTTTATTGGATATGTATAGCAGTATTTTCTGCACAAACTACAAAGTGACAACTACCCGCGTTTTGCCGTTTTCGATTTATAAACACATTGGGGGTGGATTTCTATGTGACGCAAGGGATTGCAAGAAATTATTTTTGCATCTGTTTATTGGATATGTATAGCAGTATTTTTCTGCACAAACTAGAAAGTGATAACTACCCGCGTTTTGCCGTATTCGATTTATAAACACATTGGGGGTGGATTTCTATGTGACGCAAGGGGTTGCAAGAAATTATTTTTGCATTTGTTTATTGGATATGTATAGCAGTATTTTTCTGCACAAACTAGAAAGTGATAACTACCCGCGTTTTGCCGTATTCGATTATAAACACATTGGGGGTGGATTTCTATGTGACGCAAGGGGTTGCAAGAAATTATTTTTGCATTTGTTTATTGGATATGTATAGCAGTATTTTTCTGCACAAACTAGAAAGTGATAACTACCCGCGTTTTGCCGTATTCGATTTATAAACACATTAGGGGTGGATTTCTATGTGACGCAAGGGGTTGCAAGAAATTATTTTTGCATTTGTTTATTGGATATGTATAGAAGTATTTTTCTGCACAAACTAGAAAGCGATAACTACCCGAGTTTTTCCTTATTCGATTTATAAACACATTGGGGATGGATGTCTACGGTTAACGAGAGGACGTTTACGCGGTCGCAGGGGCGTTGTTGCGTCTGTAAGGAAAAAGTCCACTCTCGCGGCACTGACTCCTCACGCCGGGTTTGCCGCATCCGAAGCACGCTAGGAGGGTAGTGGTCGTACGCGAATTGCAGGTGTCGCGGTAGTTAATGGCTTTAGAGCTTCAGTTTCCTAGGCTTTCTTCTTCTTTCGGCATTCCTTCCGCGAGTGTCCGGTATTTCGGCAGTAAGTGCACCTGGGTTTGCTGGCGGTGGCTTCGGTAGGGTGCAGGTTTTCGAACTTCCGAAGTGCATCTTGGAGCTCGGTAAAGGTTTCGAAAGAAGTGAGCGGAATTTTTTTTCCTATATTCGTGCAATGGCGTGCTTCCGCTGACCTCTTCCACGACATAGGCCAATTTTGATTTTGTTTAGTTAAAGTAAATTGAATTATTGTTTCTCATTGAGTATTAATTACGGTTTTAGTATACGATTTATACTAGTGTCAGACGTTAAACATTGCAACCGCGTTATTCACTATCCCTTTTTTGTTTGTATGTTTTTACCTGTTACAGATAAGGCAGACAAGCGCCCTTCTGAGCTCAAAAGGACGTTACAACCATAGTCTAAAGGTAATTTTTATTTTCGACCTACTCCTGTATATAACGTTAGGTTACATATTGGTTTTCGATGCAATCGAATTGTAATTATTACATTTGTTTGATAGTCATTTAACCATTACGGCTCCCTTGTTTTCTGTGGAAGCCTGTTTTGATTTGTATCATTTTCCTGACTACGAGTTGATTCCCTTTTTGGTAAAAATCGATTTAAATTTAAACATTAACATTGCTGATCCAGATATTACAGTATCGGTGCCATTTCGGGTTCCCTTGCACCTCTATACTGATACTGGTTCCTCTGCCTAATCTCCCACTAGCTCTTTGCAGCCCTCCCTAGCGATCCCCTGAACATTCTCGAACCTTCCAGAAGTTTCTGTAATCGTCCTTAACCTTTACAATTCTGCTTGATCTTCGAAAGTATTTCTCAATCTTCCCGTATCTTCCAAAATCTACCTCCAGTTTTGTGTCTCAATATTACTATAAGCCTTTGTACCTCCTCAACTCTGAATTTTAGATATCTAACATTATAACGCACCAATAATTTCTTCTGATTTTCCCACGCGTTTGTAGTCATGTTATACCATGTGCAAAAAACACCCATAAATTTGCTTAAATAACCAGATCCGACAGCAACTGAAGGATGTTTACGCAGTTTAGAAGGTACAAGGGTCCAGCAATTTTAAATCTCACAGACCATTGTGAATGCCAGATCTCAGGCCAACACTTTATTCTACGTATCCCTCAAATGAAGCTGTTTCTGGTACTTTTGGCATTCGCCCATGTCAGCAAAGGGCAAAAACTGCGTAAGTAGAATTCGCCTCTTCACTTTCAGGCACTAATCGCCCTTCAGCTGACGACTTTAAGGTGTGCGACCACTTCGCGTCCGATATCAACGAGTGCTTGGGTGTGGCCTTCGCGAGCGCCCTAAAACAGCTGAAAAATGGTAATGGAGAATATGCCCTTGGAGTAACACATGTGACCCAAATTTGTTTTAGGGATTCCGGCAATTAACGCCAGTCCAATTGATCCCTACCGTTTATCGAATATGACGATAGTTAGAAAAGATCACGCGATCGGCTTTTACGACATCGACCTCTACAACTTCACCACTGGAAAGCTGGATTACATTGAGTGAGAGGCAGTGAGTAAGATGCCAGCACCCTTATTCTTTGGTTTTCAGTACGAAAATTACGCGCGACAGTTTCTTTGCAAAGATGAATATCAGCATGCCTGTAATAACCGCCTTGGCTGATTACACGTTGAAGGGCAAGTTATTTTTGTTTAACATTGAGGCTAAAGGAAAGGGAGTCCTAACTATGAGTAAGTACTACCCTCCATCGTTCAAACTGAGCACGCTCGTCCTTAGAGAACACCGAATTTACTATTCTAATGAGCGGACCTGTGATCAAAGATGCAGCTGGTGCGGAACGTTTCAAGCTGACCACGTTTGAGTCGAAGATCCATCCGAAATCGGTGACGTTCAATTTTGGAGATCTCGTGCCGGGGCAAAAGATGGTCACTGATCAGGTGAACGCGGTCCTGACGGAGAATTGGGAAATTTTATACAAGGAGGTCGAGTCGGAGTTGGAGAAGGTGTCGAGCGAACACCTATTGGACTACTCCAACAATATTTTGCAATATGTTCCTGTTTAAATTTGTTTCGATATTAATTTTTGACCAATTTCTTGAAAATACCCTCGAAACATTAAAGAACTTGAATTTCTTTACCGAAAATCCCTCGTTAATCCTCTCTAGAATGTTTAGATGTGTTTCATGCTGATCAATCCTTCCAACATTTGGGTTTCAAGAAGCATCAAGGGCCAATGAAGAAAATCCTGATTAAAAAACCGCCACAAAATTCAATGAAAATAGAAAAAATAGAAACTCCTTTCAATTGACCCGTAGCCCAGGAAAGTTCCAACGACACCAACGTTCAGGGGCTTAAAGGTTGATGACTTTAAAGGTTAAGATCTCAAAAGTGTTCAACAGCGTAAAGTCCTAAGGACTTAAAGGTTTAATTCACAACCGCAACCTGGAATCTAGAGCACAAGCTTAAAACTCAGAATTCAGTATCAACAGAAAATATTCATTGAACCTCAGGATTGAAACACCTGAAATTTCAAATGCCCCAAAAGCGATAGCGGAACTTCTTATCGCAACGACCGGAGATAACATTTCCAGGAGGACAATAAATTTTAGAACGTTTTTAAAACCTTGTCCATTGTAAACTTCTGCTAGGTTTTTAAAAACTCTTAAACAGCCTCATTGACTACTAAATATTTCTAGAGCGATTTAGGATTTAATGGTATTTTAAGGATACTTAAATTCCGTTCTTTAAAATCATCTAAGGTTTGATACAGGCTTTCAAGATGTATTAAGGGCTCTTAAAGGCTCGGTTGGTTCAAAGCCTGTAAAGCATCAAGAAAGCTTCTGGTTTCCTTTGGAGGCCTCTTCTTCACTACCCATAACTGCTCCTCAAGGTTCGACTTTTAAATACTCTTAGAAGCACTTAAAGGCCCTTAAAACCTGAAAGACTAAGGCTAAACTCAGGACCTTAGTTTAGGACATTCGCAAAAATGTAGAACTGGGGAGTGTCAGTGGTACTCTCACTCGAAAATACGTTATGGAAAATGCAGGATCGAGGGATCGAGGGGGTATGGAATACCTCCCCCCCCCCCGTACAAAGAAAGGTTCAATATTCATTTTCCCACACCTATCATAAAATCGTGCAAGTACACCGGCACTAAGTCTTGCATTTCTAAGGGGCATTCACAACCCCCCTACTTTCGGGTGTTATTTCAGGTGATACATTCGAATTTTTTTGATCGAAACGCAACACCGGGGGTCCGGAATAACTCCCTAGGAAAAAAAAAGATTCAATGCTCATTTCCCCACACGTCATAAAATTTTGCAAGCGCTGGGGGGTATTCCATACCCCCAGACTCCAAGGTGTTGCATGTCCCATTAAAATAATCCACCCTAAAAGCACATCTTATAGTTTTTCAAAAAGTACCACCAGATCTTGCTTTTTAAGGAGCATTCCTAATCCCCCTAGTTTCGGGTGTTATCTCTGGTGTAATATTCGAAAGTACCGTATCGAAAATGTAGAACCGGGGGGCCTGGGGGGGATACCCCCCAGGAAAGAATAAGATTCAATATTCGTTTTCTCACACCTATCATAAAATCTTGCAGGCCTTGGGGAGTAATTCGTATCCCCCAGATCCCTCGCTGTTACGTTCTGAGAGAATGACTCAATGTTCCCTACTCCTATCATAAAATCGCCCCAGACCCCCTGGTGGTACATTCTCCGTAAAAATAATCCACCCCAGAAACTATTCTTATAGTTTTTCAGAAGAGGCCACTAAATCTTGCCTTTCTAAAGAAGAACAGGGAGGTCTGGAGCACCCCACCCCCCTCACAGGTAATATCTCTCAGGAGACGAAAAAGTTCAATGTTCATTCTCCTAGACTTACCATAAAATCTCGCAAGGGTAGGGCTATGGACATGGAATATCCCCCCCCGGACAGAAAAAGATACAATGCTTGCAAGCGCTGGAAGGTATCCCACACCCCCCGCTGTTACATTCTCCATAAAAATGATCTACCCTAAAAGCTCTTCTTACAGTTTTTCAAAAAGGACCACTAGTTCTTGCTTTTTTAAGGAGCATTTCCAACCCCCCTAGCTCCAGGTGTTATATTCGAAGGTGCATTATCGAAAATGTAGGACCGGGGAGTCTGGAGAGTATGGAATGTCCCCCAGGAGAGACAAAGGTTCAATGTTCATTCCCCACACGTATCACAAACTATTGCAAGAATAGGGGGGAGGGCGTATTCCATACGCATACCACCCAGATCCCCAGATGTTACATTCTCAATGAAAATGGCCCACCTTAAAAACTCCTCTCATAGTTTTTCAAAAAGGGCCTCTAGATCTCGCTTTTCTAAGGAGCATTTACAACCCCCCTAGTTTCGGGTGTTGTCTCGGATATTCGAAACTATCTTATCGAAAATGTAGAACCGAGGGGTAGGCATAAGAAGGGGAGTTTACTTTTGAGTTTTGGACTTAGGGTCTTGAGCTTTGAATTTTGGGTTTTGAAACTTGAACTTTGAGCCGTGAATTTTGAGTGTCCGCGAAACTAAAGGCGCGTTGACCATCACAAGGTAAGCACGAAATTGTCTTTGGAGATCTTCGCAACCTCGAACCCTAGAACAGACTCCAAATTTCTGAATGAAGTATCTCAGACTTTGGAACGTTGGAATAGCGTGTTCGCTAAGGTGGATCGGTAGTGATCATTTTTAGGATGAGAAAAACCTTGAATGTTGATCACAGCTCAAGGTCGCCTTCATTATAAAGCCGACAATCGACGTGTTTTTCTATGCAATCAGACTAAAGCATGTAAACACCTTAAATTTTGCAAGTTAATCAGTCTCGCTGATGAGCCACTCCGGTGTCAACAGAACTTCCAAGGTATCGAGATATGAGGAACGTGACAGTATTTTCCGTTTTGTTTTTGGGATGCATCGCCCAGCAACTTCGTAAGTCCTCAACCCTTAGTGTACTTTAATTAAGTGCAGCTTCCTACAGCTGCAAGTTTCAAAGTGTGCGATCACTTCGCTCCGGACGTTAACGCGTGCCTAAAGGACGCGATACTCAGCGCACTTGGCCAACTGAAAGATGGTAAGCGACGTCTTCCAGGGTTACCTTGTGAGAGTTCCCATTTCAGGTTTGCCCGAAATCGGTGCGGTCGCACTCGAGCCCTTGCACATCGCGAACATCACGGTCCACAAGTTCGGAAACGAGTTCTCGTTCATCAACGTCATGATCGATCACCTCTCGACGGTTGCGGTCACCGATCTTCAGTAAGAAACGCCGCCAGGACCTCGGGACCGTTCCACTAAAACGATCTTTCAGCTCCGACTTGACCCGCGAGAAATTTTGGCTAGAATTCAACATGACCGCGGATGATATCATCGCGGAGATGGATTACAGCATCAAAGGGAAGCTGTTGATGTTTTCCGTCGACGGTGGCGGAAGAGGAGAGCTTCACATGAGTAAGTTTTTTTTGATCGAGTGGATACAAAAACCTTGAGCAAGCGAGATTAATTATTTCCCAAATTTTCAAAACACAAGGTTATTCGCCGTCCGGGTTACCTTGATACATGTGAAGTTTTGAGCAAAACATCTTAATTTAAGAGTAGGTACTAATTAGCATTTTTATTTAGCATACTGGATTCAATTAAATAGTAAGGCAAATTCTTTTTTTGATATCTTATGGAAATTAGAGCACTCCAGATTTTAGATATCAAAGATAGTAGATACCCACGCTCGGCAGACAGAATTTTTTAGTAACAAACGAAGAATAAACACATTTTTGCATTAAGTAAAAATGTACGACTAAAAAACGAAAACTGTCTTTTCTGTAAAAAAAAATCAGTAAAATCAGTGTTCAATAAATTTTGCGCTACCTGCACAAAGTGACCAAAGTTCCTGCTCAGTAATAACATTAAAACACCCCCAACGATTCGTTGTCTTCAACATTTTCCCCGGAATCTACAATTTCAAGGCGATTTGAAAGCAGTAGCCGTCTATCAACCCATGATCCAGTCGACATCTAACAATTATAATCGGTTTAAGTTTAATTGAACTAAAAACATTCGAAATTCAGGGATAATTTTGGTACCAGAAAAAAATAACTTGCCAGAAGGCGTTTTATTCATTCTATGGGTAAGAAAAATGTCGTAAAACTACTTTGGCTACCAACAGAGCATAATATAGAAAGATACCGTATCTATCAGCAAGAGAAACGTTAGAGAAAGACGTTTGCAAAGCTTGCTTCGGCATATTACCCCGCACGCAGGCTGTTCATTTAGAACAGATTTAAAGCGACCACCAAAACTAAGCACTTTAGTAGCCATAGAAACCGTAAGACCTTCAGATGCCTCAAAAACGCTCTAGAAGTCATATTGGCGCTGGAAAAATCAGATAACGTTGATACGAAAGAGATTTCAAAGACTTTAGATATCTATCAAATCATAGAGACTTAAAATTGCAAATTTCCAAAGTTCAAAATCTTCATAACTTCAAAACTCAAAAAACTGGTGGTCCAGCTAACCCTACGTTCAGTTCTAGTAAATTGTCTTTGCAGAAAACATGGTTATCCAAGCCACGCTGATAGGTGGCGTCACAAGCGACGGCAAATACTATAACCTCGACGATCTCAACCTGAAGCTTTACCCGAAAATGGTCAAATACCGTTTGGAGAACATCGTACCAGGGCAGAAGGAGATAAGCGATCAAATCAACGATGTGCTCAACGACACCTGGGACCTGTTGTGGGATGCCTTCAAAGTGGATTTGGAAGAGATCCTTGACAAGTTTTTCTTGGAGTATGCCAACAATATATTGAAATATGTCCCAATTTCACCCTAGTCTTTTAAGCGCAGTGAAATGTGAAGTAAAATATTAGATTTAGTCATTAAGTTCTTTCTAGTTGACCACATTATGTGCCATTATTAAATTAAAATGTTAAAAACCCAAATGATATTTCTTTTTGTGACATTTAAGATCCTTGAAAACCTTCCACATCATTCCCACTGTACAGATTCATCAGAATCCTCTCAAATCTTCAGCTCCAAAAAATCCATCATCCCTTCGAAACGCTCAGCTTCCCAATAGTCTTCGTAGGATTTAGGTTCCTCCACTAATTTGGAACTTCCGAATATCCTCTGCCCTTAGAGCCCTTCAGATCTTTCCAGCACATCGCATACTTTGCATTCTTAGTGTCCTTTAAAGACTTCCAATCGGTCAGATTCTTCGAATCTTGTAGATGATTAGGATTCTTCCCGTCCAGCAGCACCATCGTATCTTTTACATCAGTTTCTCTGGTTCTTTCAGCATTTCGACTCCTCAGGGCCTTTAGAGATCTTCACTTTCTTCCTTTACGTCTGTCTTCGGACCTTTGGGATATGCTAATTATTCCGTTTTTGAGGTTATTTACGGAAACGTAGATATCGCACCTCAATATCATCGCCACCTTGATAAATCTTTGAACGGCGCCCAACCTTTAGACTTTGACAATGGGACCCTTGTGGTGGTTTCTTGAAGATGGCAATAAAAATTCATCTGCTGAGGGGTAGGAATACCCCCAGTTCTCCCGGTGCAATATTTCTTAGACCAAGAGAATCTGGTAATCATTCTTGCTCAAAAACTTTCATGAGAGTGCTGAAGAATAAACTTTTGATGTAAGGAAATGTTACCGGAGGATCTGGGAGTTACGGAATACCCCTCAGCAAATGAAAGACTTAATGCGTGGAGAGGATTTTAAATCGACCTACAAAAAAGACTCCACAACCCTTTTTTCCTGTAAGCATGTGTACCCTTGTGGTGGTTTCTTAAACATGGCAATAAAAATTCATCTGCTGAGGGGTAGGAATACCCTCCAGTCCTCCCGGTGCTTCGTTCTTTCCAATACTTCTTAGACCAAGAGGATCTGGTAATCCTTCTTGGTCCAAAACTTTCTTGATAGTGCTGAAGAATAAACTTTTGGTGTAAGGAAATGTTACCGGAGGGCGTGGGAAGTACGGGATACCTCTCAGCGAAAGAAAGACTTAAAAAGCGTGGAGAGGATTTTAAGTCGCCCAACAAAAAAGCTTCAACAACTATAAGCATGGGACATTTGTGGTAGTTTCTTGTAGATGGCAATAAAAATTCATCTGCTGAAGGGTAGGAATACCCCCCAGTCCTCCCGGTGCTTCGTTCTTTGCAACACTTCTTAGACCAAGAGGATCTGGTAATCCTTCTTGCTCAAAATCTTTTATGAAAGTGCTGAAGAATAAACTTTTGGTGTAAGGAAATGTTACCGGAGGGCCTGGGAGGTACGGAATACCCCTCAGCAAAAGAAAGACTTAAAACGTGAAGAGGGTTTTAAGTCACCCAGCAAAAAAGACTACAAAACCCTTTTTTTCTATAAGCATAGGTACCCTTGTGGTGGTTTCTTGAAGATGGGGTTAAAAATTCATCTGCTAAGGGGTAGTCAACCCGGTGCTTCGTTCTCTGCAGTACCACTAGGCCAAGAGATCCTGATTGCTCAAAACCTATAATGAGAGTGCTGACGGTTAACCTGTTTGTATAAGAAATTGTTATCGGTTGTTCTAGGGAGTATGGAGCACCCCCCAGCAGATGAGCTTTTATTGCCATCTCTAAAAAACACAATGAAAGTATCGACATTTATAGGAAAAAGGTTATGGAGTCTTCCTTTCGTGCTATCCTTTAATTCCCTCTGGTTGTTCTGATCGTTCTGATTCTCGAGATCCCTTTCGAATTCCCTATCTTGCCGGTTCTTGCCTTACATATTTCAGATATTCATTAAACACTTTCTAGAATATTGAGTTACTTCACAACACCCGGATCGATCAGACCCCTCAGGCCGTGCAGATCTTTCATATTCTGGATATCCCTCATCGTTCTGATTCTCGAGATCCCTTTCGAATTCCCTATCTTGCCGGTTCTTGCCTTACATATTTCAGATATTCATTAAACACTTTCTAGAATATTGAGTTACTTCACAACACCCGGATCGATCAGACCCCTCAGGCCGTGCAGATCTTTCATATTCTGGATATCCCTCAGACTCTTCAGATCTTTAAGCTTCTCGACATTTTTGAAATCTTCGAGATCCTAAGATCATTTACCCTTCTAATTCTTCACATCTTTAAAAATTGATGCGATCTGTCAACTCCCTCAGAGATAGATCATAATGTGGTTCACCTATCTCGAATTGGATTCCTTTAACCCTGATGGTCGTTTTTAACCTTGTTCATCTTTCAAATGGCACAGGTCTTCGGAACGTACGAGAGAATAGAAAAAAAATTGCCGGTGAGGGATACGAAGGACATTCACTGCGTGTAAATTGCTGTTTATCATATACTCGTAATTAACAAAAACTTAATTTCGAATTAATGACGGAATTGAACCAATTTTTTACGACCGAACAAGACCTCCAATTATGTAAATTTTAAGAACAAAAACTTGTTGTTCACGTTCGAAGTATTCCTACAAGAGTAAGTAAATCAGAATCGAGAGAGCAGCGATGAAGGTGATAGCGATTATTGTTGCACTTTCCGCCGTGGCGCTATCAAAAAAGTTGCGTAAGTAACGATCGGTAAAGGGTTAGTGGTGAAACAGTTACAATTTCAGCGGATAACTTCCAAATATGTACTCACTCGGATCCCAAAATTAACGAGTGCCTGAAGAGCGCAATACAAAGTGCCCTAGTCCAATTGCGCGGTGGTTGGTAAGTAAACGCACGCAACCCTCACTGGAATGCTCTTTGTAGGAATAGCCGAAATCGACGCGGTTCCCATTGACCCGATGTTCATACCGAATATCTCGGTTAATAGAAGTCAACTTGCGATTGGTATGGCCAACCTGCGCATCTTTAACATGACCAATTCCGTCATTGAGTCAGTCAAGTAAGGGCGAGGTGTGTAAACCGGGGTATAAAATCACCCCTGTCACCTTGCAGGGCTTCCATAACCAATAAAAGATTTCGTGCTTTGCTGGTCATAAAGTCGGCAGAAGTAAAAGTGACAATGGATTTTTCACTCGTGGGGAAGCTGCTGTTCCTCAATCTTAACAGTGGCGGAAAGGGAGAGATGCTGATGAGTAAGTTGAGCTGTATCCAATACCAACATTGAATTGGGCATGCCCTTTATCACTTGTAGGGTCTTTTTCTAGCAAATTGTTTCAGAAAACGCGGTAATAGGAATAAGCTTGAACGGTGGACTGACGAATGACCGCCAACATTACATGCTCAACACTTTCGCATTCAAACTTAATCCAGAATCGATGACGTTCTACTTGGATGGATTATTCGGTGGGCAGAAGGCAATCAACGACGAGGTCCTGAAAGTGCTCAATGAAAATTGGAACGTCCTCTTCAAGGAAATTCAATTGGATTTGGAAGATACGCTGTCAAACATTTTTATGGATTACTCAAACAACATCTTTAAATATGTACCAGTATGATACGTACTTGAATAAACCATTCTCGGTTTTTTATGAATTCATTGGGAAAAGCTAAAGATGATGTTTTTAGGTTAGGGTGTTTTACATAATGCATGTGTACATTATTTATAGATGAGCAGAATTTTATCCATGCATCATTTACATTCTGGTGTCCATGCTAATCGGTGGTAGATACGGAAAAGGCGGTCGACACAACAAAGGCTCACCATGGAATATGCGAGAGGTGCCCCTTCCCCTCTCGGGTGTAAAAGGCGGCCCATGGATGATGCGAGAGGTGCTCCTTCCCCTCTTGAATGTACAAGGCGATCGGTACTACAAATTTACAACAGAATCTTCAAGAATAAATAAGGAATGAAGAATAATAAGGAAATGTGTACACTACTTTGCTACCAGGAAGTAAACAGCACAGATAGTAAAAAAAGACGAGCTGTTAACAGGAACCAAACAAACCCTCAACCTCAAAGATACTCTGTTCCTTCCTGGATGCAATGGGAATACTAAGAGTAGGGGGCAGATTAATAAATTCACCCTCCAGGTCGACGAAGAATGCTCAAACCAGATCCCTTCATGACGGAAACCAACTCACAATCCCATTGGTGCATACTGCTAGCCAGGAATTTGGTCAGCACGCCATGAAGGCAGAAGCTCCATGCTCTTTACTTCGTACCCTTTACGGATAGTGTTGCCAAATGACTTTTTGAAGGAATTATTAAGAGATGTCTCTTGTGGCGACATGCAGGGTGAAATCAGGTCGGCTGGATTATCCTCTGACTTAACATGGTTCCAAATGGTTTTGATCACGGAGTGAATATCGCTAATTCTGTTCCTCAGGAAATTGTTGGATTATTCGGGGAGTTCCAATGATTGAAACCCTGCCTCTAGGAAGCCGAAGAACTGTTCAAATGGTGCTTGCAGGGTGTTTTCGAAGGCAATCAGCAGCAACCACCTGTTCACATACGATGTGCATCACCATATGTCCCCCATGACTCGGTTTGTGCACCCATGTTAATTGCACGGAAGCTGCCGGTAACGGTGTCATGGAAGTTCCTCTGGAGAGTTTGGTGCTGTAGTAGATTCGTTTTCAAGTGTTACATTTTGTCCACGTCGGTTAATCGCTTGTGGGAGTGCACCATTTTGTGGCACAGGTCATGGAAGCTGGTCCATGTCGCGTAGTCGCCCTCAAATTGTGGTATCTGTATCCGTGGGAGAGGAACCCTTTCGTTTTCTTTTTTTACTTCTGATTCCCTCTCACGTAACGATAAGTCTCAAGTGTAAAAGACGGTCGATATGGAAAAAGCGAACCACACGAAAACGATCGTAGGTACGAGAAAGGCGGTCGATGCGAAAAGCGGGGACCACGAAAGATGCGAGAGTTTCCCCTTCCCCTCTCTGGTGTACAATCAGGTCGGAAAAGGTCAAATGTAACCCTATCTACGACGTTCGTCTTCTTTAAAGCATTTGATTGGTAGGGCGCCAATGAAGCAAAGAATTAACGACTAAAGATGGCCGTGAGCGTTAATAAGAAACCATTTTGTAGGCGAATAAAAAGGATTAGTTTTGGAAAGATTCATAGTTAACGACGCAGCGAGACCAAATACTGCAAAATTCTCCTATATATGCCGTGTGTCATCAATATAATAGCATAGCCCGCGTTGTTGACTTTAGTATATTATTAGATTCCGTTAATTAACTAAAATAATAATTGTTAATTTTTTTTCATTCTCACTTATTTCATGCTCAAAGTTTTTTTTTCAGCTATTATGCGCACTACATGTATATATCTACCTAATATTGTCATAGTTTATGGAACTATTCTGTTTGGACAATAAATTACTATTATTATTTAGAGTAGAACCGATTAAGGGCCTGTGCTATTTATTACACCATAGACGGAGTTATTGTGGAACCAGGAAACGTTAAAACCTCGTTTTTCATGTCGTGTTCGGTCAAGGACAGATTAATTAAACGCGCGGGGTAATTTTTTACAAAAAAATTCACGTGTCGCCGTTGGAATTATACTTAATTGTTAACTCCGCAATTAATAAGTTCCCGCAGTATTAATTATTAATTAAGTAAGTGCGATGGTGCTTTCTCGCAAATTATCGCATAAGTTTTTGTGGAAGAACATAGCACGGGGGGGAGGGGAGGGAGTACACTGTAACGGGATCCCGCGAAGGGTATTTTCTTTATTTCGAATTTTTTCAAAATCGCTCGTTATTATGCCTCATCCAGTAGTTTGAAGTACCAGGCGTACCACTCTCTAGCTTTGGACCCGTGTTGCGAGACACCTTTGGGTGTTTACGAAGTTTCGGAGAAGTAAGTCAGGAAGAATATTGAAGGTCCTAGCACCGAGGCGATTTAGTTGTCATTAAATTTAAAAAATGTCAAGTTTGTGAAGTGTTTTTCCAAACAAATTTTGGTTGCGATGATGTCGGGAATTTATATGGGTGATTGAGGTCAACGAAAATGTGTAATTTCTATCTATTTATTGTGTATGCGCTTTTGTTCTTCCAGTCTCAGGTTTCACATCCGTAATGTGGTACATTAAATTTCATTTTTGAATCAGCATGAGATAAGCTCGTACCGTGGGAAACTGGTTAACTTGAATTTTTTGAATGATTAACGACCTTCAGAACCATCTGAGATTGGTAGTAAAAAAGACACTAACCAATAAAGAATCGCCATTTATGGGCGTAAAAAGTTTATTCAGAAATTGAAGAGGAGATCGAATCTCTCAACGAGCGAGGAGAGATCGCAATCCATTTCATTAAAAAGGGGAATTCAAGATATTTCTTTTTTTCGGTATGAAGACAATTATATTTTTCGAACAAGGGCAGTTGGAGAAGAGTAAAGTTGTATAAAATCCGTCTCGTCGAGTTATTAACCGCAAAAGTTGCGTTTTAATATATACAAAGACTTACTATTGTGTGATAAACCAAAGAGGAAACTTAAAACTCTGAAGTGTTGCAAACCTAAATAAATAAAGACTAAAATGTGCTGATCAAACGGGTTTATCGTTACGCGTTACAGAAAACTTTGCGTCGACGTGGCGTATTAACAAAATCGCGAGAATTAAATCCTATAAAGTAGCGAAATTATAACTAGAGAACTTAGGTCACTCGGTCCCATTGTTTGAGACCTCATTATAATCTGCTTACTAAGTAATTTGAGCAGACAATCTTAAACCTACAATTAACCTATTGTACTCCCCTGAATTGGGATCCGCATTTTTGTAAAAAAAAAGGTTTCACGCAAAGAATCGAACCCGAGCCGCCCGGTTGCAAGCCAAGTTTCCTTGCCACTAGACCATTACGGCACACATTCAGTCGTTGTTAAAGTGAGTAGCTGTGGGAATAATGTGTGTCTGGCGACAGGAAAGAACCGAGACGGAATTGAATGGTACCAATGAGATTGAGGGGGAGTGGGGTTACATTTACACTTTGTTAATTAGCTACTTAGTTTTTTTTTTATTAAAAACTACACGTAAATGTCAATACACGAGGTACTATCGATTTATTGTGGAAACAAGACATCAACACCAAACCGTTGAAATATCTGGTTGGCGATTGTCTTAAAGGAGTTAGCATAGCCTATTTCGTAACCCCGCTTGTCCGTCTCTAAAACGTATTCAGTATTATCGACAACAAACTTGGTCAACCTTTTGGCCCGCTCAGTTTCGTTACTGAGAATCTCAACTCCAAAATCCTTAATACGGGTTAGAGTCATATCCGAGTCTGTAATATTTATTATCTTGGTTCCTTCACTTTCAATAACAGAACCCACCAATTGGACCCATAAGTCGATATCCCCTAGAACTGAGAGTGAGACGAGTTAAGTTTCGACTTACTCACAGTAGCTGTACGACAGGAATCCCTGACTGCTTAAATCGTCACCGTCAACTATCGCGTTGTCGAACTTGTAACTCATTCGGGCTACAATTGCCTGGTTGTGACCGAACATTTCCAGGGAAAAATTACGTTCGTCCAAATGTAATCTGAAATTTTTGACCTTTATTATTAGGTCTACCACCCAATCACCCACGTTAGGTTTTCTATCGTGGAGAACGGAAAGTTGTACACTCTGGCGTTTTGGAACTGCTGGGTAAAAGCGAGCGGCGGACTCCCAGGCGCTTCCCAAGAACCCATCTTTATCGGCTGAATGGACTCGATTCCGTACCTGGGGAGACCTGCATAGAAATTCAGTTTAGGTACTCATTTCGGCTTCCGATAGTACTCTCGTACCATTCTCCAAGAGTTGCAGTGCGCCATTAATGGCATCCTTCAGGCAGTTGTTGAAATTAGCATCGGATCGTTTGCAAACCTGAAACGGAACTGAAAGTGCGTTTAATCCTGAACCTTGAAAGCAAATGATTGATTACCTGAGGATGCGGACGTAAAGCTGAATACAAAAGCAATGACGATGGCAATGCCCATAGCGTTTTGGAAGGATGAGACGAGCTGCGTTGTTGCTCACTTTATACATACACGCACCAAATTATACTGTAAACCCATACATAAACGACAATTTGAAATATAGATAATAGATATGGTAATTGGAGAATTAGTACCATTGAATCATGGAATGTCAGTTATTTACTAGAACTAGGTAAACAAGAAGATTTGAATAAATTCATTCCCAAACTGATTTTTTGGTAGTATCATTCATTGTTGGTATGCGGATAAAATTGGACGAAGGACAGGTCCCTGATCCTTTACAGACGCACATATGAGAAAAATGGAAAAAATTGCGTTTCAAAATTCTATTCGTCATAACATCTAGAAGGCCATAGCGCGTATTGAAATACAAAAACACAAATTCTGTTTAAGTACCTTATTTACAAGGGGTCTATAACTACCCTTCGAGCAGTTCTAATTCGGGCAGTGTGGAACACCGTAAACTTTAGTAATGGTGGAGT
This sequence comes from Photinus pyralis, assembly GCF_008802855.1. NCBI lineage: Eukaryota > Metazoa > Arthropoda > Insecta > Coleoptera > Lampyridae > Photinus > Photinus pyralis. Next base: position 44,625,458 of record NW_022170511.1, read on the forward strand.
GGAACCAAAAATAGATGTAGCTTAACCCTAATCAATTAAACGTTAATCTCTGCTTCCAAATTATGCGAACTATATTTTGTAAGAACGATTAAACCAAAACCATTACTACGTGAGATTTTCAGAAATAGAGAAAATATGTAAAATTAGGACCCTTTTACACTATACATTTAGCAATAAATTTAATTATTTATTTATTTTTTAGAGCACAATATGCTTCATCTGAGACTTCTAACCATAAGAGGGTGTGAATGTGATCCCGCTCTCTCAAGGAGTCGATATTTCCGGATCAGATGTCGTGTTATCCCTAGAAATAAAGAAAATAGGTTAAATTAGGACCTTTTCACACTATACAATTAGCAATTTATTTATTTATTTATTTTTTAGAGCACGATATGCTTCTTCTTAGACTTCTGCCCATAAGAGGGTGTGAATGTGATCCGGCTCTCTCAAAGGGTGGATATTTTCACATCAGATGTCGTGTAATCCCTAGAAATAGAGAAAATATGTTAAATTAGAACCCTTTCACACTATACAATTAGCAATTTAATTATTTATTTATTTTTTTGAGCACGATATGCTTCATCTGAGACTTCTAATATAAGAGGGTGTGAATGTGTTCTCGCTCTCTCAAGGGGTGGATATTTCCCCATCAGATGTCGTGTTATCCCTAGAAATAGAGAAAATATGTAAAATTAGGACTCTTTCACACTATACAGTTAGCAATTTAATTATTTATTTATTTTTTAGAGCACGATATGCTTCTTCTGAGACTTCTACCCATAAGAGGGTGTGAATGTGATCCGGCTCTCTCAAAGGGTGGATATTTTCACATCAGATGTCGTGTAATCCCTAGAAATAGAAAAAATATGTTAAATTAGGAACCTTTCACACTATACAATTAGCAATTTAATTATTTATTTATTTTTTAGAGCACGATATGCTTCTTCTGAGACTTCTACCCATAAGAGGGTGTGAATGTGATCCGGCTCTCTCAAAGGGTGGATATTTTCACATCAGATGTCGTGTAATCCTAGAAATAGAAAAATATGTTAAATTAGGACCTTTACTATACAATTAGAAATTTATTTATTTATTTATTTTTTTGAGCACGATATGCTTCATCTGAGACTTCTAACCATTCATAAGAGGATGTGAATGTGATCCCGCTCCCTCAAGGGGTGGATATATCTGGATCAGATGACGTGTTATCCCTAGAAATAGAGAAAATATGTTAAATTAGGACCCTTTCCCTAGAAATAGAGAAAATATGTTAAATTAGGACCCTTTCACACTATACAATTAGCATTTTAATTAATTATTTATTTTTTTGAGCACGATGATCTTCATGTGAGACTTCTAACCATAAGAGGGTGTGAATGTGATCCTGCTCTCCCAAGGGGTGGATATTTCCACATCAGATGTCGTGTAATCCCTAGAAATAGAGAAAATATGTTAAATTAGGACCTTTACTATACAATTAGAAATTTATTTATTTATTTATTTTTTTGAGCACGATATGCTTCATCTGAGACTTCTAACCATTCATAAGAGGATGTGAATGTGATCCCGCTCCCTCAAGGGGTGGATATATCTGGATCAGATGACGTGTTATCCCTAGAAATAGAGAAAATATGTTAAATTAGGACCCTTTCACACTATACAATTAACAATTTAATTATTTATTTATTTTTTAGAGCACGATATGCTTCTTCTGAGACTTCTACCCTTAGGAGGGTGTGAATGTGATCCGGCTCTCTCAAAGGGTGGATATTTTCACATCAGATGTCGTGTAATCCCTAGAAATAGAAAAAATATGTTAAATTAGGAACCTTTCACACTATACAATTAGCAATTTAATTATTTATTTATTTTTTAGAGCACGATATGCTTCTTCTGAGACTTCTACCCTTAGGAGGGTGTGAATGTGATCCCGCTCTCTCAAGGGGTGGATATTTTCACATGAGACGTCGTGTAATCCCTAGAAATAGAGAAAATAGAAATAGAGAAAATATGTTAAATTAGGACCCTTTCACACTATACAATTAGCATTTTAATTAATTATTTATTTTTTTGAGCACGATGATCTTCATGTGAGACTTCTAACCATAAGAGGGTGTGAATGTGATCCTGCTCTCCCAAGGGGTGGATATTTCCACATCAGATGTCGTGTAATCCCTAGAAATAGAGAAAATATGTTAAATTAGGACCTTTACTATACAATTAGAAATTTATTTATTTATTTATTTTTTTGAGCACGATATGCTTCATCTGAGACTTCTAACCATTCATAAGAGGATGTGAATGTGATCCCGCTCCCTCAAGGGGTGGATATATCTGGATCAGATGACGTGTTATCCCTAGAAATAGAGAAAATATGTTAAATTAGGACCCTTTCACACTATACAATTAACAATTTAATTATTTATTTATTTTTTAGAGCACGATATGCTTCTTCTGAGACTTCTACCCTTAGGAGGGTGTGAATGTGATCCCGCTCTCTCAAGGGGTGGATATTTTCACATGAGACGTCGTGTAATCCCTAGAAATAGAGAAAATATGTTAAATTAGGACCCTTTCACACTATACAATTAGCATTTTAATTAATTATTTATTTTTTTGAGCACGATGATCTTCATGTGAGACTTCTAACCATAAGAGGGTGTGAATGTGATCCTGCTCTCCCAAGGGGTGGATATTTCCACATCAGATGTCGTGTAATCCCTAGAAATAGAGAAAATATGTTAAATTAGGACCTTTACTATACAATTAGAAATTTATTTATTTATTTATTTTTTTGAGCACGATATGCTTCATCTGAGACTTCTAACCATTCATAAGAGGATGTGAATGTGATCCCGCTCCCTCAAGGGGTGGATATATCTGGATCAGATGACGTGTTATCCCTAGAAATAAAGAAAATATGTAAAAATTGAGATCAAGGGTCAAGTTCTAACTTAATTTAAACCTACCTTTTCGCACTATACGGTTAACAATTTATTTATTTATTTTATTTTTTAGAGCACGATAATCTTCATCTGAGACTACCAACCATAAGAGGGTGTGAATGTGATCCCGCTCTCTCAAAGGGTGGATATTTCCACATCAGATGTCGTGTTATCCCTAGAAATAGAGAAAATATGTTAAATTAGGACCTTTACTATACAATTAGAAATTTATTTATTTATTTTTTTTTTTGAGCACGATATGCTTCATCTGAGACTTCTAACCATTCATAAGAGGATGTGAATGTGATCCCGCTCCCTCAAGGGGTGGATATATCTGGATCAGATGACGTGTTATCCCTAGAAATAAAGAAAATATGTAAAAATTGAGATCAAGGGTCAAGTTCTAACTTAATTGAAACCTACCTTTTCGCACTATACGGTTAGCAATTTATTTATTTATTTTATTTTTTAGAGCACGATAATCTTCATCTGAGACTTCTAACCATAAGGGGGTGTGAATGTGATCCCGCTCTCTCAAAGGGTGGATATATCCGGATCAGATGTCGTGTTATCCCTAGAAATAAAGAAAATATGTAAAATTGAGATCAAGCGTCAAGTTTTAACTTATATTAAACCTACCCTTTCGCACTATACAGTTACCAATTAATTAATTTTTTTAGAGCACAATATGCTTCATCTGACATTTCTAACCATAAGAGGGTGTGAATGTTATCCTGCTCCCCCAAGGGGTGGCTATTTCCAGATCAGATGTCGTGTTATCCCTAGAAATAAAGAAAATAGGTAAAATTAGGACAAAGGGTCTAGTTCCAACTTAATTTAAAGCTACCCTTTCGCACATAGTTAGCAATCTATTTATTTATTTATTATTAAGAGCACGATATGGTTCATCTGAGTCGTCTAACCATAAGAGGGTGTGAATGAGATCCCGTCCACTCAAGGGGTGCATATTTCCAGATTAGATGTGTCCCTAGAAATAAAGAAAATATGTAAAATTGAGACCAAAGGTCAATAATTTCTAACTTAATTTTAAACCTACCCTTTCGCACAACACAGTTAGCAATTAATTTATTTATTTTTTTTAGAGCACGGTATGTTTCAGCTGAGACTTCTACCTGCAAGAGGGTGTGACTGAGATTCCGCTCTCTCAAGGGGTGGAAATTTGCAGATCACATGTCGTGTTATACCTAGAAATAAAGGAAATTTTGGTTTTCAGTTAGTGAATTGATTATTTTATGTGCACCCTTAAACTTTATTTAAATTCACAGAAATTCTCTTGAAATGTTATTCGTTTCGGGTCATTAATTTCTTGTGAAAACTTGCACGACCCAAAGCATCTATGGGAACGAATTTATTTAGATCTGTTTGTTTGCTTGTTTCCAAGTGTGTGTTATTAATTGGCATGTATCATGATTGAATGGCACATTACAACCAGTTATAAGAAAAACGATTACTCCAATCTGTGCATTCCGTTGCATAAAAACAAGTTGCCCTTGTGATGTATGATTAATTTAAATTTCAAATGTATTCCTGTGACTTTTTCAGAAAACTATGTGGCGTAATGCAAAGATGCAAGACACAGATCCGTAAAACGTTTCAATGGAGCCACAAAGACATTAGAAGAAAGAGAAACCACCGCAAAGATAAATACTGTCAAGACAAAACACTAAGACCTTCCAGATAGATGCGAATTGAAGAAAGTAATGGTTATCAAGAGAAAACACTTGCATCCAATTAACTCGACGGCAAAGAACTACAACTACGTGACCAAAATCAAATAAAAGAAGAAGAAGGAACCTCTGAAACTGTAAAAAAATGTCAAAAATGTCAAATCGAAACCATGTCAGTTAGACAGAGTATCACATTGACAAAGTCATACTGATTTTTTATAAGGAATTCGAAAATGCCATCAGAAAAGATAGTGCCATTTGAAATAATAAAGTTCCGGTACCGTTCTGATACAACCGGCCATTTTGAAAATATTTTTAAATGATTCATTTTGATCGATTATTAAAAAAAGGTAATGGCTCCCGAATCGAAATTCGTGAAATACTTCTAATGGTCCAATTAAAAACACCACCCTGTATAGTAGAGACATAGATAATCATTGAACGGGCTTTACACACAAAGATGGTTGCAGAGTCTTGTTCAGACTCTCGATAAACACGATAAGATTTCTCGCGCGATTCGGGCGTTGTGTGTTGAAATCAACAGATCCTTTTTTTGGATGGGCCGTACATATCGGTGTATTCGTAATAAAAAAATGCATGCAGTATGTAATTTTTCTACGGGTTGACGATGATTCCTCTGTAACGAAACGTTGTATTGAAAATCTCTCAACCATGTCTTGTAGAGATCAAAAAGTGGCAATGAAGTGTTTCGTTTTGTATCTGTTCAAATAACATCATTTTTTTTGTATGGGTGTGAAGTTACCAGTTTCGTCAAGCAGAAAAGAAGACAATGGTGTCGCGTAGTGTCTCCTTTACGAGCATGTTATCAGTCTTATTAATTAGAAAGTGCGAATGGCGCAAGTGAATAAGGCTTATTTGTGTTTTACATTATGACGTTATACGGTTATCTCTTCCAACGTTTCCGATTGTTACAAGGATGGCGAAATCTGTGACTTTTTTTACTTGCTCTAAAGCAATGCTAATTTTTGACACAAAAAATGCGTCATGCAAAAACATCCCTCCATTTAACTTGCAAATAAAGCACTTTGCATAAAATGACAACCTGTTTCAAGGTGTAAACAAACTAATTATAAAAACACATATAGCTTTTTTTGGACACCATTTCGAAAGGTAATGCATTCAAATTTGTTTATTTAACTAAAAATTCAATGAATGTGAATTTATAATTTTACATAAACTATTTTCCGCAGGTTTTAATGGGTTGTTTGTTTATGGTTGCCTTTAGTGAGGGACATAGTCCATCAGCCTATGTCAGAATGTGTTTATATGGTTGGCTTCCAACTACTACCTGCGGTTGAACCGGTCTAGCCCAAGACCATGCAGGATAACAGGAAAACATACACGTTCTTGAATAATGGTGTATTTGTTGATTTTTACAACGTGCTAATACGACGGTATCTGAATGCTTGCGCTGACCAGTAGCAGAATGTTACTTGGGAAAGAGGGAATCGAAGGAAAACTTGGATAACACGTCGTTGGCGACGTCTTTGAAGATGTTAGCGTAGGCCTTTTCGTAGACATCCTTTTCTTTGGCGACGAGGTACTGAGCGTTGTTATGGTAAAACTTGCTCAGCTTCGCCACGCGCTCGGTGTCTTTACCGCGGAACTCGGTGAAGAACCTCTCCATGCTTATTACGTTCATGTCTACATTTGTTATGTTGATCTTCTTATCCCCACCGATGGTCACCTCGGTTCCTGTGAAGTTGAGCTGAAACTCCATTTCGTCTAGAAGTGAATGTCAGAAAGGGACAAAACGGATTTGCGCATCACTCACTGTAAATATACGTAAGGTCTCCCGAACAGCTCAAGTCCTCACCGTCGATGATTGCGCCGTCGAACTCAAATTCGGTTTCGTAGGACACGTTGTGGTTGTGCGCCGTAAATCCGATGAAAATGTTGGGGTCGTCAATGTTGATGCTAAAACTGAAAAGGTGAACTGGCGCAAGTGACAGGGTTGACTTACCTCAGATCCTCTATTTTGGTCAGCGGGTAATTGTAAAACTTGGAGTTGCGAAACTTCTGATCGTAGACCAGAGGAGGTCTCGCCGGAACCATCCACGATTCCACCGATATTGGCTGGATCGAGGGAATTCCGTACTCGGGAAGCCCTAAAACTCGACTATTAGCACCGGGTCTTTCACAAACCTGAGTCCAAACCATTTTCGAGTAGGATCAGCGCGTTCTCGATGGCAGGTTTCAGACATTCCGCTAATTTGGGGTCGGTTCGTTTGCACACTTGGAACGGAACTGAAAAACAGAATTAACCATTGGCGAAACCGCTTCGAAACCTACCCGCAGCCGAACTCAATTGGAAGATCGCTGCAAAAAGGCATGTGTAGCTTAGGATTGTGGACATGTTTACTGTGCGCTCAAAGAGGCCCGGTACATCTTTATACGTTGCCAAACCAGAGGTAATTGCGCATTGTTCTATGCAGAAAATTTCTCAAGACTGTGCGAAAGTACTTGTTTGAAAGTGTGAATTATGGGAGGACGATGCTAATTAAGAACGTCATAATGATGACATTTGCGTCACCAAATTCTGCCCCCAAGTGAAGGTCCCTGGATCAAAATCATTGTAGGCTCCAAATTCCAAAATATTTTCCAAACGGCACATCTTCAGCGATTTAATTTATTTAATTTAATCATAGATCTTTACACGAGTTTGAGAAGTTATATGCGAGTTTCGAGCGTTTCAAAAAAGCTTTCCCTTTTAATGGTGGTGTCTCGAAGAGTAAGTGTATAATATACAAGACGATAAAGAGATATTGTAACCACTGAGTTAATCAACTTTCACCAGATGGTTAGTTTCCCTGTCTCATACGAGATTTTATTTTATATCAGAAGCCATATAAATCATTGTAAGGCTTCTGGCAAATCTGAATTTAATTTAGACGTCTGAACGTCATTTAATATCGTGCTCCGCGTCCCATTTGAAATAAGAATGCATAAACATCTGTTTTACGTCATATACCTTTGCGGTAAAAGTGATCACTGTATCTACTCTCGCGGACAAAGAGGCACTTATTGGTTTTTTTTAAGTTTCCAGGCATGTTTTTTGAGATATGGACCCTCCCCCTCCATGGTACCAACGAGTAATGATACGAAAAAAATGTGGTAGACACAGGCGATTGAACCACCATTTAAAATATCCCACTATATTGGATTAAATGTGCATCAATATCGATGTTGTTGAATTTTTTATCTGAAATAGTGTGATGTTTCAATTAATCTCAAACCTTTTTGAGTCTTTTTTTATCCCTGTGCCTTCTGTAGCCTACTTGCTCATCTGGTCTTCCAGTCGTCGTGAATGTTCCTGAACTTTTCTGAACTTTGGTGTCATCTTTGGCGATATTAGGTTTTTTTGCGTCCTCTTAAGTAGTTTTCAACCTATACTCTCCCACGTTCGGGCCTGCCTGCATCTTTCTGAACTTTTTCTTTGCCATTTATCAAATCGGACTCCTAACATGCACGTTATCTTGAATCTTGAGATTTTTTTTGTTTTCGTTAGTTACTGTTCCCACCTTTTTTCCGTAATGTTTATGATTCTCTGTACGAAACAAAAAAAAATAAAGCCGCTATTATTATTATTATTCCCATGATTTTATGTAGTCCTATGATAATTGTTTTAGGTCGGTCCAAAATTGCCCTTGTTAGGGTCTGTGTTACGGACAGTTTCTGACCATTCATCAGCCTTTCGAATATTAGCAATTACATTTTTTTGCTTCTTTCTTTTAGTTAGCTATCTGGAGCAAGTTTTCGTAACGCTCAGATGACGCTACCTCCGGTGCTACATCACGCTGAAATTAAGGAACGTTTGTGTAGAGGGCGCCACTAACTCGCTCGATTTAAATCGTTGTTCGTAAGATTCTTCCTATTATCCACGAAAACAAGTTCTCATATTCTTTATAATTGACTTTACTGGATTTGGATTTGCCACCTACAACTTTTCTTCTGCTTCTGCAACAAGCCACTGAATGAACGGTTTATTTTCTTTTTCAACCGAAGTCATTTTTACAAAGACTGCCAAAACGTTGTGACATTTCCATGGAAATCGTGGAATTAAGAATAAATAACTCACATAATTAGACGCGTAGTGCCTTTAAACTTGTCTCTTATTATACTATGCTAAATAATTTAAAGTAATGTTAATTTTGGACACGAAAAATCCGTCATGCTAACGCCTTCCTCCATTTACCTTGCAAAAAAGCACTTTGCATAAAATGACAACAAACAGTTTGTTTCAAGATGTAAACGATCGAATTAAAAAAATTACACATTTCAAAAGGAAATGCATTCAAATTTGTTTAATTAACAATGCAATAGCTAACATGCGTATTTATGATTTTCCATAACTATTTTCCGCAAGTCATAATGGATTATTTGTTTATTGGCGCCTTTTGTGACGGATATGGTCCATTAGTCTACGTCAGAATTTGTTTATATGGTTGGGACCGAACAACTTTGAAAAGTTATATGCGAGTCAAAAAAGATTTGCCATTTATGGGAGTACCTCGAAGAGTAAGTGGCGAATCTTTATATATACAATTCTTCTGTACGCGTGTTTGTGACCGAACTTCTCCTAAAAGGCTGTTCTCGAGCGGTTTAGATTCACAATCGGGCCCGATCGGATTATTGAATTTTTTTTTAATTCTTTTTTCGTTGATGTCGCACTCTGCTATTTCGCGTACCGATCGATACCACTTACGTCGTACCGTGCCAATGTGATTACACTTTTACATTCTGTACGCTAGGTTTCCGTTATCTTGTAATCGTCAATATCGACGAAGTCGCGGGGGAAAATCTAGTAAAAGAATAAAATGAGACGTTAGAAAGAGACTTCTTGGTTTGTTTTAAGTTATGTTTTTGAGACATGGACTTGCCCAATTGGATATTAAAATCGTTGCCCATCGACTTGTTATCTCGTTCGGACTCACCCCAGGGAGAAATGTGGGCGCTTGTAGACAACGTTGGGAGCTCGAACCGTTTCGTGGCCCATCTCCATATTTGTGATTTTGGAAATTCACTCCAAAATGTAGCATTTACTCGGACCGGAACCCTTGTGGTAACGCGGCACCAATTCGTTTAACGCCTCGAAGCATTAGAGTTGTACCGTCTAATGTACACCATCCGGCGCGAAGGATCAAATGTAGTGTTAGGGTCGTAAATCCCACGCTAACTTACACAAAGTAAATTCCGTCGGGGATTCTCTATAACACATTATCCGGTACGTTACTGACATTTCGAATTGTTGAATGACAATTTTTATTGTAAGAATTACATGCTATTTATACAGGGTGTTAATTAATTGAGTGCCCATAATACAGGGTGTGAATCATCGGGTGATTTTAAGGAGAAAAGTTTATATCAACACATGTCTTAAATATCTTAGTTTTGGACCTACAGGGTGTTAAAATTTTAAGAAAAAAGTCAGTTTTTACCATGACATATTTATGAAACTTTTTTGACATAAAATATTGTTTATTCTTACACGTTATACTTCCGTACTTTTGGAGGGCGCTTTAAATTTGTTCTAAATGAACATCTTGACCCACCAGCAGGAAGGGAGGTCGAGTTTAGGATTGTGAGACTTACAGTTGGAGACAGAATTTTATAAAGCGAACGTCACGATCAAAGCAACTTTGTTGTTAAAGTACACCTGGTAGTTGTTCATTAGCATCGTTCTCCCATAATTAACAAATTCAAACAGCTACTTTCGCACAGTCTTGAGAAACCACTTACTTTGCACGTAAAATAATGCGTAAATTACCCTTGGTTTGGAAACGTATAAAGATGAACTGTCTCCTTGGAATCCACAGTAAACATGTTCGCAATCCTAAGCTACACGTGCCTTTTTGCAGCAATCTTCCAATTGAGCTGCGCTGAGGGTAGTTTTCGGAGCGGTTTCGCCGACGGCTAATTCTCTGTTTTCAGTTCCGTTCCAAGTGTGCAAACGGACCGACCCGAAATTGGCGGAGTGCCTGAAACCCGCCATCGAGAACGCGCTGATCTTACTCGAGAATGGTATGGCCTCAGGTTTGTGAAAGACCCGGTGCTAATAGTCGAGTTTTAGGGTTTCCCGAGTACGGAATTCCCTCGATCCAGCCAATATCGGTTGAATCGTGGATGGTTCCGGCGAGACCTCCTCTGGTCTACGATCAGAAGTTTCGCAACTCCAAGTAACCAACGTAGACATGAACATAATAAGCATGGAGAGGTTCTTCACCGAGTTCCGCGGTAAAGACACCGAGCGCGTGGCGAAGCTGAGCAAGTTCTACCATAACAACGCTCAGTACCTCGTCGCCAAAGAAAAGGATGTCTACGAAAAGGCCTACGCTAACATCTTCAAAGACGTCGCCAACGACGTGTTATCCAAGTTTTCCTTCGATTCCCTCTTTCCCAAGTAACATTCTGCAAATGGTCAGCGCAATCATTCAGATACAGTCGTATGAGCACCTTGTAAAGACCAATAAATGCCATTATTAAAGATCAGGGTGGTTTTCCTGTGATCCTGCTTAGGGCCGACTTTTCCATTTTGGAAAATAGGTACCTTGACAACGATTGGTTCAATAATGGTATCCATGGTATTCGTCACCCATTTTATTTTTCAGGGTAATCTTGACTCGTGTTTTAACCAATCACAGTGAAGGTCAAACTGTCCCTATGCTTTCTATCGGTACCTTCTTAAAATGAATACAGTATAGGTGCAATACCTTTGGCTGAAACCTCCCCCACTATAAACGAGTGCAGATAAAGCGCATTTTTTATATTTTCCATAATATTGCGTAGAAAAAAAAAGGTTTCTTTTAGATATTTTTACGTAGAATCCAGTGGCGTACTAAAAAAAATGTTGCACCACCGTTTTTGAGATTTGGTTCAACGTTGGTATTTTTTAAATGCAACGCCCTTATGGGTAAACGTATTAAAAATATTAACCGGACAAGATTTATTTATAATATCATAAAAACACGTGTTATCAATCAAAAATCATTCTCAAACTTCTCCTTGTTTTTCTATTTAAGTTTTCATGTCGTTACCCCCCAGAAGAGTGATTAAACTTATTATGAGATGAGGATATATATGCCTTCAATGAACTCCGGCGCGACTCGATGCTGAAGAATTGTCTCCCAAGCATACTCTCTTTATTTTGAAGAAAAATTGAGCAAATCACAAACCGGCATGCGACAGGGTGACCCCCTAGGACCCGCCCTTTTCGCCGTCACTATTCAACAAATGGTGGTCTCCTTGAAGCCTGAACTATATATTTGGTACATGGATGATGGAACCATCCCAGAAGTTATCCTACAAACACCCCAGAAAGTTTCGTGTGACATAAGTCATCTTGGTCTTCAACTCAACTTGAAGAAATGTGAGATCACTGTCTTAGGCCTCGATCCGGTAGCCGAAGATAACATATTGCAACAGTTCCAGTAGGTAGCTCCTGATATTACTATTCTAAACCTCGATAAAGTCTCGGAACTCTTTTGTCTGTGGACTCAATTCGAAGAATGCTACTACGGAAGATCAAAAATTTGAAAACTTTTAATCAGTCACTGAGTTTCTGCCCACTCAGCTTTCAGTAGATTTGGCGTTGCGGTTTAAGACTCGGAATCTAAGCTCACAGGTGGCGAGTTCGAATCCCACAACGTGCCAGTTTTTAGTGGCACAGAACATCTCTTGATTGCCATGCTTCGGAGGGCATGTAAAGCTCGCGATCGTAATACCACAATTGTCGTTAAGTCGCACAGACGGCTGTTGATGCGGCCTAGTCCGGGAAATAGTGACTAAAAAAGAACCATTTCCTGCAAAACGAGAAGTAGTTCTAATTTTTTCCGCATGTCATGGGGGATCATCTGATGGTTGAGAATCCAAGTTTTCGACCTCCCAACCCTTGTGCTTCCCCCATACGATCCCTAAAACTCCCGAAATTTGGTTGGTTTTTTAATTTTTAAAGGTTCACTTTACAACAAAATATTGTTATAATAATAATAATAATAATATTTATTACTGCATACTTGTAACAAAAAATATACTTACATTTGCAGAAGTCACACTTAAACAATATTTTCGAAATCAAAATTTTCAAATTCTGCTACGCTATAAAAGGCATGTTTAATTAATACACATTTAAGAATTTTCGTCAGGTTTAGGATTGATAATTTTCTTATACTTAAAAGTAATTTATTAAAAAGTATGACAGAAGTGTTTTGAAAACTCATATATGTTTTGTGTAGCCTACAGTATTTCACATAAATTTCTGTGGACGAAAGTGTGTTGTGGGAGTGTATGTCAGATCTTAAGGAATAATTGTCTAATTAAGATCTGGCATACAAAATGCAATTTAAAATATATATAGAAGGAACACTTAGTGCTATTAGAAATTGTAGACCATACAGTTTTACAGCAGTTTGATACACACTTCTTTTTTGTGAAGTTTTTATTTAAAAAGATTTAGAGCATCAAAGTTGTCTATATTTTGAAGAATTCTGAAATTTCTATGTATCTATTATACAGGGTGCCCGTTATGTATGGACTATAGTATAGATTTCGATAAAATATCGAATGTATACAAAAATTTGTTATATGAGAGTTGTTGAACATTTTATTTTCCATAATAAGGCAGCAATCAGTTGTTTTTATTTCAGAAAACAAATGAGTAACGAAAAACAATTGAATTTTTTTTTAATGGCAGTCCATCTTTTCATTAGGCTCATTTGCTAGAGATCGATGATATAACATGTTAGGGCCCTAATACAAGAAAATTTTTCAAAAAAACTTTTTATAATCACATCAATAACATTACTCTAGATATCCTAGATCAAAATAAAACAAATGAATGTGTACGTTTGTTACCATTGTATTGCTAATTTTATTTTGTCTTCAAAGTTTAATAAGAAAAGTTCACGCTTATTTATTTTATTTTGATGTAGGGTATCTAGATTAATGTTATTGATGTGATATGTGAAATAGTTTGATGAACTACCAATACATGAGGATTAAATACTAATTTATTTATTTATTTATTTTGAAAACGTAAATTTAAAAGATTGTTTGTTATAACTGCATGGACAAAGAGCTTTGTTTTGTCATACATCTTAATTTTCAATTGTTTTTTATATTTTGTAATTTATTTATTCCTTTGAGCTTATTAATTAGTACTAGGATTAATACGTAGTTGTTACGTTTGAACGTAACGGAATGATAATTTCTGTTAGTATGATAAGAAACAAAATTTATTTTTTACTTTATATATATATGGTACAGACCAATAAGTCATAGACTTGGACAGTCCATTACATGCATACATTTATTTTATTAATAAACCATTCAATTCAATTATATGTTTTTTTGAAAAATTTTTCTTTATTGGAGTACTAACATGTTACATCATCGAAAAGAGAAAAAAAATCTGTATCAAATGGGCCTAATGAAAAGGTACCCTTCCATTTAAAAAAATTCAATTGTTTTTCGATACTCATTTGTTTTCTGAAATAAAAACAACGGAATGCTGCCTTATTATAGAAAATAAAAATAATAAATGACATTACAATCAATAATCATTATTTCAAGTATGGTTATATCGACTTAAATCGTTATTTTTTTGTTATTTGCAACATTTTCAATTAACTACATGCGAAATTAGATCACTCACTAGTAGGCGGTGGACACTTTGTAACCCGAAAGCCCAATCTTCAAATGAGTATAACTTTTGTTTGAAAAGGTATTTTAAAAAACTGTTCGACAATTTTGTTCCTTAACTCATCAAGTATGTACACAACACATTTCGTGGAATTCTCTCCATTTTCGTTGTGCGGTCAAGAATTGCAGTGGAACTGTTTTTTTCGAATTTTCAAAAACTAATTTCAGGTTCGCGATTTTCATGTTCAAAAACCCCCAGATATCAAATTTTTTTCGCATTCCTGCACGTAAACATTACGATTTTTTTAATGTTTTGAAAATATCTTCTTTTTTGCCTAGAAAACTTTGTCTTAGGTAGTGTACGTACATAGTTTCTTGCGTTTTTATGAACTAATAGCGCAATTTCTTATTAAAAGATACTGATATTTACATTTTTGAAATCGGAAAGAAATTCTCTATCAAATGACCCAAAAGGTAAAGATGACTTCCATAAGAAAAAACAAAGTTGATGATGGTCCACTTGAGACGAAACGTCAAACTTAAAATTAAGTAGCATCTTATAGAGGAAAAGTGACCACAATAATGTGTCATTTATTTCGAAATAGCTTGTTAAACTTCAATAAAAAATCAAAACGATTTTGCAAAATTTCGTTTTTTTTCCGGATATCTCCGAAAGTGGTCGGAGTTTTTTCAGTTTCAAAACTGCATTTTGTTAAGCATCAAAGTACGAAACTTTGCCAAATTTAAACTACCTGGCTATCTCTTACAGTTCCCGAGATTCCCATGGTGATTTGAATCAGCCTGTATAATATCTACGTAGAAATTTCAGAATTCTTCAAAATCTAAGCTCTCTACCTTTGTTAATAACAATTTCGCAAAAAAGCAATACATATCCAAGTTGTGTGAAATTTTATAGTCTACATTTTCTGATTGCAATATTTTGTGCTAAAGTGAAAAGATACGATTGGAAAACTAAGAAACCAACCAAATTTCGTGGGTTTTGGGAGTGGTACGGGACAAGCACAAGGGGTCGAAAACTTGGATTCTTAACCACCAGATGTCACATACTGTCTCTATTCCCTGGACTAACATGAAAACGTCTGTAGCTAGAGAGTGCCACCCATACGATACGATACAAAGTGATCCCTCTTTCCGAAAGGAAGATCTACTGATTAAATACGATGCCGCGCTCACAGTCATTGTTGAAGACATCTTGAATTTGTCTCTAGATACATCAGCATGGAAGCAAGTCCAATTGACCCCTCTCATCACGATGCAACACTGGTAGAAGCAACCTTAGAACGGTCCAAAACTGGTTGCGACGCCGACGTCCCTGGTATAGGTTTAAGTTAGTTAGAGTTAAGTTGGCAACAATGTCGAGAACCATTGGTTAGATGCCCAATGTAAGCGTTTCGTAGAAGCAAATTAAACAAGTCTTAAACGAAGTATTATTCTTTACCTAACAAATACCACGTAAAGAAACATGGCGCAGTCGGTACATTACTAGCAAGGGGAATTTCAATTATTGCAAGCGTAAGGCATAAATTACAAAATGGTACCTACGATTTTTAGCACTTTGGATGCATCTCAAGGCTTCCACCAAATACCATTAGACGAGGAAAGTGCAAAATTATGTACGTTTGGTACTCCATATGGATTGTATAAATTCAAAAGAATGCCGTACGGTATCAAATGTGCACCTGAAGTTTTCCAGGAAAAATTTAAAGAAATGTTTAATATTGAAGGGGTTACTACATACATTGACGATATATTAGAAGAACATGATGAAAAACTGAAAAGGGTTTTTGAAATAGCAAAAAATAATAATGTCACTTTCAATATGAATAAATGTAAGCTAGGGAAAAGTAAATTAAATTACATGGGACACATAATTTCAGGGGAAGGTATAGAACCAGACAGTAGGAAAATTGATGCAATTACTAACATACCTAGACCTAAAGATAAAAAAGAAGTACAAAGATTGTTAGGAGTTTTCACGGAACCATTAAGAAATCTGTTAAAGAAAGATGTAGAATTTATTTGGCTTGATGATCAGGAAAAGGCTTTCATTCAGTTAAAAGAGGCGTTAAGCAAAAAACCAGTACTGCAATACTTTGATGCGAAGAAAGATACAGTAATATCAGTTGATGCTTCAAAATCAGGGTTAGGAGCGTGCTTATTGCAAAATAAATTACCATGTGCGTATGCATCGAGGGCTTTAACTGAAACACAATGTCGTTACGCTCAGATTGAAAAGGAGTTGTTAGCAATAACATTTGATTTGACTAGGTTTCAATGGAACAAAAGTAACAGTAGAAAGGGATCATTTACCATTAATTACAATATTAAAAAAACCTTTGCACAAAACACCAGCACGTCTTCAAAGAATGTTACTACAAATTCAAAAATATCATTTTGAAATAAAATTTATACCGGGTAAACATTTATTAATAGCGGACACGCTATCAAGGGCATACCTAAACAATAACGAAAAAGATGAGTTTGAGGAAGAAATAAATGCACAAGTATGTTTGGTAGTGTCACAAATCAATGCAACAGAAGAAAGAATGAGTGAATTCAAAATTAAAACTAATAATGATAATGAATTACAGTTATTAAAATCAATTATTATTAACGGGTGGCCAAAAAACATTAAGTGTGTGTGAATGATGCTGTTTAAATATATTGGAAGTACAAACAGTTATAAATGATTTAATTTTTAGAAATACAGCTTTAGTAATACCACGTTTAATGCGAAAAGAAATGCTTGAAAGAGTCCATTACAATCACTCAGGTATTCAAAAATGCATAAGGATAGCTTCAGAGTCAATATTTTGGCCTAACATGAATAATGACATAAAGCAAACGATAATAAACTGTGAAATTTGTATGAAATATTCCAACTCACAAATAAAAGAACCATTGCAGAGTCACGAAATTCCCAGAATACCATGGAATAAGGTAGGGTGTGATTTATTTGAAATTAGAGGGCAAAAGTATTTATTAGTAATAGATTATTATTATTCAAAATATTTGGAAATAGAGAAATTAGGTATAAACACAACTAGTAACAAAATAATTGAGTTATTGAAAACTATGTTTGCTCGACATGGGATTCCATTAACATTGGTAACTGATGGGGGTCCACAATTTTCATCATATGAATTTAAAGTTTTTGCAAAGAATTGGGAATTTAATCATATCTTAACGTCACCTACAAATGCACAATCCAATGGAATGGCCGAAAGGAATGTACAAACTGCTAAAAAAATGTTTAAAAAGATCATTGAAGATAATAAAGATTTACAAATGGCATTGTTGACATACCGAAATCAAAAAATTGACAATGATTATTCACCAGCGGAAATATTAATGTCTAGAAAATTAAGATCAATCAGCTTACCTATCACAAATCAAAATCTTTTACCGAAAGTAATTAAACAAAATCAGTATAATAAATTTTTAAATGAGAGGCAAGTTACTAGTCAGCACTACTATGACAAAAGAGCTAAGAAATTACCAGAATTAGACATAGGAATGCATGTAATGGTACAAATAAAACCAAACACTGTATGGACACCAGGCAGGGTAGTTAGTATACATACAAAGTAAAGATGGAGAATGGCGCTATGTTGATACGGAACAGAAAATTCATTAAAATTAATTACAAACGCAATTGTCCATCATTTACTATGAGAAAAGAGGGAAGTGAGCAGGATGTAGTTAGGAATGATATAAGACCAGAGCCTACTAAAGTATATATAGATATTAAGAACGAAAATAATAATGTAATAGAAAATAAGTCAGAGTTAGCTCCAGGGGATGTAGTTACTAAAAGCGGAAGAATTGTTAAAGCGCCTGTGAAACTAGATCTGTAACAAAGGGGATGTTGGAGTACCTTGTATAGGTTTAAGTTAGTTAGAGTTAAGTTGGCAACAATGTCGAGAACCATTGGTTAGATGCACAATGTAAGCGTTTCGTAGAAGCAAATTAAACAAGTCTTAAACGAAGTATTATTCTTTACCTAACAAATACCACGTAAAGAAACAGTCCCGACTCCCGACATCAAACAACCAGGGTCGTACACGAATGACATTGTACATGCAACAGGAAAAGCACCCCCCGCTCTTAAATAAGTGTATTTATTGATTTTGCAATGATGTTACGACGGTATCTGAAAGTTTGTGCTGACCATTTGGAGAATGTTACTTGGGAAAGAGGGAATCGAAGGAAAACTTGGATAGCACGTCGTTGGCGACGACTTTGAAGATGTTAGCGTAGGCCTGTTCGTAGACATCCTTTTCTTTGGCGACGAGGTACTGAGCGTTGTCATGGTAGAACTTGCTCAGCTTCGTCACGCGCTCGGTGTCCTTACCGCGGAATTCGATGTAGAACCTCTCCATGCTTATTACGTTCATGTCTACGTTTGTTATGTTGATCTTCTTGTCCACACCGATGGTCACCTCTATTCCGGTGAAGTTAAGTTGAAACTCCATTTCGGCTAGAAGTGAATGCCAGAAAGGGCCTAACGAAGTTTGCGCGTCACTTACTGTAAATACAAGTTAGGTCTCCCGAACAGCTCAAGTCCTCGCCGTCGATGATTGCGCCGTCGAACTCAAATTCGGTTTCATAGGACAAGTTGTGGTTGTGCGCCGTAAATCCGATGAAAATTTTGGGGTCGTCAATGTTGATGCTAAAACTGAAAGGTGAACTGGCGCAAGTGACAGGGCGACTCACCTCAGATCCTCTATTTTGGTCAGCGGGTAATTGTAAAACTTGGAGTTGCGAAACTTCTGATCGTAGACCAGAGGAGGTCTCGCCGGATCCATCCACGATTCAACCGATATTGGCTGGATCGAGGGAATTCCGTACTCGGGAAACCCTAAAACTCGACTATTAGCACCGGTCTTTCACATAACCCGAGGCCATACCATTTTCGAGTAAGATCAGCGCGTTCTCGATGGCGGGTTTCAGGCACTCCGCCAATTTCGGGTCGGTTCGTTTGCACACTTGGAACGGAACTGAAAACAGAGAATTAGCCGTCGGAGGAACCTCTTCGAAACCTACCCGCAGCGAAGCTCAATTGGAAGATCGTCGCAAAAAGGCACGTGTAGTTTGGGATTGTGAACATGTTTACTGTGGGCGCAAAGGGAACGGTTCATCTTTATATGCACATATGTTTGCAAACCAAGGATAATTGCTGCATTGATTGACGTCAAAATATGTGATTTTTCCAGACTGTGCGAAACTAGTTTAAATTGTGAGAGGACCATGCTAATTTAAAACTATTAACGTTACTGTAAGTGCTAGCGTGCGCACAATCCTAGCAGGTTCTAAATTCCAAGACATTGGCCAAACGATCCACAATGGGCTCCCCATGACATTTTGAGAAATATTGTCTTAAATTCTGATCCAGATTCTGTCATTTTAAGCTAAAATTTGAGTTCGAATGGAAGCGTTTTAAAAAAGCTTCCCCAACTAATCGTGGCACCTCGAGAGTTGTACCCCGGATCAACAAATGACGTTAATTAATCAACCACTGATTACGTACAGCAATGCATAAGAGATTAAGTGTTCCAGTACGCCTACGTACCGGAAATATGGAAGACGATACCGACCATACAACTTTAACGATGGCGCGCAGGACGTTCCCATCGTTTTCTCAGCTCGTAATAATATTGACAGGTGCGTATTGCCATAATTTCCAAAAATCAGACCTTTTTCCTTAGGCGTGACCTTTGCGACCGTAGGTGGCTGTAAGTGTTGGACAACTTAACTCGTTCACGAATTGTAGATTTCGCCTCAAACCGACGACGATGGCAGTCAATACTATGGATCCGTCCTGCTGGAAGAAGATTTGGAGAAGGTAAGGCATCGGTGCGAAAAAGGATCGGACAGAAAGGGCGAAAAGAATTTCCGAAATTTAGTAGAACTGCTGATCGACAGAGGAAATCAAGTCTACGCGAGGCGTTGGAGGGACAAGGAACTTGTACATCATCGCGAACCGTTGGGAGATCACCACAGGCAAAGCTTGGAAGACTACAAGCGCCACATTAAAGAAATCCACGACCGAGGTGACTACAAGCTGCTCTCCGTTTTGATTTTTGGCGATCGAGGCGAAGACGACCTCAAGGGATTCGTCCCGGAGGACGGTTTCTATTTTCAGGAGGAGAAGCAGAATGAACTCGGGCAGCCCGACGGTGCACTGAGGAAGGAAATCGAAGAAATTGTTATGGAAATCCTTGCAAACCGAGATCAAAAGGAAGATTCTGAAAACGAGAAGGACGTGAGTTGGTTGGTTCCTCCCGATTAGAAGTGCTTTAAATGAGTAGGTAAACAGAAAATCCACCCAAACCAAATTTTTTTGTTAGTATCGTCAAAAAAACACGCTGTAAATGTCGAATATTCTTGAAATTATTCATTTAATACGTATTATTTTTTCTTATAACCTTATCACAATAATTTAATCATTATCACAGTGTGCAAATAATAATAAGCGATGTAACTAATTGCGCTTTTCTTGCACAATTTCCTATTGCCTATGTAAAGATCAGATCATTAGCGTTTATTCCTACAATCTTCTGGGTAAAAGTGTAATTTGGCTTAGTTACATTTACAAGGGTTGAAGACCCCACTTGCATTAAATAAAATTGGACCCCTACGGCACTGGCAAAAATTAGAATCCTCGCTCTCCCACATCTCTCGCAAATCTAACCCGCTAGAAAAACCGAAACGGAGCTTCCTCTCTGAAGGCAGTGACCTCGACTGGCGTGCCCTAACAACCAGTAGAAAACCTGCATTTCGGTTTATTCGGTCGAATCAAATGGAATGGACGCAACATTTAAGTGGAGAGATCGTGGCAACTGCGCTCGTATTGTTGTTATCACCAGACATACTTTTGTGCACGTTCGCTATGAAGCGGTGTATGTGTACATTTGTTGAACAAAACCAAACTTTTGAAAGGGCCATCTGTTACAAGCCTTCTAGGGTCCTTTAAAGTGTTCTAGAGGATCTAAAAGTATTTAAGGTGCACAAGTTGCGAAACTTTCCAAAATGCTCTAGGCTATCTTTATTTAATCCTTCTACGCAGTCTTTTAGAACTTTAAGGCGCTTTAAACGTGTTTAAATGCTTCTAAAACCCTAACACAGACGTAAATATCTTTTGAAAGCCTTTAATGAATTTTCTAGAAAGTTTTAGGGGCGTTTAAGGGCATTTCTTGACCATTTGAGATTACTCAAAAAAGTTACAAAACGCCCTGAAGACTAGCGAAACCCTTTAAGAGCTCAGTTCTAAAATGTTCTTAAAAAATTTATTACATTAGAATCTGTTATTAGTGGCTCTCATACAGAAGGCCCTTTCAAGGTCTCGATTGCTCTTAAAGTAGTACTTTTAACTATTCTTAAATCGATCTTAAAGGCTCTTAAAGAGGGTTGAAAGCTTTTAGAGAGAGAGAGAGAAAGAGAACTCATACATGCTTATCAACGCTCTACAAGGCAAGCCTCTTCCAGAGACCTTTAAAAGCCTTTAAGGGAGAAAGTAGTTGAAGGATTGGAGGGCGTTTGAAATTATTTAAGAGCGTTTTAAAGCCCCGATATACAAAAGAAACCTCAAATGACCCGGCCCTGAAAAACCCAAATGATTTATAGCACTAAAAAAAATCGATACCCCCCCCCCTCGAGCCGCAATATTCTCCCAAAATGCCTAACGTTAGCACCCATACCATAATTTTTGAGAAAACACCATCAAATTTCGCAATATGGAACACCCCTCAGGAAGGAAAGATCGGCCTGTCAGCTTGAAAATCTAGTATGTCCTGAAGACTGGCCCTTCTGCAAAGACGTAGTACCTGGGGTTCTGGGGGTTAATGAATACCTTGATTACCGTCCTTCAAAAGTTACCATGATGGTGGGAAGCGAAATAGAGAGGGAATTGTGGTACTGAGGGTACGGCTGTGTGCCAGGGGGTATTCCAGGTGCCTCAAAAATGCCTAGCGTTAGCACTTATTCTAGAAAACACCATAAAACGATGATCCTCTCAGGAGAGAAAGATCTGTCTGTCCCTCAGTCACACGAAGACTTAACTACCTTTTTCCAAAAATTGCCATGGAGTTTGTAAGGGAAAACGAGATATAAAGATGTTGCTTTATGGCTGGGGGTAATTATACTTGTTTACCTATTGTGCAAGTGACCAATAGGCGCAAGCAACGAGGATTCGAAAGTGCTAAGGCTTCCGTGCAAAGTTTAGTATTCGAGGAAGAAATGTAAATCTTTCGCGGGTCTGAATTGGAGTAGAGCCATATTCATAAAATTGTGTGAATGGGCGGAATTAAAATACGTAACGTAGTTTTAGTGTAAACGAAATTCCAGTATAGACCTTTCATGGTTATTAATACAATTAATATTAGCTTTTCCATTACAAGTAAAGAACGGACGTATAAGGTTAAACCAAAAAGGTCAATTTATCCGAAAGTTCGGTGGCTCATTTCTAAGAGTTTTACTGTAAAAAAAACTCTATCGTAGTTCAATAATCCTTCCGTCGTACTTAAAGTGGCGCTTTTTACGAAAAAACTAAAATAATATGCAAAAAATTAACCTGTGCAAGGTAGTTTGGAATTTGACTTTTTTGGTGCACAAATAACAACTCCATTTACGTCTTCGAGAATTTGACGCAAGTGTTGAGAGCGGTTGAGGCAAATACAAGCTTGATTATCCCGAAACCGTATCACCCTCAAAGTGATCCAGTTTCCAACTTTTCTAGTTTGGGAAAATGGGGATAAAAAGGTCAACCTTCCCCAAGGGGTATTTAAATTTTATTAGAAAGCTAGCCATGGGTAAAATTAATTGTGATAGACAATTGTTTACCAGTGCCGTAGAGGATCAATTTTATTTAGTACGAACGGGGGTCTTTATAACCCCTACCGTTACGAGTCGCTTAACAGTGTTTTGGAAGCCGAATTTTGAGAACTTTTAAGAGGTTAGATTGTACGTTAAGGGCCACCTAAGACTCTAGGAGTATCCGAGAGCCCCCAAATCTTTCTAAATGCCTTGATATTTGAAACATGTTAGGAACCTTTAAGAGATTTTAGCGTCTTCAGCTTCAAAAGGTATCCAAAAAATTTTTTATACATAAGCAAAGGCCCTAAAATCCTAGATACGCCCATTCTGGTTTAGTGTTACATCAAGACAGATTTTACCTCCGTTCGGAAAAACAACTACGATATCCAGATAGTGCACGGAAGTCGATAGTTCCACATTGTGTAATCGACTATTTTTTGATTAGGGCTTAATTAGTGCAAAACCAATTTGTGCATTTATTTATTATTTATGTACTGTTCTCCAAACGAGTATACATGTATCGATTAAAACATAATCTGCCCTTGGGTTAAACCGACAACTGCAGTGGCCAATATCAACCTCCATAGACGCCATTGAGGTAAGTGGTACGGAACGGAAAACGATTACAAACTGTGAACGAGACAAAAATAAAGAAAATATCGAATGGGGACGCAACAATCCGTATAAAACCACCGCTAGTCCTAGCTGGATCCAGACGAAATGAAACCGGCCTGGTCAATCCCACTCTACGCAACAACCCTCATCGGAGTTGTCTGCTGCAGCTGCATAATTTACGGTAAAACCTCTTTTTATCTAGGTATGCTTCGCACGTAATCGAATATTTCAGATGCTGGAGTGGCACCTAAGGACCAACAGTTTATTGTAAACTCCCACAACACCCTCAGGACCTTAGTCGCTCAGGGTAAGCTGACCGGTCAGCCCAAGGCGGTCAACATGAAGCGACTGGTAAGGCGAGCGATCTGGCATTACGCTCTCTGAGCACTGGTCACATTTCAGAAGTGGGATGACAAACTGGCCGCAGCCGGGCAGAAAATTGCCGCCACGTGCAATTACAAGCATCAAAGAGTTAGGGACCGTAAGTACATCCTAGCCTTCTGACAGTGCCTAATACTCGTCTCTAGCACGATGGAGAACCGTCGGTCAAAATATTGGCAAGACAACCTCGTCGGCCCTGCTACCCCTGCCCAACTGGGACAAGTTCATACAGAGTTGGTTCAACGAGTATAAGATGTACAACTTTACGAATATACCGGTGAAGGGAACGGGACACTACACTCAGGTAGCAGTAGATGATCTTGTCGAATTGTACGACGACCCCTTGTAGATAGTGTGGGCGACCACCGAGTACATCGGCTGCGGCTACACCAACTACAGACATAACGCGACTTCGAATTATATCCAGTTTTACGTCTGCAACTACGGACCGGGGTAAGTTTTGGTAGTTTTGCTTTTAGCTAGGTTACGGTGAGTTTTTCAGGGGGAACGTTCCGGGTATGGCGCCCTACAAGGTCGGCATCTCGAGCCAGTGCGACAACCTTTGTTGAAATTTTGATAAACTTTTTTAATAAACGCTCTAAAGCAGAACTTCTATATCATTTTGCTTTCCCAATCGCCGGTGGGGACCAAGTGCCTGCATGCCTACTGGGACAAAGAAATTTAGCCAACAGACATTGAAATGCGGACGGTCCTGACACGACAATGATAGGGCTGCGCAGCCCTGTCTACAATTAAATTCGCAATGACCCCCAGAAATACACTCCACTTTTGCGGATTCCTGCATTATTCCAATGTAAGCGATGATTTCAGTGCCTCGTCATTCTATTATCCGTAACAGAAACCCTACTGGAATAACTGGATTTCCTAAATCTATTTAAAGAACAAAACTGTATAGATTGTAAATACGCAGAAGAAATATAAAATATGACTGCTCTGTTTTGAATAGAAACTACGGTTTCTACCCCAAGGGGGCACCAACCTAGGCAGAGTAAAGGTCTGATGAGATAAAGTTAAATTTCTATTCTGCCTAGGTTTGTGCCGAGTCTTAATGTAACACTAAACCAAAATGCTTAAGTAAAAAACGGCATTATCTAGGGTTTATGTATAAAAAATGTTTCTTGGAGACTCTGAAGTTGAGGACTCTCTTAAAGAATCTCAACATGTTTTAAATCTCAAAGAATTTAGGAAGGCGCTCGGATACTCCTAAAGACTTCGGTGACCCTAAACGTACTCTAAAGTGTCTTAAAGAGGGTCTTAAGGAATCAAATCTCATATTCGCGAAGACGTAAATCGAGTCGTTAATTGTGCATAAGAATAAAAAGCAAATTTCCAGACTACCCTGCACACGCTATTTTTTTGCTTATTGTTTTAGTGTTGTCGTAAGCAAAGTGCCACTCTAAATAACGGCAAAGTTATTGTTAATTGTGGTAATAACCACGAATGGTATTTTAACATCCTCAGGGTAACTTTTGAAAAAATGTAGTCAAGCCTTCGTATTGGGGAGGGGAGCCATACAGATCTTCCTCTCTGAGGGATATTCCATACCCCACAGGACCATGTATAGCCAAGATTGATGGTGTTTTCTCGAAAATTGTAGCATAACATGTACATTTTTTGGAGAAGAATATAGAACGGGGATTCTGGGGGGGGGGGGGGTATAGAAAGCCCCCCGTCATACGAAAACCTGACTAAATTTTTCGAACAGTTACCACGTGGGTGGTCAGAGAGAGAAATAGAGAAATGATCGAATCCTTCTTTGTCGAGATTTCGACTGGGAGGTATTCCGTACTCAAAGACTCCCAGCACCACATTCGTCTCCAAAAATGTTAGGAGTTAGCACTTATTCCACAATTTGTGATTCACCCCTCAAAGAAAGAAAGATCTGTCCGCCCGTATTCCACACCCCACAGTTCCATGTTGCGAAGATTGATAGTGTTTTCTCGAAAATTATGGTGTAAGTGGTAACGCTAGGCATTTTTGAAGAAGAATATGGCACCGGAGAATCTAGGCCAGCCAGACAGTAGTAGCCTCAACAAAAAGGACTCTATAATTCTTTTCAATTTCCCTTAGCACTCCCATGGTGCATATTAGTATCGAGCTCTCACGCGGCTCGACACTTAATGCCTTCAAAAATTCTCTCCAGATTAATCCCTACCTATTTGTTTATAATTAAATGAATAATTTGGGTCAAATTTGATTTGCTAGGCCACCCGAATTTCACGCGTGTTAGGCCATTTGTCATCATCCCACGCGTTTGGCTTTTCTGCAAGCTCGCATCTTTACTAGGAGGAAATGATCTCGTACTGATTTTGCGATTTTAAGTACGTAAAACCAATAAAGCCTCTAAATTGAACCCCCTGTATACTCACTACTACCAACCCTAGTACGTTGTGCACCCCTGGCGAACTTTCAACTCATTTTTTTGTTAAAAAACAAGGTGCATGCGAAAATTTAACAAAAGTTTATTCCAATGAAGGTATGTAAATGGTTTCATGATGAATGTAAAGGAAGGATCGTATAAGTTTCATTGCTGGGGGTATTCCATACCCCCCGAACCCCCGGTTGTAGGTTTTTGAAATTTGAAGTTTCAAATATTCAATCGGAATGAAGATTTGATAGTATTCTTTTCAAGTCTCAAAAGATCTCTGAGGGGTTAACGTTTTGGGTAAAAACACACAACCGGGGGGTTCCCCAGTGGGGGTATGGAATACCCCCCAGTAAACGAAATTTGATTCCAATGAAGGTATGTAAATGGTTTCATGATTAATGTAAAGGAAGGATCGTATAAGTTTCATTGCTGGGGGGTATTCCATACCTCCGGAACCCCCCGGTTGTATGTTTTTGAAATTTGAAGTTTCAAATATTCATTCGGAATAAAGATTGGATAGTATTCTTTTCAAGCCTCAAAAGATCTCTGAGGGGTTAACGTTTTGGGTAAAAACATACAACCGGGGGGTCTGGGGGGTATGGAATACCCCCCCAGTAAACGAAATTTGATTCCAATGAAGGTATGTAAATGGTTTCATGATTAATGTAAAGGAAGGATCGTATAAGTTTCATTGCTGAGGGGTATTCCATACCTCCGGAACCCCCCGGTTGTATGTTTTTGAAATTTGAAGTTTCAAATATTCATTCGGAATGAAGATTTGATAGTATTCTTCTCAAGTGTCAAAAGATCTCTGAGGGGTTAACGTTTTGGGTATTTGGGTAAAAACATACAACCGGGGGGTCTGGGGGGTTATGGAATACTCCCCAGTAAACGAAATTTGATTCGAATGAAGGTATGTAAATGGTTTCATGATGAATGTAAAGGAAGGATCGTATAAGTTTCATTGCTGAGGGGTATTCCATACCTCCGGAACCCCCCGGTTGTATGTTTTTGAAATTTGAAGTTTCAAATATTCATTCGGAATGAAGATTTGATAGTATTCTTCTCAAGTGTCAAAAGATCTCTGAGGGGTTAACGTTTTGGGTATTTGGGTAAAAACATACAACCGGGGGGTCTGGGGGGTTATGGAATACTCCCCAGTAAACGAAATTTGATTCGAATGAAGGTATGTAAATGGTTTCATGATGAATGTAAAGGAAGGATCGTATAAGTTTCATTGCTGGGGGATATTCCATACCCCCCGAACCCCCCCGGTTGTATGTTTTTGAAATTTGAAGTTTCAAATATTCATTCGGAATGAAGATTTGATAGTATTCTTCTCAAGTCTCAAAAGATCTCTGAGGGGTTAACGTTTTGGGTATTTGGGTAAAAACATACAACCGGGGGGTCTGGGGGGGTATGAAATACTCCCCAGTAAACGAAATTTGATTCGAATGAAGGTATGTAAATGGTTTCATGATGAATGTAAAGGAAGGATCGTATAAGTTTCATTGCTGGGGGATATTCCATACCCCCCGAACCCCCCCGGTTGTATGTTTTTGAAATTTGAAGTTTCAAATATTCATTCGGAATGAAGATTTGATAGTATTCTTTTCAAGTCTCAAAATCTCTGAGGGGTTAACGTTTTAGGTAAAAACCTAATTGAGTGTTCGTATGCTTGGGGAGGGGGGAAGGGGGGTTATTCCAAATTCCCCAGACACGCCGGTACCACGAGTATCCACAAGGGCGACCAGTCCTTCACACTCTCATACTAGATTTGAAAACGGACAGACAGACAGATCTTTCTTTCTTGAAAGGTCCATACCCCACAGGACCATGATGAGAGGTTTGATAGTGTTTTCTCGAATATTATGGCATGAGTGCTAACTCTAGACATTTTTGGAGAAGAACATAACAGCGAGTGTTTTGAAGAGTATTATGAAATCCCCCCCCCCCCCCCCCGGCCACACGGTAGTAGCCCCACAAAGGATTGCAGAATTCCTTCTCTACTTCCCTTTCCACTTTCATGGCAAAGTTTTGGAGTAAGATAATCAAGTCTTCGTATGCTGGGTGGTATTCGATACCCACAGACTCCCGTTACTAAGTTTTTCCACAAGGACGCCCAGCCACCAATACCCTCATACAACATTTGAAAATTGACAGACAGGTCATTCTTTCCTGAGGGATATTCCATACCACACAGAACCATGTTGGTAAGTTGGATGGAGTTTTCTCGAAAATTATGGAATAAGTGCTAACGCTAGAAATTTTTTGAAACCAGTGCCGAGAGAGCATAGTATAAGATCTCCAAAAGCAGAATGGAAAGTGTCAGGATGTCAATGCTTCCGAAGGATTTCAAAGAGATTTTTTTCTAAATGGTTGTGGTGTAATCTGTATCTTCAGTGTTATTATGGACCTTGATTGGAAGCTTACCAAACTTTGCTTTTAACACCGAAATATGACAGTAATCTACAGTCGATAACGTGGGGTCAAATGGATGCAGATATAATACAAAGTTTAAAAGATACCAGGCAGTTAAATCTAATTAACTGCTCACGTTCAATTTGGCCAGTGCATTGCTTTGAAAATGGCAAAAATTGCACTTTGGGCTTTTTTGCTAGTTGCTCTTGAAGTAAGTTTCGACTGGCGCTATTTACTAATAAACATGTTAATTGCAGGCAAGCTGTGCTGTTACACCAACAGGTTACCACGGCAACCTCGAGCACCGGCTAAAGAGGGTTCGAGATGGAGCACTTAAGGCCGTCGAGACTTTGAGTTTGGACAACGTGGAGAAAAGGCGTGCCATTGTCTCGCACGCCAGCGAATTTGCGTACGGACTCGAGAAGACCATCAATAAGCTCTTCCAGAACGTACGTCTACGCTGCCGAATTAACTACTAACCTCCACCCCCTTCCCCAATTTCAGTTTGTTCGCGTCAGCGAGAGAGACAGCGACAGAAACCTCCCCCAACTCGCGCTAAGGTTAAACAACATCGTCCACCAAGTCCAAGATGCCCTCATAACGAGACCCACGCAGCTCAAGGAGGTTCTCCGGGACAACATCCACCAGGTTTACGTCATTGGCGAAAGATTCAGGCAAATTTTGCAACACCTCGACGGTGAGGGCGCGCCTTTTTGGCGAGACCTGACGATTTTGTGTCGTAGAGAATGGCGACTTCGGCGAAATGAAGGAGGATATCAAGGAAATCGTCGAGACGCTGATCGACGCCCTTTACAAGCTCCAAATCCAACATCGGCGAACGCGCGAGGAAGTTCGGCTAGGAAAGCGGATCTCCGACGCCTTAGACAAGATTACCTGGCGCGATCGGGCGACGCTCGATCAGCTCGTGACCGCGGGCGCCGTGTTCGGAGATTTCTTAAACCGATTCATCGAGCATTTACGGAAGGAGGTTCGCGAGGTTAACCGAGCGCATCAGTTTAACGCATTCGACTTTTTAGTTCCCCCACTTCGCCGGTTACGATCGTAAGGCGTTCGAGGAGGTTTGCACCGAGCTGGATGGGATTCGAGCTCGCTTGAGTGGCGTGTTGGACAAGCTTCCCATGGGCGAGATAAAGAAGAAGGTTGAAGACATGATCGGGCACGTGCGTGTAACGGTCACCGATTTTGATGGCCAGCTTCAGAAGTTAGAGGCGATGGGGCAGGTTTCCGAGGACGATCCGCTGAATGCCGCCCTTATTAACGGCGTCAAAAATGTTCGCGCCGACTGCGTTCACGCAGAGGAACGTATGCTTTCTAGGTTAGAGGAAATTGTAGAAAGACCAATGAAATAAATCAATTAAAGAATTCAATAGTTTATCAAAGCTTGTGTGTGTTAGTGGTGGGAATGGCAATGTCTATTATGTGGTTTTGAAGTATTATCTGTGGAGTGTATTTGTAGTATGGTGTCTTATCTGTTATGAGATTGTGTTTAAGAGCTAATGTTTGATGTATGATTTTAGCTACCTGATCGTGTCCATATTTGTGTATCTTTAACTTTCACCAAACAAATAATAAAACTAACCCGGACGTCCAAACAGAATTAAGCTCACAAGGCGCATTTTCAATGAAACTTCTACGTACATGAGAAAACTACGTACGCAAATAAAAGTTACCACTAAGTACGCAATGCTTTATAAAGCCTTGCAAATTCAAATTTCTAAAAGCAAACACTACAATATTAGAAAAGTATCTAAAAAGTCATAAGAGTCTCGTGAGGGTTTCTTCATTGTTTCAAAAGGATCAATAACGGCTTCAACAGTTCGAAGAAAGACCTTCAAAGAAAGTGAAAGTGAAAGTTTGAAAGTGCTTCGTAGTAGATCTAAGGAAGTTTTTTGAAAGCATCAGGACTCAAGAAAGTGAAATTTAAGGGGATGAAGTGAGCTTCAAATGATTTTGAGCGCTTTGTGAAGATTTCAAAAAAACCTCATATGATTTTTAAATAGTTTCAAAAGAATTTCAGTAAAAAATAGGATCAGCTTTAGTCAAACTCCTTATAAGATTTGGGAGGAGAGGAGAGAGTATTCCTAAAGGTAGTAAGAGAACCTCGGAAACACGGTGGTTTCACGAAGGTTTCGTGTTTGACTCCAAGGTATCAGAGATCTTCAAAATTCAGGGTCCAAGAATGCTTTGTGAACGTTTCGGGACAGATTCGAATTGAGTTTCAGAAAAGTTAAAAGAGTGCCAGACAAGCTTGATGAGACCTTTGGAGAAATTTACAAAGGAAAAGAGTGTCTCAAAGATGCTTTAAAAGAGCTTCCATAGCGCTCTTCAAAGAGGCGATGTTAGAGGAGTAAGCTCCATGAGGTGTCTTTTTAAGAGAGCTTAGCTTGAGTTAGGTATTAGTGTAACTGGGGTAGAATTAAGGGAGTTACGGAACCTCACGAGGGCCTTTAGCTTTAGAATGTTTCGAATGTTCTTGAGGAGGTTTCGGAAAACTCTCAGCAAACCTTTGTAAGTGTTTCAAAAATGTTTCGAGAGGGATTTGAGGGTCCTGGCGCTTTACACAAGGTAATTTTAATAGGGTTTTAGATCAGTGAGCGGTTAAGGGGTGGTTATGGGTTCATATGACAAGGTATAACTTTGAAAACCTTCAAGAAACTTTCAGAGCCCTCCAATGTGCTCCCTGATGAGAGGTGTATAGCCAGACCGCCCGGTACTACCTAATCCCTCAAAATATCTAGTACCCTTACCACTTACAAAATATTTTTTGGAAAGTCTCTCAAGTGCTGAACTTTTTGAAGCAGAACGCAACAGTAGGGGGGAGGGGGTCTCAAGGTATAAAAAACCTAGTAAAAAAATATTTCCCAAAATGCAGAACGTGCCCTCCATCAGCCGGAGAGGACCCTCTACTAAAGAGTACTCCCTATCCCCCAGACCTCCCGGTACTAACTTCTTCACCAAACTGTCTAGTTCCTTTACAACTTACACCATAAAAAATACACCCCACTAAAGAAACGCATCAACGTGGGTGGGGGTGGGGGGGGGAGAGAAATACGACTCAATGATGATTCAATTACATCTCCCGAACGCTCACATAAAAGATCGTGCCTTCGCTTTCCCGAAAAGTACCCTCTATTCTTCAAACTGTCTAGTACTCGCAGAACGCAGCACCGGGGTCTGGAGGGGTATGAAATACCCCCAGTAATGCAATAGTCCCCAATGTGTAGAACGATTCAATTACATCTCCCTATTGCTCTCATAAAATATCCTGCTCTCCCTTTGCCGAATAGTACTCTCTACTGGGGGATATTCCATACCCCAGATCCCCCGGTACTACCATCTTCGCCAAAACGTCCAGTACCCTTAGCACGTGCACCATCATTTTTGGAAAAGTTCCGAAGGATTGAACCTTTTGAAGCAGAACGCATCACCGGGGGTCTGGGACCCCAGTAAAGAAATTCCCCACAATGTGCCATAATTTTTGGAAAGACGGGGGGGGGGGAGGTCTGAGGAGTATGGAACCCCCAGTAGAGAAAAGAAATACGCCCCAATGTGTAGGGCGATTCAATTCACTTTTCCCTAAAACCCTCTACTGGGGGGTATTCTATACCCCTCTATCACCTGGGGATCTGGGTGTATGGAATTCCCCTCGGTAAGAAACACTCCCCGATTAATTACATCTCTGTCTAGTACCCTTACCAATAACCCCATACTTTTTGGAAAGAAACCTAAGGGCTGAAACTTTTGAAACAGAACGCATCACCGGGGGGGGGGGGTCTGAGGGCATGGAATACCCCCCAGTAGAAAAATGCGCCCAATGTGTAGGCCGATTCGATTGTATCTCCCTTATGCTCTTACAAAAGATCGTGCTCTTCCTTTGCCGGAGAATACTCTATACTCGTACTGTAGGGTATTCCATACTCCCCAAACCACCAGGTACTACTTTCTTTCCCAAAATGTCTACCACCCTCACAACTTACAGCATAATTTTTGGAATGACTCTTAAAGGCTCAATCTTTTGAAACAGAACGCATCACCGGGGGTTCTGGGGTTTATCGAATATCCCCGTTGAAGAAATGCACCCCCTCACTCCTCAATTTGTAAGAAGATTCAATTACATCTCCCTAATACTCTCATAAAAGATCGTGCCCTCCCTTTCCCGGAGAGTGCTTTCTAGTGGACGATATTCCATACCCCCAGACCCCCCGGTACTACCAGCTGCACCAAAAGGTCCAGCACCCTTACCACTTGCACCATCGTTTTATAAGAGTAAAGAAATGACCCACAATGTGCCATAATTTTTAGAAAGACGAGTAAGGGCTGGATCTTTTAAAGCAGAACGCAATCACCGGGGGGCTCAGGGGTATGGAACCCCCCAGGCAAGAAATACTCCCCAATGTGTAAGACAATTCAATTACATTTCCCTAAAACGCTCTACTGAGAGGTATTCTATACCCCTCCTCCCCATCACCGGGAGGTCTAGGTGCGTAGAATGCCTTTATGTAAAGAAACACTCCCCAATTTGTAGGACAATTCAATTACACCTCCCTAAAACTCTTATAAAAGATAGTGGCCTCCCTTTGCCGAAGAGTACTCTCTACTGGGGAGTATTCCATACCCCCTAGACTCCCCGGTACTAGATTCTTCCTCAAACTGTCTAGTATACCCTTACCACTTACTCCATCATTTTTGGAAAGACTCCTAAGGGCTGAATCTTTTAAAGCAGAACGCATCACGGAGGGGTCTGGGGGTATGAAATACCTCCCAGGGGGAAATACTCCCCAATGTGTAGGCCGACTCGATTATATCTCTCTAATGCTTTCATAAAAGATCGGGCTTTTCCTTTGCCGGCGAATACTCTGTACTGCAGGTTATTCCGTATCACCCACACCCCCCAGGTACTACTTTCATCCCCAAAATGTCCAGTACCTTTACAACTTACACCATAATTTTTGGACTTAAGGACTGAATCTTTTGAAACAGCACGCATCACCGGGGATTCTAGGGTGTATAGAATATCCCTCGGTGAAGAAATGCACCCCCAGTAAAGAAATACTCCCCAATGTGTAAGACGATTAATTTATATCTACGTAATACTCTCATAAAAGATCGTGGCCTCCCTTTCGCGGAGAGAGCTTTCTACTGGAGGATATTCCATACCTCCAGACCCCCCGGTACTACCATCTTCACCAAAAGGTCCAGTACCCTTAGCAGTTGCACCGTCGTTTATGGAAAAACTCTGAAGGACTGGACCTTTTGAAGCAGAACGCATCACCGCGGGGGGGGGGGGGTCTGAGAGGTATGGAACCCCCCAGTCAAGAAACACTCCCCAATGTGTGGGACAATTCAATTACATCTCTCTAAAACTCTTATAAAAGATTGTGACTCCCTTTACCGGAGAGTACTCTCTACTGGGGAGTATTCCATACCCTCTAGACTCCCCGGTAGGTACTACTTTCTTTCCCAAAATGTCACCACTTACACCATAATTTTTGGAAAGGCTTAAGGCCTGAATGTGTTGGAGTAGAACGCATCACCGTGGATGTTCCATACCACCTAGTGAAAAAATGCCCCCCCTCTCAATTTGTATGACGCTTCAATTACATCTCGCGAATGAAGTGATCGTGCGCCCTCCCTTTTCCGGCAAGTACCTACTCTGTACTGGAGAGTAGGAATCCCTCTCCTATCCTCTCCCCCAAACCCCCAGGTTCTTCCCCAAGAAGTATTGCACTTTCACTATATTTTTTGAAACAAGAACTACGAGCTTAGCAATGGTTTTTTGTAAAGTATGGAGTCATCCTCCACGGAGGACGATTCGACTGTCTTCTTCTAAAAAACTATGATTAGTCTTGAAAGCTGAACGCTATTGTTTGAGGGCGGAAAACCGGAGCTCTACGGGGTATTCTTTGCTTCGAGGACAAAGGTCCTGATAGTCTTGGGATCAGATTAAGATCGTAAACCTGTCAAAAATAAGCTGTAGAGATGAGCCTGTATGATATCTCTTTTCTCAAAATGAACACTATCGAAATCTGTTGCCAAGGAAGACTTGTTTTTAATTACTTTTGACAACTACTCTGTTTGTCATTCGAGATTTGGAACTATCAACGATTCCAGCGAGGTTATCAGTGGAAGTTATGTAACCAAAGTTAAAATCATTATCTAAGAGACCAAAGGTTAAATCGAACCGTCAATGAAACCAATTAACGGTCAAGTTATACCGAATCAGTCATCCAAACATGAAGGTGCAGCTCTTTGCCGTTTTCCTCATCTTTTTGATCCATGGGTCCGCATCGACGGTAAATTCGTAAAAGTGCCCCACCCGTAATTAGTCGACACACTTACAGGATAAGAAGGCCCTGATCGAGACCTACCTAACGGAGCTGAGCAACGAGAGTCCTTTAAATTTTAAGGTGTTTTTCTCCAGCTACAGCTACCATGAGGACGGTTCCCCAAAATACGTCGATACCTTGGCGTTCGGATCGGACCACGTAAGTAGCACCGAAGGAACAGGAGAAAATTTAATCGTCTCGATCTAGCATCCCGCGGCGACATTTAAGCTCAACAGCTTGGGGCCCAAGAGGGTCGAGCAGCTGACGAGACATACCGAGAGCAAGGGCATCACCCTCTCGCTCTTGCACGAGAATTTCGCCAAAAACAAAAGTAAGGATTACGACACTCAAGCCTTGGTACGTATCCCCCTCCCCCACCTTTTCCAGTATAGCAATTGCCGGAATTCTAGACCGACCCATCGTCTCCGGCCGGCGAGGTGATGCTCAACAAGGAAGGGATATCGGACGGCATTCTTGAGGCACTCCTAGACACACTGGACGAGACCACAAACGAGGCCAAGATTGAAGGAATCGATCACTTCCCCGATGGCAAAATGAAACAGCAGACCGTGTTGACTCTCAAAGCCAAAGAGGTAAGTCCCTCAATTTCGGATCAGG
Organism: Photinus pyralis; assembly: GCF_008802855.1. Classification (NCBI taxonomy): domain Eukaryota; kingdom Metazoa; phylum Arthropoda; class Insecta; order Coleoptera; family Lampyridae; genus Photinus; species Photinus pyralis. The sequence goes on from NW_022170511.1 coordinate 44,661,354, forward strand.
TGAGAACGTCTCGTTGTAGGTGACCGTGAAAGGAAGCAAGGATTTCTCGAGCAAAATGTTGGAGGACGGCAAGAAGCTGATCAAAAGGGCGTTCAAGATTGAAACCAACGACAGACCGAAAGTAATTGCCGGTCTCTTCTATGAGAAATTCCCCCAATACACCTGGGAAGTTTACGTCGATCCGATCACCTACACGACCAAGTCTGAGGTGATGGCCAAGTTTAACTACGACTCAGTTAACTATGTAGTGTTGGGTGCCTAGGAGAATTTGTAATTTTTTCTTCCTGAAATTAAGAGTCAAATAAATAACTTCGCTGACTATCGGCTGTTTTACTTCCTCTAGATCTGACTTTACCATCAGTTTACTTAAGAGCCTTACGAGTACTAAGGGAACACATTGAGAGAGTTGTGAGTGGAAGAAGCTTCAGCTCTCAAAGAATTTTGGAACAGCAAAGAAGTTTGAACTATTCAAGGGAAAAGTCGCAAGATATCAAGGATATTTAAAGAAAGCCTTTGGAGCATTTTGAGGAAATCCCCAAGAGAGACTAGGTGTTTAAGAGTATTTCAAGAAAGTTTAGACATATTCTGGGGTGAGCTCTTCCATACATACGCAGCAACCGGAGTGCTTAGAGGAAGTTTCAAAAAATTTCAAGAAAGGAGAATTTAAGAGAACTTTAACAGACAGAGAAACCTAAAAAAATCATCTGAAAACAGTACCGAAAGTAGAAAGTTATTACACTTCTATGTAAAAATGATACATATGAAACCATTAACGAGCGAGCCGAATTTGTTGGGGTAATTTCCGGTTAAAATTAGCGATCATTTTTTCTGCGTAATTAAGTTCTATAACACAGTAACCTGGTAACGAGTTCCGGAAATCATTGACTCAAATCTGTCCGTCTTTCGTCTTTCAGTGTAGGTACGTAACTTTATCCTTATTGGTTTTACGTGCTTAAAATAGCAAAATCAGGAGATCATTCGCTGCTAGTGAAGATGCAAGCTTACAGAAAAGCCAAACGCGTGAGTTGATGGCCGAACACGCGTGTAATTCGGGGGGTCCAGCGAATCCGATTTGACTTCAAAACAAATGATTCATTTAATTGCAAGGTACCATTTTGAAAAAGGCGTTAATTAAATATAAAAGGATAGGTAGGGATTAATCTGGAGAGATTTTTTGAAGGCGTTACGAGTCGAGTCGCGTGAGAGCTAGTTTGCTATCACTCAAGATGTTAAAAAAAGCGGGTTTGGGCCACTAACTCGATAAAAGCGTGGTCTACAGTAAATTTCTTTTTTGAAAAGATTCGGTCCTCGACTAGGAAAGTCTAACAAAAATAACTTTGAAAAGATATTGAGGTGTGAGGGGGTACAACAGAAAACATAGCAATAACGGTCGGTCTGGGGGGTATAGAATACCCCCAGGATACAATGATTTGAATGCGTTTCTCCAATTTTTACCATGAAAGTGTCAAGGGAAATAGAGAAGGAATTATCGCGTTTTTTTTTGTCGAGGGTACAGCTTGTAGAGTGGGGGAGGGGGTATTCCATACCCCCCAGAGACACGTTTAGTCCTCAGGAGTCTCATAGATTTGGATAAGACTAGCAAATCCTTTTTCTCTTACAAAATCTGACAGAGAACGTATCACCGGGAGATGTGGGGATATTTTCATGGAAATTTCTGGAAAATCACAAACTGTCCGGCAAAGGAGAACTCGGTAAAACTCATTTTCATATAACCAGTAGTTTTCTATGTGGGTTTTCTGGAAATGGAATGATCGCATGCTGGGGAGTATTCCATACTATGTCCTCTGCCAGAAGATGTTTAGCCTTCAGGACTCTCATAGTTGTTGACAAGATTTTCAGATCCTTTTTTCCTACAAAATATTGCAGAGAACTTATAGCACCCGGGGGCGCTAGGAAAAGGAGATTCGATGACAATTTCTAGAAAATCATAAATCGAAGAAGAATTCGATTACTCATCTCCCTATAGCCTGCGCCAGTGGAGGTTTTCTCGAAATGGCAATGGAATCATAGTGTACACCCAGTAAACGATGATTCCACTACTGACCTTTTCCCTAGGATTACTATGAGAGTGATAAGGGAAATGGAGAAAGAACGATTGAGTCCTTCTATTAGTTTAGTGTACTGCTGTAAGACGGGGCCGGAGGGAGGAGCATTTCAAACCCGCAGACCTTCCGGGCATACGCTCTCGGTCAAAAACGTTTTTGTGAAGGCCCCTCTTCTACTAAGGAGTAGGTACAGCAGAAAACGTAGGGGGAGGGGGGGGGGGGCTCATTAAAGCATGTCCCAAGAACCCTGCTTTACAAAACTCAGTTCAGAACCGTACTAGCAAAAATTCGAGCCCACGCAGCACAGTTTCAAACCTAGTTACTTTTGTAGTGACTTTTTGTGTTAGAATCGGCTCTACATAACGCGGGATGACCCATACCTCAGAAATCGATTCGAGCCCACGCAGCACAGTTTCAAACCTAGTTACTTTTGTAGTGACTTTTTGTGTTAGAATCGGCTCTACATAACGCGGGATGACCCATACCTCGAAATCGATAATCAATCAATTTATTTATTTATTTATTGTTCCTCTCTTGATATTGGCCCTCAACAGGCTTTCGCCCAATTACAGAGTGACTTATAACTGATCAAACCTACTTCAGAACCGTACCAGCAAAAATTCAAACCCACGCAATACAGTTTCAAATCTAGTTACGTTTTGAGTTAAAAGCGACCCTATATAACGCGGTCCTAGCAGAGTTTTAAACCTAGTTACTTTTCTAGTAACTTTCAAATCTAGTGACTTTTTGATTTAGAATCCGCCCTATACGCGCTAGCAGAGTCGCAAACCTAGTTACGATTCTAGGGACTTTTTAGCATCTAGTGACTTTTGGAGTTAGAATCGACCGCGACCTAGCACAGTTTCAAACCTAGTGACATACCACTAGTATAATAAACCACCCCGCAAAGGAGAATTCGATAACTCGTTTTCCTATAACCCGGACCACTAGCTTCGTGGGGGTTTTCTGGAAATGACAATCGAATCCTCGTGTGCTGCCCACAGTAAACGATAGTTCCATTGCATAATCTTCCCCTGGGGTTACCATGAGAGTTCTAAAGGATATGGAGAAGTAATTATTGAGCCTTTCTTTTTTGTTTAGGGTACTGATGTGTGAAGTTGTAGGAAGGGGGGGGAGGTATTTCAAACCCCAGACTCACCGGTGCTTCGCTCTCGTTGATATATCGTTTAGTCCTTATAAATCAGTTTTTGGGAGGATTACCCCTCTTGTACTAAGGAGTACAGCAAAGAACGTAGCACCGGGGGTCTGGGGGAATACCCCCCAGTATACGAAGGGTTGATAACATTTTTCCAATTTTTACAATGAAAGTTACAAGGAAAATAAAGGAGGAATTATACCGTTTGAAGACTGGGGAGGAAAGGGGGAATATTCCATACCCCCCAGACCATCCGTGCTACGTTCTCCACCACAAACCGTTTCGCCCTCAGGGTGATTGGGGTCGTGTCCCGAAAAAGGACATTCGATGACAATTTCTGGAACATCACAAACCGTCCGGCAAAGAAGAAACTCATTTTCTTATAACCCTACAACACTTGTCGCATTTGGTGCAGCATGAGCGATTGCCAAATGAAAACCGACGTGGCAAACCCCAAAGATAACAAAAACCAAACGCTCAGGTGGTTGTTTATAATAACCAGGGAAAGTGAGGAAAACAACCGGCTTAGTACTCCTAGTCCATGTTGCACTTTGTTCCGTAGTTGTTGTGTAAGTGTAGTTAGTTGTCTATGTGAGTTTTCTGGAAGTGACTGAAAGGACTCTCATAGGTTTTGGCAAGATTTTCAGGTCATCATATCCTACAAAATAATGCAGAGAACGATGCACCCGAGTATCCCATGCACCCGGTACTTTGTCAAAACAAAATTGAAGATATAATATAGAATAAATTACCACTAATCATACCATCGTAAAATGTATACTAAGAGCTAACCGCGGACCGTTTAATTGTATTGCAGAAAAGATTCAAGTTCGCATTAAAACCGGCCACACATTATCAGTTTTGGCAAGTGCCACAACTGTCAAGTTAATTGCCATGCCTTAATTGGAAGTAACTTCCACCTAACGCATGAATAAAAAAACATCACTATATGCACCAAGTCATTTCTTCTTGTTAATGGACAATTGGACAATCGAAAATGTTACGGAAATGTGTTGCTACGGCCCTAAGACAAGTCACACGTTGAGACACACGCGGCTTAAATTCAAAAAGGGGTTAATCAACCCCCTTATATTTCAACATTTAACATATTTTTGAATTGTGCGTTTTAGTGGGGAAATTGAACTGCGATCTCCCCACTATAATGGTAGGGTTTGCGTTACATCCGCTTGGTTCAAATTTGCACTTGTCCGAAAAAGGAGGGGGGGGGGGCAGTTTAATTGATCGTGTTGTGAGCAAGGTCAAAAGGTACTTAGGGGATCGGACCCAGGACATGAAGGTGGATTAGGTTGGTGGACTTTTTGTTTACTTATTAAAAGTGTGTTGGGAGATATCGAATTGTTTTGGCTAAATAACTAGGAGATAAAAATTGACTTATATTTATAAAGTAATTAGATACACTATCTAGAAATGGGACAATTACTTAACTTCTATAACGCTACTTATTCCATGGCCTTAGCGATGTCGGCCCTGAAGCGCTCACCGGCGGTTTTCAACACGCTGAAGAAGGAACCGGCCAATTTGGCCAAATGCTCCTTGGCGTCTGAAAGAGAGGGACGTTAGTGCAAAGCAAACGGCAAAGGGCGCGTCTCTTACGAGCAATGTGGGGTTGAAGTTCAGCTTCCATCTTCCTGCCTTCGGCGAGGAGCGACTTGATGTTGGAGTCGATGACCTCCTTGACAAGTTGGCCCTTGGATCTGGCGCTCTCGACCACTCCCTTGGCGTAGGCGACTTTCTCGGAAATTTTGCCGGCCGTTTCCTTCACCAACTTTTCGACGAGGGGCTTGTTGGTCTCAATCTAAATTAAGCCGGAAGAGTAAATTGTGAACGAATTTGGCGGAAAGACCTACGTGTTCGCTTAAGCTCTTGCTTCCTTGCTCAACGGTTTCGGAGAGGGTTTTGGATGCGCTGACGAGGGCGTTGTTTACGTCATTCTTAGCGGGCATCGCGTTCTTGAAGGTTTCGGCGAAATCCTTGCCCATGGTGTTCATGTTTCCAACGAACTGGTCGAAGTGGATGTCTTGCGAGGCGGGCTTGGGCTTAGCCAAAGCCACCTATGGAAGGTTGGCGTTTAGGAAAATCACATTCGAATAGTCAAAGTGTACTCACCTGAAGGACGACGGTTGCGACGAGGAGGATTACGAACTTGGCCATTGTAATTTTTTCTTTGGGAAATGTCGGGGCCAAGTAAACATCTGGGTCTTTTATACTTTTGAGTTAACCTTTGGCGATATAATTATCAGCGACCGTGTTGCAAGGGCGATATCAAAATATCGACCTTCCAAAAATTGACTATCGCCAGTGCTCTCTTGTGCAATTAAATCCGGGTTCGATTTCATTATCATTCTGATACAATCTTTCTGTTACTAAGGTAGGTAATGGTTTTCCAAAACAATCCAGCTGAGAGGCACTCTTCCGCCATATTTCCAAACCAAGAGTTGATAGAAACAACAATTTTCACGGTCACAGGTTATCAATGTGCCCATTTGAAAGTACACTAATTAGCCAATCAGTGGTATAAAGTAATCTTGCAAAAGGTCATTGAATCCGTGACAAACACACAGAGAACCTTGTGCTTGATTATTTTTTCGGCAGGGAAAGACTTGAAAAATTACTGCGCTTCAAATGTTCGGTTGACAACCAAATGAAAAGCTTGTAAAAACCTCCAAAATCAGCTTGCTGAAGGGTTTACAAGGTGAAGATGCTTTATTCAGACCTTGAGACAGAGTTCATACTTCAAATGGTCACTTAAAGATAGCCTTCAGAGGTTATGACGCATACAACGAATCAGACTTAAGGCTACCGGTTGTAAGGTCCAGGAGATGTCTACGGAAAGTTCAAGAACTCTAAATTTCTTAAATACTCGAATGCAATATCGGAGAAGGCACTCCTAGAAAGCGTCAAAAAAACCCGGGGAAAACAAATTGTATCAATTTCCTTCACGCTGATTAAGGGGTAAGAGGAGCTTGACTATTTTCCCTAATCAAAGAGGCCCAAATCGCAGAGGGCGAGAGTTAAAAAAATTAAAAAGAGCCTTAGGCTAAGTTTACTATAGTGTGAACCCCTTAATCGTAATTTTAAAGAGCCTGGAATCCGAATTTTAGGTTAGGCATGAAAAGGGTGACAGTTGTAGAGTGCAGAATGAAAGAAGGGCGTTAAAAAATTAAAAAAAGAGCCTTAGGCTAAGGTTACTATAGTGTGAATCCTTTAATCGCAATTTTAAAGAGCCTGGAATCGGAATTTTAGGTTAGGGAAGAAAAGGATGACAATTGTAAAGTGCAAAAAGGACGAATAGGACACAGAGGTGGAGTTCATCCACCAAAGAAACTTAAATCGCAGAGGGCGAGCGTAAAAAATTAAAAAAGAGCCTTAGGATATTGGTACTGTAGTGTGAATCCCTTAATCGTAATTTTAAAGAGCCTGGAATCGGAATTTTAGGTTAGGGATGAAAAGGGTGACAGTTGTAAAGTGCAAAAAGGACGAATAGGACACAGAGATGGAGTTCATCCATCAAAGAAACTTAAATCGCAGAGGGCGAGCGTAAAAAATTAAAAAAGTGCCTTAGGATATTGGTACTGTAGTGTGAATCCCTTAATCGTAATTTTAAAGAGCCTGGAATCGGAATTTTAGGTTAGGGATGAAAAGGGTGACAGTTGTAAAGTGCAAAAAGGACGAATAGGACACAGAGATGGAGTTCATCCATCAAAGAAACTTAAATCGCAGAGGGCGAGCGTAAAAAATTAAAAAAGTGCCTTAGGATATTGGTACTGTAGTGTGAATCCCTTAATCGCAATTTTAAAGGGCCTGGTATCGGAATTTTTGGTGAGGGATAAAAGGGTGACAGTTGTAAGGTGCAGAATTGAAGAATAGGATACAGAAGTGGAGTTCATCCATCAAAAAAGCTTAAATCGCAGAGGGCGAGCGTTAAAGAAATAAAAAAAGAGCCTTAGGCTACTGCTACTATAGTGTGAATCCCTTAATCGCAATTCTAAAAAGCCTGGAATCGGAATTTTAGGTTAGGGATGAAAAGGGTGACAGTTGTAAAGTGCAGAATGGGTGAATAGGATACAGAAGTGAAGTTCATCCATCAAAGAAGCTTAAATCGCAGAGGGCAAGCGTTAACAAATTAAAAAAGAGCCTTAGGCCAAAGTTACTATAGTGTGAACTCCTTAATCGTAATTTTGAAGAGCCTGGAATCGGAATTTTAGATTAAGGGTGAAGAGGGTGACAGTTGTTAAGTGCAGAATGACTGAATAGGATACAAAAGTGGAGAAGGCGAGCGTTAAAAAAGAGCCTGAGGCTAAGGATACTATGGTTGTGAATCCCTTAATCGCAATTTTAAGGGCTTGGTATCAGAATTCAAGATTAAGAATAAAAAGAATGATAGTTGCAAAGCGGAAAATGGAAGAACAATCTACAGAGGTGGAGTTTAGCCATCAAAGAAGCTTAATTCGCAGAGGGAGGACATAAAAAAATTTAAAAAGAACCTTAGGCTAAAGTTACTAAAGGTTGAAGCTCTTAACCGCATCTTAAAAGGCCTGGACTCAGAATGTACCTAAGGTAAGGATGGATGGAAAGGGTGATACAGGGGCGACACTTCGCCATCGACAAAGCTTAGATCACAGAGGACGAGTGTTAAAAAATGTAAAAAGGGCCTTAAGCTAAGGTTATTATAGCGTGAATCCCTTAATTGCAATTTTAAAGGGCCTGGAATCAGAATTTAAGGTAAGGAAAGAACGCGATTTTTAAAATTCAGTTACGATCATTGTTATTGGCTTGTACGATGAGTCTTGAGATGCCTGTTTTTTTTAATGGGGGCGTAATATATTTATTTCGATTTGTTTTCAGTGGTATTTTTCTACCATTTTATTTTGCATAAATGCCACATGTGATTCATTTCATGACTCCTGAATATATGGATCTTTATGTTATATGAAAACTGTTACGGAATGGATCACGATACGAATGTCCTAGCCGAAGGCGTGCGCCTAAACTGAAACCACGAGCACAAACCCTGAATATACCCCTAAGTTATTACAAGTAGATTTACGACAGTAGCTCATGATAATTCTCTCTAAATTAACCTGCACCCCTGTGCACCTTCTACCTACGAAAATCTATGAATTTAAAGATTATTTATCGTCGAAATGAGAATGAAATTTGCATTTTTTTTTGCGAAGTGTAAGGGTTGATTTGTGCAGATTAAGAATCAAACAGAAACGTAAATATGCATTTCCTGGCCACCCCTAAATGAACCTAAACCCCTTAACAGTGTGTGAAATGGCCTTTAGTGACCTTGTTCGATGGGATCCTCAAGATTGATCCCGGTATAGTCCATCACACGGGTGAGCCATCACAAGCCGTCACGAATTCTGTGAACAATCACGAAATTGTGTAGTAAGATCGAAGAAAACGTGTTCGTTCAGTAGCCAAATTATGCATTAAAGCTCATTCATCTCTTGTGAGAAACCGAGTTTCAATACAAGAAGCATCGTAAACACGTCTGTGGTAGTTTAATCACTTACCTTCCCTTAAAAACTGATCTTCGTGTAATACTGGGTGATGTATGAGGATCCTGGAGAACGTTCATCTTGAGAACGTAGGGATTGGCTCCAATACCCCTTCGTATAGCAAATCCGTTTAGTTCACAAAACCGGCATGACTATGAATTCATAGTCATTCCGAATTATATGAAGTGAACTGACTGCCGTAGCGAAAGAGACCATTTAAAAAAACATTGAAGTAAACTTTACGTAATCAAGATGATAGTCTGAGAAGATACTCACAACTCACCTAGTACTAAAATGCGAAGGTCAGTCGAAATTTGTAATTCTTTTTTTTCTGTAGTCACTGTACACATAGATGTTCACTTTCCCCCACTGCTAGATACATAAAAAATAATACACCATGCTTAGAAAAATAAAAATCCTACCTTTATAAGGCTGTCCTTCTGGAATCTGAAATAGATTAAGAATTACTTCACAATGCAAAAATAGACAGTTTTGCTAAAGGGTGACATCAAGACATGAGAGCCTCTGTTTTTGTGAGTTAATTAAAAAAACAAAAACTTACCCTTAGCCTTATTAAAACGGCGTCTGGAAACGACCACACAACCGCAAACAGGAATGGAGAGCTGGCCGTAACTGAAAGATAAAATGGAGTATATCAAAAAAAGGTCTAATGCCCTATTGGCGATTGCTAGATTTTTGCTAATTTCCAAATTGCTCTACATTAAAGACAGTGGCGTACTGACCTGATTTATCTGTTCCGCCGCATCCAAAGAAATCGAGAGTGCATCCCAGAGGCTGGCTCTTCACCATTGGAAGTCTTGGGCAAGTGTCCCTTTGGCACTGTGAACACACGGAGAGATCAGTAAGTTGGCCGAGTAGGCCGATCATATTTTAAAGAAACATTTGTGCTTTGTGTGCTTCCTTTATCAATCATTTCAGTCTGTATGGCATAAATCGTATCATCAAGGGCAATAAATTAATAAAGAAGCATACATATTCTACTTCAATCGCACTTACCTTCTAAGCTGATCTTCTGAAATAATAAGTGGAGTCCAATAATCGTCGAAGGCATTCAGTTTGGGAACGGAAGGATTAGCTGCAACTTATTCATAGTCTATTTCGCAAGAAAAATCCGTTTGGGTTAGCTATGAATTTATCATAATATCGATCTATATGAAATAAACTGACTAATACTGCGAAACAGACCATTGGAAGAACAATTGCAGTCAATTTTACGTAACCAAGATGATATACTGAGAAGATAGTTGCCACTTACTACTACAATTCGAAGATCAGCTAAAAAATAGGATCACTAATCTTCCTTTTAGTCACATTACACTATTCACTCCCCCCCAGCTGAAAATACAAAAGGAAATGCACCACACCCATGCAAAAAAAGCAAAATCCTACCTTTATAAGGCTGCTCTTCTGGAATCTGAAACAAAAGACAAGCAATCGTTAGAAAACTTGAAAACGAAAGACAACAGGACATCAAAGCATGTTTAATTAATTAATTAGCGTATTATGACATAACAAGGGAACACGAGCCGTGCCACTTCAAAAGGAAAAGGAACCGAACTTTTATTAGTATGACATTAATCCTATTAAGATAGGAAACAACGCAAATAAAGAGTCGAAACGTTACAGTGTCTCCCAAACCCCAAAAGTTGCGTTCCGTTTTGCGGAAAGCCGAAAACGTGATTGACGAAAATGAAAGGTTTCATCACAAGTTACAAGCTGATGACACTTTCCTGAATGAGATTGGGTAAAGGCATGGACAGATGGAAGGACAGACGGGCGGGAATATTTTTCTCTGGGTTATACCTATCAAAAAAGGAGTTTTTACATAAAATTTTAAGCTGATGGCACTCTCCTGAATGAGATTGGGTATTGGTATGGACAGATGGGAGGACAGACGCACGGAAATATTTTTCTCTGGGTTATACCTGTCAAAGAGGAAGTTTTAGTTCAAAATTTCAAGCTGATGGCACTTTCCTGTATGAGATTTGGTAAAGGAGTGGACAGTTGGGAGGAGAGACGGGCAGATATATTTTTCTCTGGCTTATACCTGTCAAGAAAGGAGTTTTTATCGTAAAATTTGAAGCTGATGGCACTTTCCTGATGTGAGAATGGGTGAAGACATGGACAGATAGGAGGACAGACAAGAGGAAATACTTTTCTCTGGGTTATACCTGCCAAAAAGGAAGTTTTTATTACAAATTTCAAGCTGATGGTACCTTCCTGTATGAGATTGGGTAAAGGTATGGAAAGATGGGAGGACAGACGGACGGAAATATTTTTCTCTGGGTTATACCTGTTAAAAAAGGAGTTTTTATCAATAAAATTTGAAGCTGATGGCATTGTCCTGTATGAGATTGGGTTAAGGTATGGACAGATGGAAGGACAGACGGGCGGAAATATTTTTCTCTGGGTTATAGCTGTCAAAAAGGAGTTTTTATTACAAATTTCAAGCCGATGGTACTTTCCTGTATGAGATTGGATAAAGGTATGGACAGATGCGAGGACAGACGGACGGAAATATTTTTCTCTGGGTTATACCTGTTAAAAAAGGAGTTTTTATCAATAAAATTTGAAGCTGATGGCATTGTCCTGTATGAGATTGGGTTAAGGTATGGACAGATGGAAGGACAGACGGGCGGAAATATTTTTCTCTGGGTTATAGCTGTCAAAAAGGAGTTTTTATTACAAATTTCAAGCCGATGGTACTTTCCTGTATGAGATTGGATAAAGGTATGGACAGATGCGAGGACAGACGGACGGAAATATTTTTCTCTGGGTTACACCTGTTAAAAAAGGAGTTTTTATCATAAAATTTGAAGCTGATGGCACTTTCCTGAATGAGATTGGGTAAAGGTATGGACAAATGGGAGGACAGAGGGACGGAAATATTTTTCTCTGGGTTATACCTGTTAAAAAAGGAGTTTTTATCATAAAATTTGAAGCTGATGGCACTTTCCTGTATGACATTGGGTAAAGGCATGGACAGATGGAAGGACAGACGGGCGGGAATCTTTTTCTCTGGGTTATAGCTGTCAAAAAAGGAGTTTTTAACATAAAATTTTAAGCTGATGGCACTTTCCTGAATGAGATTGGGTAAAGGCATGGACAGATGGAAGGACAGACGGGCGGGAATATTTTTCTCGGGGTTATACCTGCCAAAAAAGGAGTTTTTATCATAAAATTTTAAGATGATTGCACTTTCCTGTATGACATTGGGTAAAGGCATGGACAGATGGAAGGACAGACGGGCGGGAATCTTTTTCTCTGGGTTATAGCTGTCAAAAAAGGAGTTTTTATCATAAAATTTTAAGCTCATGGCACTTTCCTGTATGAGATTGGGTAAAGGCATGGACAGATGGAAGGACAGACGGGCGGGAATCTTTTTCTCTGGGTTATAGCTGTCAAAAAAGGAGTTTTTAACATAAAATTTTAAGCTGATGGCACTTTCCTGAATGAGATTGGGTAAAGGCATGGACAGATGGAAGGACAGACGGGCGGGAATATTTTTCTCGGGGTTATACCTGTCAAAAAAGGAGTTTTTATCATAAAATTTTAAGCTCATGGCACTTTCCTGTATGAGATTGGGTAAAGGCATGGACAGATGAAAGGACAGACGGGCGGGAATCTTTTTCTCTGGGTTATAGCTGTCAAAAAAGGAGTTTTTATCATAAAATTTTAAGCTGATGGCACTTTCCTGTATGAGATTGGGTAAAGGCATGGACAGATGGAAGGACAGACGGGCGGGAATCTTTTTCTCTGGGTTATAGCTGTCAAAAAAGGAGTTTTTATCATAAAATTTTAAGCTCATGGCACTTTCCTGTATGAGATTGGGTAAAGGCATGGACAGATGGAAGGACAGACGGGCGGGAATCTTTTTCTCTGGGTTATAGCTGCCAAAAAAGGAGTTTTTATCATAAAATTTTAAGCTGATTGCACTTTCCTGTATGACATTGGGTAAAGGCATGGACAGATGGAAGGACAAACGGGCGGAAATATTTTTCTCTGGGTTATACCTGTCAAAAAAGGAGTTTTTATCATAAAATTTTAAGCTCATGGCACTTTCCTGTATGAGATTGGGTAAAGGCATGGACAGATGAAAGGACAGACGGGCGGGAATCTTTTTCTCTGGGTTATAGCTGTCAAAAAAGGAGTTTTTATCATAACATTTTAAGCTGATGGCACTTTCCTGTATGAGATTGGGTAAAGGCATGGACAGATGGAAGGACAGACGGGCGGGAATCTTTTTCTCTGGGTTATAGCTGTCAAAAAAGGAGTTTTTATCATAAAATTTTAAGCTCATGGCACTTTCCTGTATGAGATTGGGTAAAGGCATGGACAGATGGAAGGACAGACGGGCGGGAATCTTTTTCTCTGGGTTATAGCTGCCAAAAAAGGAGTTTTTATCATAAAATTTTAAGCTGATTGCACTTTCCTGTATGACATTGGGTAAAGGCATGGACAGATGGAAGGACAAACGGGCGGAAATATTTTTCTCTGGGTTATACCTGTCAAAAAAGGAGTTTTTATCATAAAATTTGAAGCTGATGGCACTTTCCTGTATGAGATTGGGTAAAGGCATGGACAGATGAAAGGACAGACGGACGGAAATGTTTGTCTAACTGTCAAAAAAAGAGTTTTAATCACAAATTTCAAGCTGATGGCAATTTTCTGTATGAGATTGGGTGCAGGCATGGACAGATGGAAGGACAGACGGGCGGGAATATTTTTCTCGGGGTTATACCTGTCAAAAAAGGAGTTTTTATCATAAAATTTGAAGCTGATGGCACTTTCCTGTATGAGATTGGGTAAAGGTATGGACAGATGGAAAGACAGACGGGAGGAAATATTTTTCTCTGGGTTATACCTGTCAAAAAAGAGTTTTTATCACAAATTTGAAGCTGATGGCACTTTCCTGTATGAGATTAGGTAAAGATATGGACAGATGGAAAGACAGAAGGGCTCTGGGTTATACCTGTCAAAATTTTTCTCTGGGTTATACCTGTCAAAAAAGGAGTTTTTATTATAAAATTTGAACCTGATGGCACTTTCCTGTATGAGATTGGGTAAAAGCATGGACTGATGGAAGGACAAACGGGTGGAATTATTTTTCTATGGGTTATACCTATCAAAAAAGGAGATTTTATCACAAATTTTAAGCTGGTGGCACTTTCCTGAATGAGATTGGGTAAAGGTATTGACAGATGGGAGGACAGACGGCGGGAATATTTTTCTCTGGGTTATACCTGTCAAAAAAGGAGTTTTTAACATAAAATTTGAAGCTGATGGCACTTTACTGAATGAGATTGGGTAAAGCTATGGACAGATGGGAGGACAGACGTACGGAAATATTTTTCTCTGGGTTATACCTGTTAAAAAAGTTGTTTTTATAAAAAATTTCAAGCTGATGGCACGTTCCTGAATGAGATTGGGTAAAGGCATGGACAAATGGAAGGACAGACGGGCGGGAATGTTTTTCTCTGGGTTATACCTGTCAAAAAAGGAGCTTTTACATAAAATTTTAAGCTGATGGCACGTTCCTGAATGAGATTGGGTAAAGGCATGGACAAATGGAAGGACAGACGGGCGGGAATGTTTTTCTCGGGGTTATACCTGTCAAAAAAGGAGTTTTTATCATAAAATTTGAAGCTGATGGCACTTTCCTGTATGAGATTAGGTAAAGATATGGACAGATGGAAAGACAGAAGGGCGGAAATATTTTTCTCTGGGTTATACCTTTCAAAAAAGGCGTTTTTTATCATAAAATTTGAAGCTGATGGCACTTTCCTGAATGGGATTGGGTAAAGGTATGGACAGATGGAAGGACAGACGGGCGGAAACATTTTTCTCAGGCTTATACATTTCAAAAAAGGAGTTTTTATCAAAAATTATCTGCAAGCGACTTTGTATTTATAAGCTGCAATGAGAAAAAGGCCTCATCAGTGAATATTTCTGATTAACGCATTAAATATTAATGAAAAAAAAAGGTCTCATTTTGTGTGCTTTCCAGAAAATATCATCTTTGCGTGAATTACTAATACTTTGTACGAAAGAAAAAAGATGCTATTGTTGCCTTAAAAACTGTACAATGGAAACTTTTTTATGGCATCTGCTCAAGAGTTTTGAATAAACTGTACACAAAAAGAAGACTTTTGATACGCGCACTCTCTATCCATCGCAATTTGAACCACGCAAGACGGAATTTTGATCCAAAATATTGGTGAGCAACACAAAAATGGGATAATTTCCCGGAACGCTCAAATTTTATTTGGATTTAATTAAAAACACGACCATTTTGAGAGAATTGTTTTGTATTTATTTCGACGCTCGCCCGCACACCTGTTGATGACGTGGCGTCGTTATCTCGTTGCAACGTGTGGCAGATTGCAAAAGAAAGTTTCCAATTTTATTCTAATTTCAAATTTGGAAGAAAGTATTAAACAATCGAAATATCCACCGTGGGTTTTAGGGTTGTTCGTATTATCAATAATTACTTTTTTTGAATATTACGTCACGCCGCGTCTGTCTGAACTCCATCTTGTGAAGTTAACGCTTTGGGACCTTATCGTGCAAAATTATTGCTTGCAGATTAAAAAAATCAAACATATTTAAAAAGGGTTGGCAGTGAAATAATTGCGTGAAGATTAGGTACCTACTCAATGGTGAAATACCTACTTTAATTTTTGCATGCACATAAAGTGGGTGCCATTTTGATGGAGGCATATGTGGTTTGTTTCCTCATTGTACATTTGATTTTCTTGATTTTTACATTACACTTCAATAAAACAGATTAAAAACTCACCCCTTAAGCCTTATCTGTTCATTCTTTCCAAGGGATGGACCAAATTTCCACGGGAAGAAGACGAGACGCTTCGTTGCACATCCGCACTACCCGAACTATCACTGGCTTCTGAGCGAACACGAACACGAACAGGTAATATGGTGATCAGGTGACGGAAAGGTGCGAAGAATAATCGGACCGCCTTATCTGTAGTCGACAATTCAAAGACGAAATTTATTCCCAAAATTCGTATTGACTAAGCGTTTTGAGTACAGCTGAATTAAAATTATTCTGGAGCTCCACAATTTTGATAAACAAGTAAAATTATCGATTCCTTAATGTACAGGGCGTTTAATTTCAGTCTATCTGTTTCAAGTTTACCGGGAGGACCTATACAAAGGAGACCGCTCTTTTTCCCTTCGTCTATAAATTAAATTTCATAGCCCAAAATTAAATGTCCCGAATTCTTTGGAAACTCCCTCAAAACATTTGCACCTGAATCACTTAAATTCGTTCGCTTCTTTACGTCTTCTAATTGACGACACTATGCCCCTCCATTTTTTCTTGGAAACTGTTTAGAGCTCTATGATATATGCTACAGCCTTTAAATGCCTTCAAAAGCTTCCACTTTAGACGGCGTAAAGGTCATTAACAACCTCTAGGAGTTGCCAATAGTTTCTAAATTGAAAGAATCCGCTTATGCACGCATTTCAAAGGTTATTTTGGATACTTAAGATTCCCTGCACTTTAAAAGTTGTCAAGGCCTAAGGTTTTTTTGGTGATCAAGATAATTAGTGCCTTTTGAAGCATTTTAGGAGCCAAAAAGGGCATATAAGACGACTCAACTCCCGTTAAGCTTTTATAGAGCGGGTGTCCAAGGGTTGTTATAGTAATTTATTACTTTTAAAAGGTCCTAACTCAGCCCACGAGAGCTACAGTCTTTACAATTAGCGCTTCAACCCCGGTTGATAGGCAACTTTCAAGGGTATTTTGGGAAACGTTAAGAAAACTATCTGTCGGTTATGTCGTGGCCTTGGTATTTCCCAACAAAAAAGTCTTGGGCTTGGTGATGGGGATTTCCCGGTTGCGCAACAAAGGAGAGACGTTGCCAAGGTTATGGCCTTGGTGCCGTAACTATTTGCTACTATTATAGTACTAGGGATGGTCCCAGTCGGTTCCTGCACTGCGACCTTTTGCTGTATTGTGCTACCGGGTATTGTCTACCCATCAAGGATACCTGTATCTTTGACAAAGTCCAGGAGTTTGATAGGGCGAACCCCCGTTAGTTCCTCTTGTCTAATTTTACCACTCGCACGTTAGTAAGGGAGGGGTAAAGTATGACCCCCACTTTTTTTACGGAAATACGTTTTGAACCAGCAGGAATCCGAATCAAACAAAATCTCCATGATTTCGATCGGTCCGTCGACCTGCCTGTCCGCGACCACCCGAAATTTTCTGTTCCCTTTTTGTAAGGCTCTTTGGAGTCTGGCACCTTCTGGAATGTGTTCAATTTTCTCGGAGTACCTCCTCAACGAGTCTTGTTTTACCTTTCTTGTTGTATTATTTATTTTGATTGTTTATCTCGTCCCCATTTCTGAATTCTTTGAGTTTCTCCCACCCTTTTTTCGGATTTTTTGTTTTCTCAGCCTCCTATGGTTTTCTGGAAATTCTGTATCCCGGATCTTCTGAGTTCTTTAATTTTCCGACGTCCTTTGATTCTTGCAAATCTGGGTATTCTTCTATTGAGTTTTATGGGTATTATGAGACTTCCGACAGATACTTCAATATGCTTTAGGGCATTCTTGGTTATCTTGCATCCTGGTGCCACAATGGCTTTTGAGTTCCCCTAAAATTTACTCAGCGCCTCGAGTTATGAATGGGTCTTCTTTGATCTTCTTATCTTTGATCTGTTGACCCCTTGAATCCATTGGACCCCTATTGAATCAAAGTTTCCTTCGAACCCCTCATTGGATTAAGCTCGTCGTGTGTTTTATTGACATTGATGTCACCTACAATTACAATAAACCGGAGGTGGCAGATTTATTTGTACCCTGTCGAGAGATGTCGTCGCCTACCGACAATACCCGAGGCACCTTCAATTTAAACCCAGGCAGGGTATGGAGTCCGTCCATAGGTAGTCGACTTTCTCGGCATGACGTAGCTTGCCCGCTCCACGAAAATACACAAACAAAACGCGTCCTTGTGTGGTATAAATAAACCGCAAGTAGATAACACGAAAGTTAACAAACAACTCATTCGAAAATGTCCGCGATCCTCCAGAGCCTCGGCGTTTTAGACAAAAAGGCCGTCGAGAAACTGCGGGAGTACCTCCAAATACCATCCGTGCACCCCAACGTTAACTATGGTAAGTGGGGCATTTATCTTTTGTACCTAAGACATAAACCGCTTAGAGTCGTGCATTAAATTCCTCGAGGAGTACGCGCGCGACCTGGGTTTGACGGTCCAGGTGTACCGAAACGTCCAGGTCACGAAACCGGTTGCCATTTTCAAGTGGGAGGGCAAGGAGGTCGGCCTGCAAAGCATACTGCTGAACGGGCACATGGACGTCGTCCCCGTCTACGAGGAGAAATGGACGCGATTGCCATTTGGAGCGGAAATTGACGACGCGGGGAACATCTACGGACGTGGCGCTCAGGACATGAAGACCGTTTCGATTATGTACCTGGAGGCGATTCGTCGGTTAAAGCTGAACGGCGTCCAACCGAAAAGGACGATCTACGTTTCTTTCGTACCCGGTAGGTAAACTCCCGGTGATTTAAGCTCATTGTGCCGTAGATGAGGAGCATGGGGAGCCAGGGTTGGAGAGCTTCGTGACTACGGAGGCATTTCGCCAGATGAACGTCGGTTTCGGTCTGGATGAAGGTGACCCGTCCCCGGGCGACCACTACGTCGCCTACTACGGCGAGAAAGCCTGCTGGCGTAAGCATCCACTAGATTTCGTCGAGCTATTGTAGTATTCACGTTTTAGAGTTCACAATTCACTGTCCCGGACAGACCGGTCATGCTTCGCGCATTTTGAAGGACACGGCCGCGGAGAAGGTGCGTCTCTTAATCGACCGCTTCTCCGATTACCGCCGGAGCGAGGAGAAGAAGCTGGAAGATAATCCCAAGTTGAAGCACTGGGACGTCACCTCGGTGAACTTGACGCAGTTGGGCGTAGGTTGGCCGACGCGTGGTGGTGGTGCTAAAATAGCCTGATTTCAGGGAGGTGTACAGCCTAACGTCGTACCGGAAGAGTTAACCCTGACTTACGATGTAAGGATATCGCCAAACACCAACGTTGCTGACTTCGAGGCAAAGATCAACCGTTGGTGCAAAGAAGCTGGGGAACGGGTTTGGTTGGAGTATCACAGCAAGGAGCCCCAAAGATCGGTTACGCGTTTGGAGACCTGCCCATACTGGTTTGCGCTGAAGAAGGTGGCCAACAAGAGGTAACTTTGTTCTCTATTTTTCACGCACCCTGTACACAATCTTCCCAGGAATGTGAAACTTCAAGAGGAGGTATGTGTGGGCGCGACCGATATTCGCTTCCTGAGAGGGATGGGAATTCCTGGCGTAGGTTTATCACCCCTCAGGCACACTAAACCGTTGGCTCACGATCATGATGAATGCATTAACGTGCGACAATTTCTGGAGGGGATACAATTCTATTACGATTTATTCCCGGAGCTTGCCAGTGTATCTTAATTAATCCTAGAAATTGTAATCATTAAAAGTCTACTTCATTTCGTTATGTTATCCTGATACCTCCATTTGAGAAGCCTAGCTTCCAAATGTTCCAAATCCTTTCTCTAACTCTCTTTTTATAAATGTCTACTAAAAAAATGTTGCCAAGAAGGTGGGCTAACAGCCACATTTTGTATTATGTTCCCCTGATACAAACCGCGACTTTAAAAAAATGCAAAAAACACATAAAGCAAGAATGTCGGGCCCCACATTTTCAAACAGATTCTTTCTTGAAAGAAGTCATTCTATCTGGACCACAAATTTCGTTTTTGGAAGCATTAGGATCACAGGAAAACAAGAGAGCCTAATTATAGACTAAATTCAATCACGTTTAAGGTTTAGCAATCACCCTTCTACGTCCTCTGCTCCCCTGCTCCAAGTTTCCAATGTTCTGGTCGCAGGATTACACAAGTCGACATACAAGAAAGTTGAAAGCCTCAACCTCCTCCTTGCGCGCTATTTTCCCCTGATACTAATGCCAATTTTAGAGGGTGACAGGGTTACTCTCGACACAAAATTCTCATTCAATGTTCTACACGCCTATTAACACGCAGTATTAAAATCCCAGGATACCAAGAAAGTTGAAATCTTGGTATATCAAGATCACAGAAACTCAAGGAGGGTGTAAGGAATTGTGCATTCCCTCGATTAGGTATCATGTTCTCCTGATACAAATTTCGAATTTAAAAACGTGTTGGTACTACAGAAACGAAAGGTCGAAACTGATTGACAGGCTTCTCCTCTTTACAAACTACGTGTTGAAAGATAATATTATCCCAGGATCATAAAAATACAAGAGGGTTTCCCAAAAGTGTAAAATTGATTTTAGATATCGCTTGATACAAATTTCTGTATCAAAACAGTCACTTAAGTTCTTGTATCAGGATCATAGGGACACAAAAGTGTTTCGAGTAGACCTAAATTCGTTTCTTTACGTACTATGCTTCCCTGACACCAGCAAGGGAATAAAAGCAAGTTCCAGGTCTACCAAAACCACCACAACTCAAATTTCTTAAACACGTATTAGGGTCACAGCAATGCAAGAATAACTCCTGATGCAAATTTCTCATCAAAAGAACTATTGTATCAGGTCATCATAGAAATTGTTACCTTAAAAAATGCCAGGATCTCAGCAATACAAGAAAACTGAAATTAATTGACAGATTCTGGCTCCTGATACAAATTTTGCGTATCTCAGGATCGAGTGTACTTATCTAATATAAATTTAGATGTTAGAAACGTATCAAGGTTACAGGAACGCATGAAGGATGGCACTTATTGACCGATCCGTGCTATTGGTCTTCAGGTCTATTAACGGTCACGTACAAATTTCCACTTTAAATTGTATGGGGAGAACAGAAAAATTAATTTTCAGATTTCCGTTCATAGTGCAGATTTCCCATTACAAAAGAACTATTGTATCAAAGTGGTTTCAGGCGTATCAAAAATAGTCTTATTTGGTGTTACCTTCCCCTAAAACAAATTCTTATCTTAAAACCGTATCAGGATCACAGCAATGCAGGGAAATCACAATTAATGGAAAAATGTTTACTCCTGATACAAATTTTTTTTCAAAAAGGACTATTGCATCAAGATCGAGGAAATAGAAGACGGTTTGAAGTCTACTAGCAATCCATCTTAGGTTTGAGGGGAATGTAGAACCCGGTGCTCTGGAGGATACAGAACACCTCTCAGGAAAAATAAAGATCCAACGTTCCTTTTCCGATACCTATCGTGCCCTGGTTGAAGGTTGAAAATATATTAATAATTACTTCCTACGTACTGTGTTCTCAGTTCTAGTTTCAAAGAGTATTAGCATCACAGAAGTGCATGAATAAAAGAGTTTGAGGATAAGGATCAGGATCACATAAACAGATACTGTTACAACTGATTTCAGTGTATTCATAATCACCTCTTCGTAAGTATTATGTTCCCCGGCATAAAATCGTAGTGTGCGTAACAACAACAAGTGCCGTTCGAAGGTGATACTATTAGGAGTACATAAGGTCACCTTCTTGCCGAAAATCGTATCCCACAGGTTTTTCGTATAGCTTACAATTTCAAGGCCGGGAAAATATTTTTCACACTATTTACTCAAAAAACAGGCACCTGGTGTGGTATTTGCGGTTAACCTCCTGCAAGTATCTTAGGAGTAAAGACAAATATAGCACGGTCGCAGTTATCGTCGAAATGTTGCCGACACTAAACGACTCGGACGCACTAGCCGTAGAAAACTTTCGAGAATACCTCCGAATTCCGTCTGTCCATCCGAACATCAACTATGGTAAGTAGCATCTCCCTCGAACTGTCCGCTGACTATCGCTCCAGACAAATGCGTTAGTTTCCTGGAGAGGCAGGCGAAAAGTATCGGGCTAGACTTCGCAGTCCACCGGATCACCCCCGAAAAACCGATGGTGATTCTGACATGGCCCGGCCACGAGCCAGCCCTTCCGACGATCCTCCTAAACAGTCACATGGACGTGGTGCCCGTCTTCGAGGTAAGTACCACGCAGTGCGCCCGTCACTTGAACTTTACTCGCAGGACAAATGGACGCACGGACCTTTCGCCGCCGAAATGGACGAGAAAGGTGACATCTACGCGCGCGGTGCTCAGGACACCAAGTGTGGCGGAATTCAGTACCTGGAGGCGATCAGAAGGTTGAAGGCCGGCGGAGCGCAACCGAAGCGAACCGTCCACGTGAGTTTCGCGGCGGAGGAGGAGATCGGCGGGTTGCAGGGGATGAAGGATTTTGTTAAGATGGACGAGTTTCGGAAGCTGAATGTGGGGTTTGCCATAGACGAGGGGATCGGCGCCGTAGGCGATACTCTGAAGGTGTTTTATGGGGAAAAGAAAAACTGGAGTAGGTGTGTTCCGAGTTTGCGGTCTAGTTGATGCTTCTCTTGCAGAATTTAACGTGCACTGCACCGGGGATACGGGTCACGGAGCCGGGCTGCTGGAAAACACAGCCGGAGAGAAGGTTCAAGCGATCGTTGACAGGTTCTACACGTTTCGTGAGCAGCAAGAGCAGATCCAGGAGAAGACCAAGGCTGCTGTGACCTCCGTGAACTTGACGGTCATCCAAGGGGGTGTCCAACACAATGTGATTCCTTCGGAATTCGTTTTGACCTTCGACACGCGCGTACCCTTCGAGCAGTCGCAGGAGTTCGAGGCGAAGGTGATGCGATGGTGCAAGGAGGCGGGGGATGGAGTTTGGATTGAAGATCTAATCAAAGATCAGGTTATTCCAAATACGGTTCTGGGAGATACCAACGCGTTCTGGACGGCATTCAAGTCGACACTGAACCAACTGTGAGCCACCTACGGAGTGTCGCTATACTATACTCCTCTTTCAGGAATCTGCAATTCGAGCTCGAAGTGTACTCTGCGAATACAGATGCGCGATTTTTGAGGTCGGTGGGTATTCCAGCCATAGGGTTTACGCCAAACCGGCGTACCGAGTTTAGAATCCACGAGAATGACGAATATTTAAATGTCAATGTCTTTTTGGACAGCATTAAGGTGTACGAGAAGATAATCCCGGCCATTTCAGATGTATAGATAGTGGTAGTTCAATAAAAAACTTGAAATCAATCCTTTCTGTATCGTTTCTTCGTCGATCCAGTTTTCAATTTTTCTTAGAGTGAGCATTTTTCAAGGGAGGGCCATACTTATTTGTAACTTAAAGAAAACGCCGGTTCTAGAGATTGTGCCGCCGGATCTTGGCCCGCTGGCAGGGTTTGCAGGAGTGCGCCCAACTATTTATCTCCTTACGTATGTCTGGCCCGACGGTTTCGTGAAAGAAAGTGGGACCAAAGAAGGAAGCACTCCCAGGATTGGTGGAGACGGCTAGAATGGCTAAGGCAGCTACGTGGCGGACCAGGGTGGTGGTTATCATGGCATCTCTAGACGTCCAAAACGCGTTTAACAGTCGGATGCGATAATAGACGCTCTAAAAAGGACGGGAGCGTCGACCACAATTTGTAAGCTACTTAACCGAGCGGAAAATTAGTCTAAGACCACTGTCCGGGAATAGTTATGAAATAGAAGTAAATGGAGGCGCCCCTCAGGGATCAGTATTAGGACCACTGCTATGGAATATGGCGTACGATGAAGTAGTAGGCATGACGGAACCGAGAGGGGTGAAGTTGGTTGCTTTTGCAGATGACCTCACAGTGGTAGCTACGAATAGGGAAGTGGAGGAGGTGAAACGACGTATGGACACCACCATAGAAGCCATCGACAGGTGGATGGGGGTAAAGAGGTTAAAACTAGTGGAGGAAAATCCAAGGCGGCGGCCATAGTAGGCATGCGAAAACTTCCTCAGATGGTAGTGAAGATTGGGGGGTGGGGGCGACGTCCAGGCTGAGCGTTCAATGGAAATACTCGGAACAGGCCAAGGCCATGGAAGAAAAGCTGCAAATTCTGTTCAGGAATGTAGGGGGGCCCAGCGCAAGCAAGAGGAGGGTAATCAGTACCGCGGTAAACAACGCCATGGGAAATCCTGGAGTAGAGGACCATCCCCATGATTATATTTAAACAAATCCATCCGTATAAATCCCTAGGGATGGATGGTATTCTCCCTGTTTTACTACAACAAGGCTCGACCTACTAGCCTCCACACTATGTACGTTACTAAGGGCACGTTTTGCCTTGGGATACATACCTATGGCTTGGAGGGACGTAAAAGTCGTCTTCATACCGAAACCTGGACGAGACTCACACATCCAGGCCAAGTCGTTTAGACCCGTCAATCTAACGTCGTTTTTCCGAAAAGTAATGGACAAACTTGTTAAGCGAACCATAAGGAATGAGGTTCTGGGGCCCAAACCCATCAGTAAAAACCAGTGTGCCTATCAACCAGCAAAATCCTGCGAACTTGCTATCCACAGAATAGTGGATGTAACTGAAATAGCGATTTCCTGTAACCAGGTCGCTGACGACGCGAAAGCGGCAAGAAATGGTCACTGGACACGTTTTAACAAACACCTCCACAAAATGGGACTGACTGACAGCCCGTTATACAGGGGTGAGGAAGAAGAAACACCACACCACGTTATTTGCCAATGTGAAGCCACAAAGACAAGGGAAGGTCTACTGGGAAATAAAAAAACCTTGCTGTCACTAGCCCAGATACCATCCCCACACCTGCACATGGGCGATTCTACCCTTTTATGTCTAAGAATATATGTACCAGATTTGGTTCCAATCGGTTCAGCCGTTTAGCCGGAAATGAGAGTGCAGGCAGAGAGACCAACAGACCGACAGACTCACAGGCCGACAGAGCGACAGACCCACAGACTGACAGACCTATAGGCCGACAGACCGACAGACTAACCGACCGACAGGCGTACAGGTCGACAGACCGACACACCGACAGACGGATCCACATCATGGAGATTTTGATTGATTCGGATTCCTTGTGGTTTAAAACGTGTATTTTCGTCAAAAAAATGGAGGGTCTTATTTTACCCCAATGCAATAGGTACCTCCCTTACTAACGTGCGGGAAGTAAAATTAGACAAGAGAAGTAACGAGAGTTCATCCTATCAAAATCCTGGACAAAATACAAGTATTCTTTAAGGGTAGCACAATAGACCAACAAGTTGCAGAGCCGGAACCGACTGGGACCACTCCTGGTACTATAATAATCATAAATTGTTCCGGCATAACCTTGTGACGTAACCAAGGTAGCTGGAAATCCCAAAGCCATGGCCTTGTGTCACAAAAAGTGGTGGGGTGAGGAGGCTCCCTTCTACTGCTCTTATAGGTCACTATTAACTCTAAAAGGATCTGCTAGAGAATGTTCTTAAAGGTTCCCAAATACCCTTGAAAGTTACCTATTAAACAGCCCAGAAAACCCTAATTGTAGTTCTCGTGGGCAGGATTAGGACCTTTTAAAGGTAATCAAGTACTTAGACACCCTTAAGGACGCTCTAATAAAAATTTAACGGTACCTTAAGCTTCGGACTTGAGTCTCCTTATAAAATCATTCAAAGGTGTACTAAATCTCTTGATAACCCAAAAAACCTTGGGCCTTAAGAACATTTAAAGAGCAGGGAACCTTAAGTATCCAAAAAACCTTTGAAATGCGGGCGTAAGCGGATTCTTTGCGGTTTTAGAAACTATTGGCAACTCCTAGAGATTGTCAGAGCTTAATGACCTTTTGCGCCTTCTAAGGGTAAACTTTTGAAGACATTTAAAGGCTGTAGCAGATATCACAGACTCTAAATAATTTTTAAAAAAAGGAGGTACATAGTGTCGTCAATTAAAAGACATAAAGAATCAAAAAATGTAAGGGATTCAATATTACTGTATGATCCTCTCGGTAAACTGAACTTGAAACAGATCAAGTTGAAGTGAAACCCCCTGTACATTAAGGAGAGTCTATAATTTTATTTTTTCATCAAAATTGTAGAGCTCCAGAATAATTTTAATTCGTGTGTATTCAAAACGCCAAGGTCAACACGAAGCTTGTGAATAAACTTCGTTTTTGAATGTCGACTCAAGATAAGACAGTCCGCGCGACTCTGAACCCAACCAAAGAACTTCGTTAAGGCGATTATTCTTCGCACCTTTCCGTCACATGATCACGATGTTACCTGTTCGCTCAGAAGCCAGTGATAGTTCGGGTAGTGCGGATGTGCAACGAAGCGTCTCGTCTTTTTCCCGTGGAAATTTGGTCCATTCCTTGGAGAGAATGAACTATAAGGCTTAAGGGGTGAGTTTTTAATTTGTTTTATTGGGGTGTAATGTAAAAACGTAGAAAATTAGATGTAAAATAGGCAAATCTGTTTCAAACAAAATGGCACCCACTTTGTGTGCATGCAAAAATTAGAGTACCTAGGTATTTCACCATTGAGTAGGTACCTAATCCTTCACGCAATTATTTCACTGCCAACCCTTTTTAAGTACCTACGTTTGATTTTTTAATCTACAATAATTTTGCAGGATAATGTCCAAAACTTAGCGTTGGCTTCACACGATAGAGTTCAGACATAGATGGCGTGACGTATGTAAATATTCAAAAAATGCAATTACTGATAATACGAACAAACCTAAAACCCACCGTGGGTATTTCGTTTGTTTAATACTTTCTTCCAAATTCGAAATTAGAATAAAATTGGAAACTTTCTATTGCAATCTGCCACGTTGGGACGAAGATAACGGCGCCACGTCATCAACAGGTGTGCGGGTGTCGAAGTAAATACAAAACAATTCTCTCAAAATGATCGTGTTTTTAATAAAATCTAACTAGAAATTTGAGCATTCCGGGAAATTTACCCATTTCTGTGTTGTTCCCCAAATTTGTTGGGTCAAAATGCCGTATCTTGCATGGTTCAAATTGGGGGCGGATAGAGAGTGCGTGTAGGTATCAAAATTCTTCTTTTTGTGTGCAGTTTATTCAAAAGTCTTGAGCAGACGGCATAGAAAAGTTTCCATTGTACAGTTTTTAATGTAACAATAGCATATTTCGTGCAAAATATTAGCAGTTTACGCAAAGATGATATTTTCTGGAAAGTTCTTCCGGGAATGCACACATTCATTAATGCGCTAACATAGTATAATACAAAATGGCGTCTGATACTGATTAGACCTTTTTCTCATTGTAGCTAATAAATATAAAGTCGCTTGCAGATCAAAATTTTAATGCGAACCGCATTTCAAACAGGATCGTAAGGAAAAAGCTACTAAATTGAAATTTAAAAAGGCAAAAGAAGGATCCTTTTTGTAAAACACGTATCATATAGCATCATAATTACGTCCATCCGTCTCTCCATTTATCCATGCCCGCGCCCTTTTTTTATTACAATGTGCAATGTTGCCTGTAATTTCCGTCCGACTGTACTCCCATGTAAACATGCGTTTCCCCAACCTCTTACAGGAAAATGCCATCAGCTTGAAATTTGGAATAAAAACTTATTTTTTGTCAGGTACAACCCAAAATAAATTATTTCCGTCCGTC
Organism: Photinus pyralis; assembly: GCF_008802855.1. NCBI lineage: Eukaryota > Metazoa > Arthropoda > Insecta > Coleoptera > Lampyridae > Photinus > Photinus pyralis. Next base: position 44,688,614 of record NW_022170511.1, read on the forward strand.
TATCCTCCCATCTGTCCATGCTTTGACCCAACCTCTTACAGGAAAGTGCCATCTGCTTGAAATTTGGTACAAAAACTTATTTTTTATCAGGTATAACCCAGAAAAATTTATTTCGGTCCGTCTGTCCTCCCATCTGTCCTTGCTTTAACCCAACCTCTTACAGGAAAGTACCATCAGCTTGAAATTTGGAATAAAAACTTATTTTTTGTCAGGTACAACCCAAAATAAATTATTTCCGTCCGTCTGTCATCCCATCTGTCGATGCCTTTATCCAACCTCTTACAGGAAAGTACCATCAGCTTGAAATTTGGAATAAAAACTTACTTTTTGTCAGGTACAACCCAAAATAAATTATTTCCGTCCGTCTGTCATCCCATCTGTCCATGCCTTTATCCAACCTCTTACAGGAAAGTGCCATCAGCTTGAAATTTGGAATAAAAACTTATTTATTGTCAGGTACAACCCAAAATAAATTATTTCCGTCCGTCTGTCATCCCATCTGTCCATGCCTTTATCCAACCTCTTACAGGAAAGTACCATCAGCTTGAAATTTGGAATAAAAACTTATTTTTTGTCAGGTACAACCCAAAATAAATTATTTCCGTCCGTCTGTCATCCCATCTGTCCATGCCTTTATCCAACCTCTTACAGGAAAGTACCATCAGCTTGAAATTTGGAATAAAAACTTATTTTTTGTCAGGTACAACCCAGAAAAAATTATTTCCGTCCGTCTGTCATCCCATCTGTCCATGCCTTTACCCAACCTCTTACAGGAAAGTGCCATCAGCTTGAAATTTGGAATAAAAACTTATTTTTTGTCAGGTGCAACCCAAAATAAATTATTTCCGTCCGTCTGTCATCCCATCTGTCCATGCCTTTATCCAACCTCTTACAGGAAAGTACCATCAGCTTGAAATTTGGAATATAAATTTATTTTTTGTCAGGTATAACCCAGAATAAATTATTTCCGTCCGTCTATCCTCCCATCTGTCCATGCTTTGACCCAACCTCTTACAGGAAAGTGCCATCTGCTTGAAATTTGGTACAAAAACTTATTTTTTATCAAGTATAACCCAGAAAAATTTATTTCGGTCCGTCTGTCCTCCCATCTGTCCTTGCTTTAACCCAACCTCTTACAGGAAAGTGCCATCAGCTTGAAATTTGGAATAAAAACTTATTTTTTGTCAGGTACAACCCAAAATAAATTATTTCCGTCCGTCTGTCATCCCATCTGTCCATGCCTTTATCCAACCTCTTACAGGAAAGTACCATCAGCTTGAAATTTGGAATAAAAACTTATTTTTTGTCAGGTATAACCCAGAATAAATTATTTCCGTCCGTCTGTCATCCCATCTGTCCATGCCTTTACCCAACCTCTTACAGGAAAGTGCCATCAGCTTGAAATTTGGAATAAAAACTTATTTTTTGTCAGGTACAACCCAAAATAAATTATTTCCGTCCGTCTGTCATCCCATCTGTCCATGCCTTTATCCAACCTCTTACAGGAAAGTACCATCAGCTTGAAATTTGGAATAAAAACTTATTTTTTGTCAGGTACAACCTTGAAAAAATTATTTCCGTCCGTCCGTCCTCCCATCTGTCCATGCGTTTACCCAATCTCTTACAGAAAGTGTCATTAGCTTGAAATTTCGGAAAAAAAGTTCATTTTTGTCAGGTATAACACAGAAAAAGATATTTCCGTCCGTCCGCCCATCTGTCAATGCCATCAACTTGTAATTGTGATAGACATTTCATTTCTGTGCCATGTTGTATCATAGGAAGAAATATTTCCGTCCGGGCGTCTATCGATCTGTCCATGCGATCAACTCACCTTCTACTGGAAAGTGCCGTCAGTCCAAAATTGTGATAAAAACCTCATTTTTTATGTGTAACCGCGTAATAAATACCTCCGTCCGTTCGTCCTTTCCAACTTAATATTCTAAATTTTACAATGAAATGAGAAAAACGACACATTGCTACTATCTTTGATCTGAAGGTACTTGTTATTTATATAAGCGCAACCTTTAGGGTCTGGGAGATCGTGAAAACACTGTAACGTATCTACCTAAACACTTGATTCTTATCCTAAGACGATTTATGTCATACTAATAAAAGTTCGAGTCCTTTTCCTTATGAAGGGTTGCGGCTCGTGTTCCCTTGTTATGTCATAATAGGCTAATTACTTCTAATTAAACATGCTTTGATGACTTGTTGTCTTCCGTTTTCGTGTTTTCTAACGATTGCTTTTCTTTTCTTTCAGATTCCAGAACAGCAGCCTTATAAAGGTAGGATTTTCTTTTTTTTGCATGGGTGTGGTGCATTTTCCTTTTGTATTTTCAGCTGGGGGGGAGTGAATAGTGTAATGTGACTAAAAGGAAGATTTGTGATCCTATTTTTTAGCTGATCTTCTAATTGTAGTAGTAAGTTGCAACTATCTTCTCAGCATATCATCTTGGTGACGTAGAATTGACTGCAATTGTTCCTACAATGGTCTGAAAAAGTTGCAGCCAATTCTTCCGTACCTAACCTGAATGCCTTCGAAGATTATTGTACCCCACTTATTATTTCAGAAGATCAGTTTGGAAGGTAAGTGCGATTGAAGTAGAATATGTGTGTTTCTTTATTAATTTATTGCCCTTGATGATACGATTTATGCCATAAAGACTGAAATGATTGATAAAGAAAGCACACCGACAAATGTTTCTTTAAAATATGATCGGCCTACTCGGCCAACTTACTGATCTTTCCGTGTGTTCGCAGCGCCAAAGGAGATACTTCCCAAGACCTCAAATTGTGAAGATCCAGCCTCTGAGATGCACCCTGATTTCTTTAAATGCGGCGGAACAGATAAATCAGGTTAGTACGCCACTGTCTTTAATGTAGAGCAATTTGGAAATCTATCAATCGCCAATAGGGCATTAGACCTTTTTTTGAAATACTCCATTTTATCTTTCAGTTACCGCCAGCTCTCCATTCCTGTTTGCGGTTGTGTGGTCGTTTCCAGGAGACGCCGATTTAATAAGGCTAAGGGTAAGTTTTTTTTTTTTAATTAACTCGCAAAAAAAGAGAGGCTCTCATCTTTTGATGTCTCCCTTCATCAAAACTGCTTATTTTTGCATTTTGAAGTAATGTTTTGTCTATTTCAGATTCCAGAATGGCAGCCTTATAAAGGTAGGATTTTTCTTTTTCTAAGCATGGTGTATTATTTTTTATGTATCTATCAGTGGGGGAAGGTGAACATCTGTGTGTATAGTGGCTACGGAAAGTAAAGAATTACAAATTTCGGCTGATCTTCGCATGTTAGTACTAGGTGAGTTGTGAGCATCTTCTCAGATTATCATCTTGATTACGTAAAGTTTACCTCAATGTTTTTTCAAACGGCCCATCTCGCTACGGCAGTCAATTTACTTCAAATGAATCGGAATGACTATGAATTCATAGCCATGCCGGTTTTGTGAACTAAACGGATTTGCTATACGATGGGGGATTGGAGCCAATCCATACGTTCTCAAGATGAACGTTCTCCGGGATTCTCATACCTCACCCAGTATTACACGAAGATCAGTTTTTGAGGGAAGGTAAGTGATTAAACTACCACAGACGTGTTCACGATGCTTCAATTATTGTATTGAAACTCGGTTGCTTACGAGAGACGAGTGAGCTTTAATGCATAATTTGGCTATTGAACGAACACGTTTTCTTCGGAAACCTTTTCGTGATTGTTCGCAGAATCCGTGACTTCTTACTCGAAGATGCTAAATATGAGGAATTATAGAAACCGAGAATCAGATGCCTTCAGGACCGAATCTGACAATTTCGCGAAGACTAGCGACGTCAAGGTTCTCGATCAAGATAAAAATGAGGCTCCATGCCTCCTCATGCCTTACGCTTCTAGATTTAAGGCTTCATGGATCAGATTTATAATTCGATTATGCGGTAGCATTCAGGCTCTAGGCTTTTTGTTCAGAATTCAAAATTATAGTCGAATAAATTAACAGTTAATTACACAGTATTTTATTGCCCGTGACACTACTATACAATTTCTGCAATCTTCTATGTATTCTACTATATACTGCACTCTATTATATTATAATATTCGCTAGGAACGGACTGTGGTGCAATGTTTTTGCTTTGTGAGTAACTTGCATTGTGAAGAGAAGGTAAAACAAGGTGTTTTGACGTTAGGTTGCAGTGTGGAGTGAGAAACGTGACGAGCAGGCAATTAAGTGCGTCTAGACTCTAGAACGATTATTTTTTGCCAGCGTCCAGTGCAAGCATTGCGTTAAGGCAAGAAACGCCGAGCTTCGCGATCTGAAATGCACAAGGTCTGATAAATGCCAAAATGGATTAAGCACCATTTACCTTCGTGAAGAGTTGCATATCTACCTTTCCCATTCCTCGTATGGCAAGGCCTTCGTCCCTTTGGGATCTCTGTATGACCATTACGATCATTTTCTTCACCTCAACTGGAGCATCTATCCAAAACGGTGCGCTGTAAACTACCATCCCAACGGATTCGCTCTGAAACAGTTCGATATTGGTACAATTGATTAAATTAGTTATCCGCTAACTTGGTCGGAAAGAGAGCTACCGGCGAAACATGCCAAGTATGACTGGAATAGTATTCCTGCTAATGATGTTAGCTGCTGCAGCATGTGGGAGATGTCTAATCTGAAGGTGGGATAAATCAGGACCGAAACTCAGAGTTGGCCAAACTCACCCTTCTGATCGTAGTAAAAATAAAGAGGCGCAAATCGTCCCCGCTATCGTTAGGAACTGGTTGAGTAAGGTCATTTCGCAAATTGAATTAAGATTCGGTAGACAGCTGAAAGCAAACGATTAGTAAATCTCGAGCACATTACAACCATTGGCACAAAAAGGTCTTTGAGTTTGAACTAACGGGTCTTGGTGCGTCTTTTTGCCTACCTCAAAACAACCTGATGATGGTCGATAGCGGCGTTAAACTTTTGCTGAAACTCTTCCCCGTTCCACTCCAAGTTTTTGAATTCATCCTTCACCACCTCGAACTCGCAGTAAATGCAAGAGACAAAGGAGTAAAACATTACATCCCATCCCAACACCACAAGCGCAAGAAAAACTAAGGTAAAACTTTCCAAGACGTACAGAATTTTGTACTGTGGAAATCCCTTGAAGATTTCCAAACTGTTGATCGGAAAAGGCAAGCTCTGTTCCGTCAACGGAAGTACGATGAAAGTTGCGCACGCCACGGATAATGTACAGATGTATATCTTAAGGAATCTGTCAACCTTGTTTTGGATATTCTGTAGGCGATTGCGTAATTCAACGCTCAACGCTGAGGTATCTTTAAACTTTCCGATTTGAAGAAGTAGCTCTCGCAGTTGACGTCGAGCTATAGCCAAAGACAAAGTCTTGATGATACACTAAAATGAAACGAACTAATTACTGCCAAAGTATTGTTCCACAAACCTGGTAACAGCCCGCTAAGGGCTCCAGCATTCCTTGAAGTGATCTTAGCCTGTTAGTCTGGTGCAAAATCTCTACAATGGTCAGGAAAAAAAGGGATACGTTTAGAATGCTGCCAAAAATCGCCCGCATTCCGCTGAACGTGCCTTGGTGATTCACGTCCATACCTACGAACCCCAACATCCGTAAGCCCCAAGAGAGCGATTTCCTCTGGACCACCGTTAACTCCCCCATTGCTGCCGTAGAACTATGCATGTCGTTCTCGTTACAGATTGAGCCATGACAACTTAATTAAAGAATTTCTGAATCAATATGCGACCTCTCATCCTCTTTCAGACTAAGTAGATGAAAATTTAATTAAGAAATTTCTCATATGCAACTGGCACTTGATCAATATCTCTCGATTTCTAAATTTATCAAACGGAGCATATTTATTTGTAATTGAATCGATATTTATTAAACGAAATTGTGTAACAGAGAAAACAAGCATTATGACAAATAAATTTCCATTTGTCCATTTGCTGAATTTTGGACAGAATTAATTATAGTCGCGAATTCGGCGTTTTGGTAGTGTCTTTTAGCCTGTGCATCAACCATCAAATAGCGAAATCGGTTTTGTAGCTCAGTGGTAGAACGTTGGGGTACAAACCCGGAGGTCGAGTGTTCGAATCTGGGCTGAGGTAGAAATTTTTCATCTGTGGCAGAGATTTCCTTAGATTAGTTTCGAGCATTCTGCCGGCTACTCCGAATTAGGTTTTTCTGCAGTTTTCCCAATTCGTAAGGTAAATACCTACAACAAGAGGGACAGTAAATAAATAAATGAAATGTAGGTTTGCGGTTGTTTATCACGTGGATAATTAAATATGTCTACAATTGAGGAATGTGATATTGATTTATCCTTCCCAGGATCGACCCTCAGTCCTCACAATTAAAATTAGCCTTTTTAATATTGTATACGCATTTTAGGTATTCTAAGAGACTATTTGAGACCATTTGGTGATCGTTGAAAACACTTAAAAGCTCAAAAAAACTGTATAAGACTTTTAAGGTTCTAGAGAACCTCCGCAAGTCTCGCACGCACTTTTTATAATAGGTGGTAAAGGTTGATAGATACATCTAGAAGGCCGTTGAATGCCCTTAAGGGCTTTTAGAGACTTTTCACGCACATTAGTCGGGATAGTTGCGAATGGATTGGGGTCTCGGGTACCAGAAGTGATTAGGGATTTCCTATGTCTACTTTTAAATGACAAAAGTCCTTTTGAAAGACTCCTATATACAACAGAAATAACACGCGTACGCATTTTCCATTGTCATTCTAGATTTTCATAAAAACTACAGTAAATAGTCTGCTTTTATTTCCCTTAAGTTTCTTATGGGATTTTCTTCCACAAAATTAAAACATTCAGTTTCATATCCTCCGTTGAAAGTGAGGGTTGTTTATGGTGTCCACTATTGCCGGATTTTTACCAATTGACAATTTGAACTTTTTCTTCAGTTGAATACATCGTATAATATTCTAATTAATCAATATGACAGCAAAATTTTCATTTGTTTTAAGAAGTTAGTTTGGTTGCATAAAATTAGGAGTCCTTCAGAAGAGTTTTTGTCATTTAAAAATAGACATAGAGGAAATCCCTATGTCTACTTCTAAATGAATTTCACTGTATATATACGTTGTAAATGTTAGGGTCTGTAGATCTGAATACAAAGGACAAAACCTACAGGCCACATTCTATAAGAAAATTTTTTTCCGGGTCGATCTGAGACAATTTTTTTTCGGGGCTCAAAAAAAGGCAGTGTATAACCGTCCTTTTTTTACCAAAAATCGACTACACCAAAATTTCTCAGGAAAACACTTTTTCTTATTAATTTGGGTGCGTAGAATCCAAATCAATTCGTACTTTAGAATCCAAACAATTCGTACTTTTTCGATTAGACTTCTTAATCAAAAGTTGTAGACTAGAAACCAATTTCGACAGAAAATTCAAAGGGCTGTAACTTTTGAACTAGTAGCCCAATCTTGGAAGAACTGTTTGAAATTATGGATTCCACAGGCCACATTCAATAAGAAATTTTTTTTTCGGGTCGATCTGAGACAATTTTTTTTTCGGGCCTCAAAAAAAGGCAGTGTATAACCTTGCATTTTACCAAAAATCGACTACACCAAAATTTTTCGAGAAAATACTTTTTCTTATTAATTTTGGTGCGTAAAATCCAAAACAATTCGTACTTTTACGATTAGACTTCTCAATCAAGGGTTATAGACTAGAAACCAATTTCGACAGAAAATTCAAAGGGCTGTAACTTTTGAACTAGTAGCCCAATCTTGGAAGAACTGTTTGAAATTATGGATTCCACAGGCCACATTCTATAAGAAAATTTTTTTCCGGGTCGATCTGGGACAATTTTTTTTTTCGGGCCTCAAAAAAAAGCAGTGTATAACCTTCCTTTTTTACCAAAAATCGACTACACCAAAATTTCTCGGGAAAAGACTTTTTCTTATTAATTTTGGTGCGTAGAATCCAAAACAATTCGTACTTTTTCGATCAGACTTCTCAATCAAAAGTTATAGACTAGAAACCAATTTCGAAAGAAAATTCAAAGGGCTGTAACTTTTGAACTAGTAGCCCAATCTTGGAACTGTTTGAAATTATGGATTCTACAGGCCACATTCTATAAGAAAATTTTTTTTTCCGGGTCGATCTGAGACAATTTTTTTTTCGGGCCTCAAAAAAAGGCAGTGTATAACCTTCCTTTTTTACCAAAAATCGACTACACCAAAATTTCTCGGGAAAACACTTTTTCTTATTAATTTTGGTGCGTAGAATCCAAAACAATTCGTACTTTTTCGATCAGACTTCTCAATCAAAAGTTATAGACTAGAAACCAATTTCGAAAAAAAGTTCAAAGGGCTGTAACTTTTGAACTAGTAGCCCAATCTTGGAACTGTTTGAAATTATGGATTCTACAGGCCACATTCTATAAGAAAATTTTTTTCCGGGTCGATCTGAGACAATTTTTTTTTCGGGGCTCAAAAAAAGGCAGTGTATAACCTTCCTTTTTTACCAAAAATGGACTACACCAAAATTTCTCGGGAAAACACTTTTTCTTATTAATTTTGGTGCGTAGAATCCAAAACAATTCGTACTTTTTCGATCAGTCTTCTCAATCAAAAGTTATAAACTAGAAACCAATTTCGAGAGAAAATTCAAAGGGCTGTAACTTTTGAACTAGTATCCCAATCTTAGAACTGTTTGAAATTATGGATTCCACAGGCCACATTCTATAAGAACATTTTTTTCCGGGTCGATCTGAGACAATTTTTTTTTTCGGGCCTCAAAAAAAAGCAGTGTATAACCTTCCTTTTTTACCAAAAATCGACTACACCAAAATTTCTCGGGAAAAGACTTTTTCTTATTTATTTTGGTGCGTAGAATCCAAACAATTCGTACTTTTTCGATTAGACTTCTTAATCAAAAGTTGTAGACTAGAAACCAATTTCGAAAAAAAATTCAAAGGGCTGTAACTTTTGAACTAGTAGCCCAATCTTGGAACTGTTTGAAATTATGGATTCTACAGGCCGCATTCTATAAGAAAATTTTTTTTTTCCGGGTCGATCTGAGAATTTTTTTTCGGGGCTCAAAAAAAGGCAGTGTATAACCTTCCTTTTTTACC